>NC_089837.1:70564429-70928804 GCF_035609145.1 Eleutherodactylus coqui | reverse complement strand
TACTCTGTCATTAATGGTTTTCTTGCAGTTTTCCTTGTTTTACTATATTTCCCATTGAATTTTGTCAACTATTCCTTGATCATTGTACATCAGAGTTTAGTATCACTTTTCGGTGCCTATAGCCTTGGTGTAACAGCAGTGGCTGTACGCCAAGTGCTTGATGTTAGAATAGTGCCAACAAGCCACTTTGCCTTGCCCAAACCTTAAGGCAACTAAGGCCACCTGCAGACGGGCGGGTCGGATCCGGAGGCGAGGATTCTCGCCGCGGGACCTGACCTGAGTGCCTGCAGGGACCAGCGCGTAATCACCCGCGGCCGCAGCTCCTGCTGTTTGATGTGCCGGCTTGCCGGGCAGCCAGCACATACGCAGACCGGAGCCGGCGGCGGGTGAGTGACATTTCTGTGCGGGGCTCTGCAAGCCCCGCACAGAAATAGAGCATGCCGTAATTTGTTTGCCGCACGAGATTTCACGCGGCCAAATCGTGGCCGTCTGCATAGGATTGCATTTATTAACGCAATCCTATGCAGGCTTCCAGCGGCGGAAATTCCACAGGAAATCCCACCACGAATTTCCGCTCGTGTGCAGGCGGCCTAAACCTTTGTCCCTGGTAAAGGAAGGCTTAGCTAAAACGGCACCTTGCAAAGTGTTACATTGATGATGTTTTGTTTTATTTTTCAGAAAGTTGTGATCCAGATACATTTATCTATAAATAAAGACAAAAGCCCTCACTGACTCGTCACTAATTCTCCAACTTCCCGATGATGTAGAAACATGAAATTTGGCACAAGCATAGATTATGTCCAAAATAGGAAAAGTTAATGGGTCCCAACTCGATTATTCAATTCTAGCGCAAAAATACTAGCGTCTAAATTTTATGTGTGGAATCTAATTCTCTCTCTTCCCGATGTCATAGAAACTTGAAATTTGGCACGAGCATTGATTATGTCATAAATAGAAAAAGCTAATGGTTCCCAACTCGATTATTCATTTCTAAGCGCAAAAGAATTAGTGTCCAAATTTTACGTACGTAATCTAATTCTCCAACTTCCTGCTGTCATTTTTTTTATAGAGGAAACATTGTATGGTTACCTCCATGGGGTGTTTCCTGGGTAACCCAAAGAACCATGCAAAATGGTGAGCATATTTTTTTCCTCGGTATCTCTAAAGTAATCACGACTTCATAAGATTTTCCGTGTGAACACCAGGTAAACACCAGTACCAAATTAACTCGGGCGAAGCCGGGTATATCAGCTAGTTATTATAATAAGCCCTTCCTGCTTAATGCCATGCATGTGCAGCACAAAGATGGAGTGAATAAAGGAGCTGCAGATAATTTACATCCCGTTGCAAAGGCAGGAGACAATTACAACTGCAGCACAGAGTAACTTCTTTGGGATAACGTTCTACAACTTATCCTGAAGGGCTTGTCTGATTTGCAAGTGTTTACTAAAAAGTCTTTCCTATGCAGCAAGATAACTAACAATTATATATTTATCTCTCCCCGTTGTGTCCCACATGGCTGTTCTGGGTCTTCCCTCTGACATCACATTTACAGGCTACCCCCAGCCTATTTATATGATGTCACAGGCACTGCCACCAATAACAAAGCTCAGTGATCGATCGCCAAGTCTGCAGTCATCTGTACCAGTACCCATACCTAAACCATACAGCCTGCAGTTATCTGTACCTGTACCCATACCTAAACCATACAGCTTGCAGTTATCTGTACCTGTACCCATACCTAAACCATACAGCCTGCAGTTATCTATACCTGTACCCATACCTAAACCATACAGCCTGCAGTTATCTGTACCTGTAGCCATACCTAAACCATACAGTCTGCAGTCATCTATACCTGTACCCATACCTAAACCATACAGCCTGCAGTTATCTGTACCTGTACTCATACCTAAACCATACAGCCTGCAGTCATCTGTACCTGTACCCATACCTAAACCATACAGCCTGCAGTCATCTGTACCCATTCCTTAACTATACCAAGCATATTCAACATGGGCTGTAAAAATTGAACACTGGCACCGGCTTATAGAGTAAATTCCCGGGGAGACGGTGTTTTATTGGCTGGGTGGCAACCCTATATGGACGTGAAACTTGCCCATGTGAATAAGCCACAAGAACTTACAATGGTAACAAGTTGTGGGGCTTTTTAAGCCAAACAAGTGAAAAATGGACCTAAATGTGATGTTGCTGATATTTCCTTCTAGACAATGTGCTGAAATCTATTTGTGTGACTGGATTAAAAGGTGCTGTCAGGAGACGGGTGCTTTTCTCATCACTTTAAACAACTGACTAGAGTTTTATCTGTATGCAGTTTTCAGTTTAAAATATCATCTGTCTTCCTGGATCAAATTAGATGATTCACATAAAAAGCTGAGCGAGATTGTAAAAACAAGGCCGGCTTCTAGTTTTCGCTTTGCTCATATTATATGTGATAAGTGAAACTGAAGTTGCTGTTGTTAAGAATTACAACACATGCAATTAAAGCTGATTTATTAACTCTTTTGAACGTTAGGTGGAGCGGCTCTGAAAAATATGTCTATACGCTAGAAGCCTGTACAAGAGATGATCTTATGTGATCACCCCATATAATCACTCTATCATCTGATGGGCTTCAGCAGAGCTTTCAGAGCAAAAGAAATGAAAATGAGGTGTGAAATCCTTAATTGATACATTACTAATTTGGAACTTTAAGCCCGATTTTAAAAAATTACCTAAAACAAAATCTGTCTTTTTTGCCCATAGCAACCAATCACAACACAGGTTTAATTTTACCCCAGCACTTTCAGAAATTAAAGCTGAGCCCTGATTGGTTGCATGGGCAACAAAGACAGGTTTTGCATTAGTCATTTCGAGCCCATGACATAAATATACATCATGGGAAGGGGAAGTTGAGGAGAAATGGCGCATATTTATGGCTTATGGATGACATGGGCTCGGGAGCTAAGCTTGTGCCATCTGCAGGAAGAGCTGGCTGTGATTGACAGCCGATCTCCTGCTGTAAACTCCTTACATGCAGTGATTGACACATTGGGGGCATGGCGTGCATTCAGCTCACCATGTAAGATTTTTGGCACATTTTCTCTGGAGAATACTAGAGGACATAGTCATAACCAGAAAGAGAGTCACTAACAGGGAGCCCAAATAGCTAACAGACTTTTTTCTGTCCCACGGTCTACAACACCAGGTGGAGGAAGATGGTTCTGGACTTTCCTTTGCCAGCAGTTCTCCTTCCAGCGTCCCATAAAGCGATGCGGTGAGTGAGTCAGCTTGTCAGCCTTCTTCCCCTACGCAAAGCCACTCAGATCCTGGGGAGACTAGCGGAGACCTAACTACTCTGGTCCCGACTTCGGGCAACTGGATGGTGGCAGCAGGGTTGGCACCTCAAGGGGTCTAAGCATATAGCCCACAGCAATCTCCCACCAGCAGCTCTAAAAAATAAAGGGCTAAACTGGACAAGCAAGTACTCCCAGGCTCTATCTTAGTTATGTCTACAGCAACCCTGGATCCTCTAATTAACCTTCTATGCTCTAATAATGCTGCATCAGAGACTTTTATTATGAAAAGATATGACAGGACTCATGGCTAAAGTGAACTTATCCATAGATAATATTGAAAGCAGAGTGGACCAAAATGGGGTAGATTACCCAGGTGAACGCCTAAAAACTAAACTAGCTGACATTGAAGACTGTAACAGAAGGAATATTGTGAAATTCGGAGGCATTCCTAAATAGGTCCAACCCTATGATCTAACAAACTATCTGCAGAAACTAATGCAAGTGTTACTTCTCTCCAGTCAGAAACGTGATCTTCTATAAGACAGAGTGCATCGTCTACCAAACTCAAAACTCTACCACTAGAAGCCCCTAGAGACGTTATTGCACGACTGCATTTCGTCTATGCTAAGGACGCCCTCCTGCTAGGAAGGCAGGAAAACTTCCTGACCTGTTTATACATATTCAACTTTTCATTGATTTCTCTCCAATGACAATACAAGCCAGAAGGAAATATATCCACCACATCATCACTAAGAAAAATCGGACTTCCCGACAAAATTGCTGGTTACCCCTTTAGGACATGGCCATTTTGGACATAAGAATGAGACAAATTTTGGAGGACTTTCATCTCCACTTTCCAAAAGGAATAACTTTTTATTTTTCTGTCGATGTGACCATGTGAGGGCTTGTTTTTTTTTCATGGCAAATTGTAGTTTTTATTGATACTATTTTTGGGTGGCTATAATATATTGTAAAACCTTTACCAGTTTTTTTTAGGGGAAAGGAAGGGAAAACACATCATTTCTGCCATTGTTTTTTTTTTACAGCGTTAATCATGCAGCATCAATTAATTGCATGATACATTTTTTGCGGCAGGCTGGTACAATTATGACGATACCAAAATTATTTGATTTTTTAGGTTCTTCTGCGTTTGCACAATAGAAACCCTTTTTTGCACTTTTTTTTGTTACATTGCTGTATTCAAAGAGCCATAGCTTTTTTATTTTTCCATGGATGCAGCTCTGTGAGGGCTTCATCAATGCCTGACAAGCTGTAGTTTTTATCGGTACCATTTTGGGGTACATATAGTTTTTTACATCACTCTTACTGTATTTTTTGGGATGCGAAATTAACAACATACGCATCTTGCTGCCCTTTTTAGGCTTGTTTTTTTTTTTTATTGCCTGTTAGAGATGAGCGAGCGTACTCGGAAAAGCACTACTCGCTCGAGTAATTTGCTTTATCCAAGTATCGCTGTGCTCGTCCCTGAAGATTTGGGTGCCGCTGCGGCTGACAGGTGAGTCGCAGCGGGGAGCAGGGGAGAGCGGGCGGGAGAGAGGGAGAAAAAGATCTCCCCTCCGTTCCTCCCCGCTCTCCCCTGCAGCTCCCCGCTCCGTGCCGGCACCCGAATCTTCAGGGACGAGCACAGCGATACTCAGATAAAGCAATTACTCGAGCGAGTAGTGCTTTTCCAAGTACGCTCGCTCATCTCTATTGCCTGTCCTTTCCATATTTTTTTGAGGCACGCTCTATCCAAATCAGACATACTCTTACAGGTATTCAGGTCAGCATTCTATCTATTGTTTGGTACTTTCAATACAGGCCACAAGTGTGAGCTCTCAAACTCCCATTAGAGTGGCTATTATATTTATGTCCGTTAATACCAATGGCTTAAACAGCCTTTCAAAAGATCCTCAGTATGGAGGGAAGCAATCTCATCACATACAGTTATTTTATCCCTCCAGGAAACACATTTTGCTTCTAAAAATCCCACTAAGTTCTCCCATAACGGTTTTCCTCCATGTATTTATGGCTACCTCTGAGAAAAAAAAGTAGCTGGGGTGTTAATTGTTATTTAAAACACAGTCACATTCCAATTTATCCATAATATCATAGATTCTAAAGGGAGGAATCTCATTTGAATTTGTAAAATTGACGAGATTTTACTCTTAATCATACTCATCGTAAATCTATTTTTTGAATAAGTTAAGTGAAATAAATTGGTCTTTTATGCTGACTTTAATATTGTCCCAGACAATCATCTTGATTCTACTGCTTTGAGACACTTTCCTGCCTTAGCTCTGTGGCTACATAAGGAGGAATTTAGATGTCTAGACGTGTCCTCTAGGGAATATACCTTTTACTCTTATAGACATCATTTCTTCTCTAGGATAGATTGGTTCCTTCTGAACCAATGGTCTCTCCATTGTATTTCCTCTTCTTAGCATCGTTTACCCACCCCTCTAGAGCCTGTCGGAATAACACCTTTTTGATGAACCTTCCCTCTTTAAAGGGAAAATCTTTGCTCACCTGAAGGAGTTCTTTGCTATTAAGCGTACATCTGAGATTAATACTTTTTCCTTATGATATAAGCATAATGCATATATTTGAGGTATTATGATTCAGTTTAGCTCACAATACAAAAAATTCAGGCCCTATACACCTCACCTTCAGCTAGAATCATGGCAAACGGAATTTTATCCAAATCTTTTCAAATAGCGAATGGTACTAGATAGAGTTGCCCCTTGTCTCCACTGTTATTCACTATGGTAATTAGATCAACTCCTCATATTAGGGGTATCTCAAATTGGTCCTACACAATATAAATTAGACCTGTTTGCAGATGACATGAATTATCTTTCCTAAGGACTACCTCCTGTACTCTTGAAGAGTTTGGTCAGGTTTCTTACTATAAAGTAAATGCCAGTAATCCCCTGATTCTAGCTTCATGTATTGCAGATCCCCTCCAAAAAACCATCCAACGTGAATTTCCTTACCTGTGGAAGAATGAACATGTGCCAGACCTGGGCATTCGTTTATGTTCATTATTTCGCAAATTAGTGCAAGAAAATATTTCTTCTCTGATAGACTCCATATAAATTGAGTTAATATGGTTTTCACTGACATAATAGTCATGCGTTGGATGATCAGTTTTGTACAACATGCTTATTTTGCCAAAAATACTGTGCTACTCTAGAACCCTGCCAATTCTAATTCAAACTTCAACTATTTCTACACTATTAGTAACATTATAGACCCACTACTGGATCTTACTCAGTTTCCAGCACTTAGAGCCACTATTTAGGCCTGTCTTTCCTTGATGCACCCGTTGAAGGGCCTATCTACTAATTTTTATACACACATTCTATTAGATATTATGTATTTCTCTCTCCTGATATAGGTATCGAATCTTGGAATAAAACAGGCATTCAGTATCTCTTTGACATATATTCAGGAGATTAGGTCGTTAGCTCCCTTTATGTTGTATGCTCCAATTATAATATTTCTACAAAATATTTCTATAAATACTTGCACATTAGACACTTTTTAAACTTTATTTCTTCTTCACAACTATGTACCTCGCATCAAGTTCTCCTCATTCTCCAAAAATAGAACTAAAAAATGTTAAAAGGATATATGAGTATGTTAATGGAGAGGTGGGGACCATTAAGAAAAGTCACTTACTTAATTTGGGAGTCATTTTTCTTAGAACAATAGTTTACGACCATTACATGGTCTCTTAGAACTTCCTTATATGCAAATTTGCAAGAAGTATATCTTAAACTTTTGACAAGATGCTATTACTATCCATTCAAACTGTCAAAATTACATCCTGAGACTGACAATACCTGTTGGCGTTCATGTGGTCATCAGGGTACATTCATTCATATATTCTGAGAATGTCCTATTATTCATTCTTGGTGACTGTCAATATTTAATCTTATTTCTAAAATTACTGAGCTTCACATCTCTCCCAGTCTCACTTTTGCTCTGTTTGCCCTAGGGATAGACAGGTTTTCAGTAGACTTAAGAAGATTAATGTCACATCTTACTATCGGCTTTATTGCTAAGCTAGGAACTGGAGGTCTCCCACTTGCCCATCTCTTAATGCTTTAATTGATATGATATCTACTCATTGTTTTTATGAACATATATCTTTGATGGGACAAAAGAGACTTTTGGCTTTCCAAGCTCGCTGGAACCCTTGGATCAACCTTATTCTTCTTTGATATGTGATGTTTGGCCTGTAGTGACTAAATTCCTTCCTGATAAAGATATTGATAGGCTGTACATTATCTTTTTCCCTATGTTCCATTGGGATGTTCTGATGATCCCATGCAACTGTTCTGTTTTATCATATATTTTAAACAATTGTCATCACAGCGGTATCTATATATAAAAAGTTAATGAAAAAGTTAATTTAAAAAATGGTGATCGCAGCATGTTCGAGCTTCCCAGAGGAAGGGAGCTCCCTCTGTGATGTCATCAGCCCTCCACCATGTAATCAGACACCAGTGGGAAAGTGTACTGTTAAAAAATGTTTGTAATCTATACATAATGTATGTCTATCATGGCCTATGATCGCTATGATGAGTGATAATAGCATCGTAAGTTCAAGTCCCCCGCAGGAATATTAAAACAGATAAAGAATAAATCGTCTAGACTTAAGTAAAAACGCCCATTATTGTGAACATTTTACCTTATTTAACAAAGAAGTGAATTAAAAAAATATACATAAACACTACTAAAAGAAGCAACCAAAATTCTTTTTTAGTTTATTTTGAATTGCAAAAAAGGCAATAAGATTGATCAAAAAAGTCATATTATATCCCCAAACTGTAGCAATAAAAACTACGGCTCATCACAGAAAAAATGAACCATTACAGTGCTCCGTCGAAGGAAAAATAAAAAAGTTATGGGTTTTTATTGTGCAAAAGTGGAAAAAAAACTAAAAATGCATATAATTTAGTTATTTTTTAATTGTACTGACCCTCAGACCTGCAAAATAAATTTTCATGTTAACATGTCATTTACCCCACATAGTAAAAGCTGTAAAAAAAAATGACAGAGTTAAAGGGTTCTCTCTGCCCCTCCAAAAGATTACCAAAAGGGATGCAATACATTATATGTACCCCAAAATGGTAACAATAAAAAATACAGCTCATTACGCAAAGAACAAGCCTGCACATGGCTTCTTTGACATAAAAATAACAAAGTTATGGTTTTTGAAAAGTGGGGATAAAAAATTGTTCTGGTTGGGGCTGCCAGCAGAATGCAATGTAATTCCCGAATCCCGCAGAGAACACAGCGTGGGGTTTGTTGAGAGATACTTTATCTCTTAGTGGCTGAACGATGGATTCTAAGTTCACCATAAAACTATCGTTCAGACAAAAAGTGCGCAATGGTAGCATTTGCACGCAACGATTATCACTCACTTGCACTCGTTTTAACGAATTTTGAGCGATAATCGTGTCTAAATGGGCCTTAACAGCACCATAATTTAGTTTATGGTTCTGCAGGGATGTAACAGGTTCCCTTTAGAAACTTAGACAGTTTTGATAAATGACACCCTTTGTCTTTACCTATAAAAATAGCTATCCTTTGGATAATCCTGCTCATGTGATGGCCAATTTAGAGTGCGCAGGCATAAAATGAGCAACACTGCCCATCCTAGGACACATTCTATTGGGGTGGCATCTTCCCCTCTCCCTCATTATTAAAGGGTTTTTCTTGGGTAATTTTTAAAAATAATCTGGCCACGTTAAACGTTACTAAAATAACATATAATAACCCATTCCAAGCTCCAGCGCCTCATCTACTGTTCTTCCCGCCAGGTGTGTTTGCATGCTGCAGAGTCAATCTGTGAATGGAACATGACAAACTGCAGCAGCCAATTACAGACCTCAGCAGTTGATCGATAAGGTCTGTAATTGACTGTTGAAGTCTATGAAGTTCCATACACAGGTTGACTGCAGCTTTTAAACAGAGTGTTGGCGAGGTGGACCACTAAGACCTGTCATTAGCTGGAGCTGTCTGTTAAATTCCGTATTCTGCTTGTAAATAGAGTGCCAACAGGGTGAAACGCAGATGCAGCACCCAAGCTGTGTGGGACCAGGATGTGATCGAATTCCTTATTGACATCATAAAACAATTTTAGGTGCTAACTAAATACCATAGATGATGATTAGGCTGTGGCTACATAGTGACTTTGGCCGTGAAAAAAAAATCGCTGTGTAGCCTTGTGACCTGGCAATCTTACTGATGTCAATGTGGGTCATGGTGTGACTTGCAGGTTGCCATGACTCAAAGATCGCAAGAAGTTCAGTCTTTGATTGCTTGTAATTTGGGGGTTGCAGCTAATTGCTAGTTGGACTGTGACCTACATTGACATCAAATATTGCAGGTTGACAGCCGCAGAGCTGCACAGTGATCTTTAGTTGCACAATCCGTGTCACCATGTAGCCCTAGCCTAAATTTTTTAAAAAGTGGATGATGGTTAAGATGACAAGGATGAAAATAAAATATGTAAATAAAAAATGTGCATAATGGCCTTTATGAGATACAGAATATATGATGTATGTATATGTATATATATATATATATATATATATATAGTGCATATGATATAATGCTAGAATACAACATGTCTTCACATTTATAGGCACAAAATAAAAGTATTAGCTATGAGAGACGTAAAGATTATGGAACTGATTATATATAATTCCTATACGTTTTTATACATTTCTTCATAAATCTCTTATATGAACCTAAAATCAATACAAAATGCTCCTTGAGCCTAAGTTAAATGAGAATTTAAGTACACTCACAGAGGAGATAGTGATCTTTATTAGTTTATAAGAGGTAGTTTAAAGTCAGATTTATAAGTGGTGTCTCCAATAAGCCTTTCCAATCACTAATATATACCTCAAGTCAAAAATTATAAATTCCCTCTGCTCCTGAATCCTCATGTGCAGTAATGGTGCGAAGACTTTCTGTTCCAAGCTACCTCATTTGCTATACAGGCTTCTCCTGTCACCTACAGTAGTGTGCAAAAGCTTTAGGCAGGTGTGGAAAAAATGTTGCAAAGTAAGAACTTTTTCAAAAATTTAAAATGTCTGATTGGCTCCAAATTTATTCTGCAGCAGGACAACAAGCCCAAACATTCAGCCGAGTCATTAAGAACTGTCTTCGGCATAAAGAAGAACAAGGAGTCCTGGAAGTGATGATATGGCCCCACAGACCCTGATCTCATCCTCAACCAGTCTGTCTGGGATTACATGAAGAAACAGGAGGATTGGAGTGAGCTACATCCACAGATCTGTGCTTAGTCCTCCAGGATGCTTGGCACAACCCTCCTGACGAGTTTGTTTGAAGACCGTGTGCAAGTGTATCTAGAACTGATGCAGTTTTGAAGGCAAAGGGTGGTCACACCAAATATTGCTAGATTTCTCTCTTGTTCAATAATTTAGCATTTTGGTAAATGACAAAAATAAACTATTAACATTTTTATTTTTGAAAGCGTTCTTACTTCGCAGCATTTTTTCCACACCTGCCTAAAACTACTGCCCAGTACTGTAATTCAGAAGCAGAAGTTGCTTGTTTTATTTATTTGCCATCTTGATGGAGGGCTTCTTGGTCCCACAGTCCTCTGGTCTAGATCCTATTGCTCTCCTTTCCTCCCTCCTTTCACAGTGTAATGGCCCCCTGACAACGGAGTCCTCAGGCAGGTATTTTGTAGACTTAGCACGGAGTAGACTACGGGGCTCAAAAGTTCTTTCTTTCTACTTAGAACCTCCAGCAAATAGCATTTTGCGAAGGCCAGTTCACAGGCCTAATCCGACAGCCTACAGCACAGTCACATAACCATGGAAGGACTGCATTGTTTTTCTTTTGTTCAACAAGGAACTTTTATTAGCAGAGATTTCAGAAAACACTCGTAGCACTTTCCATTCCTCGAATCTTTTGGCACAGAGTTGCAAAAACAGATGGCGTAGAGCTTTGTATCTTTAAAGTTAAGCAACTCCTGTCTCAGGCTGCTCGGATACACAGCTTGGTTCAGCAATGCTGGTCTCCGGGAATATTGGCAGCCCTTGAAAGTATAGCTTGTTTCCTTCTAACCAGACCAATATCTGCTGCATCACAACTCTTCCGCTACTCTGCAGAACTTTAATACTTCGACAGTTGCCTTGTAGTAGGAGGTTCCGCCTCCCTAGTTCCCGCTTTGCACCATCTGACTACTTCTCCCATCACCTGGAGGCAAAAAAAAAAATTAAGCAACATTTACATAAAAACATTTAAGCACCAATAAAGCTTATATAATTGTTATAACTATGTTAATACTACAATCTGCATTAGAAGGGTCACAACTCTATAAATCAATGCTGAGATTGGTCCAAAACTCAATGAACCACAAAGTGCCATGGTTAATAGGTTCAGAAACAAAAGCAAATGTCTATCAGATAATGAGGCCCCTCAAAACCCCACATCAATAGCATGAGTTGCTTCTGATTACTCCATCCCAGGATTTACGAACTGCTAGGCTGTGACATCATCATGGGAAAAGTCCAGCAAGTCATGAAGCTTCTCCAACTATAGTGCTGGTAAATAACGGGTTCATAAGCAACTTCACTGACCATAAAATCAAATAGAGGGTTCAGCAAAAACTTCTATTATAGTACTTGTGGCACATATCTTATTGTTTTCTTGTAATAGTGCTGCAGGTGGTGGTATGACGCAGAACCAGGACACAATACAGCAGAAGGAGTTACAAGAATATACAATATTTATTTATGAACAAAGGAATGAAAGTGAGTTATGTTACAATGGCAAGGAAGCCATTAAACTATTACAGTAGAATCACCTATCGCTAGTTCCGGCTAACTAAATCCTAGAAACGATATTCCTTGGTGTACAATACAGAATAACCATAATACCTCTAAAAACCACATAACTAATCTTTTGCAAGAATTAGTCCCATTGCACAGAAATACAGGTCACTTGATACAGTATAGCCCACAGTTCGTCTTTGACGAGTTTTAAGGCTTCACCGTGCTTAATGCAGTTTATAGGAAATACAACATATGAAACCCACTTAAAATCTTTCTCCTGGACTCAAGTCCATATAACAATATCTCGCATGTGAGCAATGGAAATATACTAACAGTGTAAGTCCATTCGGCATGGTGTCCTACTATACAACAGGCCTGTTGGTTCGTTAGTAAGGATGAGCGAGTATACTCGCTAAGGCACTACTCATTCGAGTAATGTGCCTTAGACGAGTATCTCCCTGCTTGTCTATAAAGATTCGGGGACCGCCGCGGCTGACAGGTGAGTCACGGCGGGGAGCAGGGGACAGCGGGCGGGAGAGAGGGAAAGAGAGATCTCCCCTCCGTTCCTCCCCCGCAGCTACCCGCCCCGCGGCGGTCCTCGAATCTTTAAGGACGAGCAGGGAGATACTCGTCTAAGGCACATTACTCGAACGAGTAGTGCCTTAGCGAGTATACTCGCTCATCCTTATTTGTTAGTAAGACCCTTATTGGTGTTCACATCTACTGTCAGATTGATGCCAGCCTCACTTACAATATGTCATGTGGGAGAAGTCACCTTGACCAGCTCAGGCTAATCCAGGGTCAGAAGCGCTCCTACATCACAGTTTATAGGAAGTTTATAGGAAGATAATTTAGGGTAATTGTTGGTGCATCTCATAGTTGCCATCACTAAGGCAACAATTTAGCCATTTAAGGCAGCCTCTTCTAATAGTCACCGGAAGTTCTCTTTTAAATTAAACACCCTGGTCTACAAACAAATAATAAAACCTACATATTTGGTATCAGCATGTTCATAATATTACAATATTTATACTGCATGGTGAATACCGTAAGAAAAGTACAGCATGCCGAAACTGTTTTTTGGGGGGTTTTCCAGCTTCCAAAAAATTGAATAACAAGTGATCAAAATGATATAGTACCCCAAAATAGTACTAAAGAAAACCACAGCTCACCTCACAAAAAATGCACCAAAACACACTCCAATCGACAAAAAAGTTATGTGCCTCAGAATATGGCGATGGAAAGCATTTTTTGTTTAAGCAAAATCATTATTTTTCAAAAGTAGTAAAAAATATTTTTTAAAAACTATATAAATTTGATAGCACTGTAACTTTACTGACCCATAGAATTAAGCTCGTATGTCATTTTTCCTCCACTTGGCCTTACTTAGTACTGTGTTTCCCCCTAAATAAGACCTAGCCTGATAATAAGCCCTACCCTGATTTTGGGGGGACTTGAAATAAAAGTCATACCCCGAAAATAAGCCCTGGCTACACGATATGATTTTTTTTGCTGTGATTGGTTCATTGAGCACCAGTTGGGTGGCTGAGCCACGGTGCTCGAGCGCCAATCAGAGCAGTGGCTTGCTGGAGGCAGAGTTTTCAAACCCTGTTACCAGCAAGCGATTCTCTGTTGGCACTGGAGACTAAACGGAAACCTCCGAAGACCAGCAAAAGGGATCCAGATGGCGCCTGCTAGATGAGTATAAGACACCCCCCGAAATTAAGATCCTGTGCCTTTTTTAAGGGCAACAATTAATGTAGACAGAGTCTTATTTTCGGGGAAACACGATAATGCTACCTCTTACTTCCCCCTTACTGTTCCTAAAACAGATAAAGTAGCTAAATAAAAAATAGTAATAATACTTACCCAGCCTCTTCACACCTGCAACTTATGAGACACTGGGGTAGAATCCCTACATGGGCTGATGCAATGCAATGACTTCATTGAACCAATCTGTGCAGGGGACCCATCCTGGCATCTCTTAGGCTGGTTTCACCTCTGTTAGATCCTCCATCCAGAGATTCCGTCACACATTCAGCTAAAAATACCAGAAGAAAAAGTGCTGCATGCAGTGATTTGTTTTCCGTCAAAAAGCTGGGCAAAAAGCAGGCGGACCACCATTATAGTCAATGGGGTCTGACCGGCGCGGTTCGGTCCCATCTTGAGACAGAACCATTTGGCTGCGGGGATTCCCCTTTTCTACTCCCCAAATGGAGCAAGAAAGTATAATCCCCAATGCAGATGTGAGACCAACCTTAGCAAGCAACTGCCGCAACGTGAGACAGGCCTGTTGCAACCAGCACTAGGTGGAGCTGGTCTAGATGGAGGCTAGCAAAGTTTAGGTATTATCCTCATTTAGTGTGTTATTCCATTTTGTGCTAATTTGCAGCTATTGAAGTGGAATCCCTGAGAATAATTTGTATGCTCATCATTCTTACAGTTTTTTTCCAGCGCATGTAAATGAGGTATGACACCCTCCATTCACTTGCACGGGAAGCAGAATGTTAGCAGGTTTAATGAGGATTTAGATGCGGGATCTGTGCCTAAATCTTCATCAAATCCACAACGACTGAATTTATCCTTAATGGCCATCATAAATACATTGCAGACAATCACAAGGGATTAAGGATGGTATCTATTGGCCTTGGAAATACTGGAGATTACTGGTATATACTGGGCTTATAAGTAGTATGTAGTTGCACTAAACCCTACAAGCTGTCTGTTCCATTCTATGTATTTTGTCATGAAGACGAACATAATGCTATTACATGAGGAGAACAGCTAAATAAATAAATGAATTGTTAAATTCATCTATTTCATTTCAATTTGTGAATAGATTTTCTTCCGCACAGCGTTAGCTTTAACCCTTTGCAATCCAATTTTGGATTCAGGGTTTCCTAGGGGGCTTTCTCTTTCTGCCATTTTACAATGGCGCCATCTGCTGGCTAGAGCCAGTACTGCAGTATGGGACATGCTGGAGAGGCCCCAGACAACAGAGCGGCCAGTAATATAGAGTAAGAATACCCTGCCGGACATCTTCCGACACCAGAGCTGTACAGCCTTCAATTAGAATGTCTTCAGATGTCAGACAATGGATTGGAAAGGGTTAAAAGAAAATTCAATAAAAAATAAAACCTGAAATAATAATTTGCTTTTAAAGGTCAAGGTTTAATTCTAAAACAAACGCTTGCTCACATCACAAAGATATTGATTCACTAAAATTCTCACTATTATTTTTTCTTTGGAAGAAACATTTCAAAAAAACTGGAAAAAAAGGCAATTTTCTTCTCCTTTCACTTGTAAAATAGAGCAATAGAGACATCATTATTCACATCATTAAATATCATTACACGAAATTTTAATCATAATCTTGGGCTTAATGGTATCATTACACATAGGTGCTCTGATGTCCAACGCTTTGAATATTAGGAGCCTTTGTAAGGAAAATAATTAGAGTTAAAGAAATGACTTTTGTAGCCAGAAGCATCAATTAGATGTATTTTATCTGTTTATACCTCCTCAAGATTAAAACAGTTTTTACCATAATGAATGATAATAAGATAGCAAATTGATACAACATAACCAGCAAATATCTATCATTTTGCCGAACACTTGAAATATATAATTTGGAAAAAAATAAAAAAAGCTACATTTACAGAAGTCTATTGATCACATAGACTAAGAAAATGATGCTGACCTACATTTGTACTGTCCATGGCCGTACTATCCAATTAATGTCTAATTTTACAAATTATTGCTAACTTTTTTGTAAAAGCAAACTTATCATAACAGCCTTGACTGAGATATTTCACTTATAGAGATTTCAATGGCCGACGTGTATCAACAGGCATAGACCACTCTTGACGTATTTGTAAGGCATTTTAGTTACACCTTATCAAGGTTGCCAACCATCCAGAAATTCCTGGACCGTCAGTAAATATATGACAATTTTTACAATTGAGCAAGTTCTGACTGTATTTATCATCCTTTTACAGCTCACCGTAAATGCTGATAATTACATTGTATGAGCTGTACATACCTAGTTAGTGCTTATAATCTTTATCATTCAGAATGGTTTTCCAATGTGTCCATAAAAAATGGTGTCCATCCATGATTTTTTTCTAAGCTGTCCAGAAGAAAAAGTTCAGGATGGTAACCCCTGCACCTTATGTATGAAGTGATTGCAACAACAAAAACATTTTCACCATGGGCTCCAATGTTTTCAGCTAGCCAAAGGCATGGACTTGGATGGACCTTGAACAGAATTATGAATGCAGCATTCTTAAAAAGTCTCAAAAAGCTTTACCTTCACACTATCTGTAGGCTGCTGTTAAGTATAGGCTACCAAAGTCGACATATGTCTTCAAATTTAAATTTAGCAAATGTTATGTGATATCAGGTATGGATGAGATAAAGTTTCTCCTTTTGGAACTGCAAATTGGTATATAGAGTTTTGTAGGCTAGACAATGCTTCCTAGATACACACTATGCAAAATAGCTTCTATTCAGGAAGAAGGAAAACTCTCATTAGTGCTACAGTATATGACTTTTGATACATTTTCTGGAAAGCATCCTCCAAAAGACTGATTGAAAATGAACATAAACTAGTGAAGACTGAGTGTCCTGGATTTTTTTATTATTTGCATCAAAAAGAATTACCCCTCTTTATGATACCAAATTGGGTGTGCTTATGGGTGCATCCTTTTTAGGCCTTAGTCAGATGGGCGTTTTTTCGCGCGATTTGCGGATCGCATGACGGATGCGCATTCGCAAATCGCGTGACCGGCGCCCGAAAATCTGCTCCTAGCCGCGTTTCTTTAGAAACGGGCCGGAGCTGTCCAGCGCATTGCATTCAATGGAGCCGGCAATACAGCCGGCTCCATTGAAAGCAATGCGCTGCGGGCGAGTGTGGGATGAATTGTCGGGAAGGGCTTAAATATATAAGCCCTTCCCTGCAATTCATCCAGAAATGTGTTAAAATAAAATATATATATATACTCACCTTGTCCCGGCAGCCGGAGTTCAGCGCGGCCGGCCTGCAGTGGGTGTGAAGGGGGTGTGAGTCAGACCTGCCCCCTGATTGGCTCAGCGCTGAGCCAATCAGAGGCAGGTCTCACTCACACCCACTGCAGGCCGGCCGCGCTGAACTCCGGCTGCCGGGACAAGGTGAGTATATATTTTTTTTTTATTTTAACACATTTCTGGATGAATTGCAGGGAAGGGCTTATATATTTAAGCCCTTCCCGACAATTCATCCCGCGCACGCCGGCAGCCCATTGCTTTCAATGGAGCCGGCTGTATTGCCGGCTCCATTGAATTCAATGGGCAAACATCGTTCTTCTCTGCCACAGCTGTTACAACTGTGGCAGAGAAGAATGATTTGTCTTCTATATGTTCTCAATGGGGTCGGCACTGCTGCCGCCGGCCCCATTGAGCGCATATAGAGAAGAGAACAGGAATCGCAGATCGCAGATAGGTGCGATCTGCGATTTCTGTTCTATAATTTATCGGACGAGCGCATAAAAAGCGCTCATGTGTCCGATACCATTGCAAAGCAATGGTTTCAAAAAATCGCTGGACGCATGCGCAAATCGGGCGAAAAAACGCCCGTCTGACTGAGGCCTCAGAAGGATTTCTGAAATGCAACTTTTTAAGAAGTTGCAGAAAAATGTTTTATCTGTAGACCACCAGCAAGCTGCCATAAAATGTTAGCCATAAAACTAAACCAAAATTTCACACCTTCTACAATACAAAGCATAACAAATGATCTTCAACATAAAAAGAAAACAGTTTGGCACAAAGTTAGCCAGTAAAATTAAATGTTGGGATGCCCTTAAATTACTAGCAAAAATAAATTATCATAGACTTAGAATGGTGGAGTTGGAAGAGACCTCCAGGGTCATTGGGTCCAACCCCCTGCTCAATGCAGGATTTACTAAATAATCCCAGGCAGATGTCGGTCCAGTCTCTGTTTGAAGACTTCCATTGAAGGAGAACTCACCACCTCGAATGGCAACCTGTTCCACTCATTGATCACCCTCACTGTCAGAATGAGAATAGGGCTAATCCCTCTGCAGTGTGACAGTCGTTCAGATATTTGTAGACAGCTATCAAGTCTCCTCTCGGCCTTCTTTTTTGCAAGCTAAACATTCCCAAATCCTTTAACCGTTCCTTATGGAACATGATTTACAGACCATTCAGCAACCTGGTTGTTCTTCTCTGAACTTGCTCCAGTTTGTCTATGTCTTTTTTAAAGTGGGGTGCCCAGAACTGGACACAGTATCCCAGATGAGGTCTGACTAAGGAAGAGTAGAGGAGAATAATTACGTTACGTGATCTAGACTCTATGCTTCTCTTAATACATCCCAGAATTGTGTTTGCCTTTTTTGCTGCTGCATCACATTGTTGAATCATATTTAGTCTGTGATCTATTAGCATACCCAAGTTTTTTTTCATTTGCCCAGATGTAGGACTTTGCATTTCTTCTTGTTAAATACTATTCTGTTCGTTGATGAATACTCTCTCTCTCTCTCTGTCTCTTTTCTATAGCGTTAGCCATCCCTTCTAGCTTTGTGTCATTGGTAAATTTCATCAATTCCCCCTCAATTCCCTCCTCCAGATCATTTATAAAGATGTTAAACAACATTGGCCTAGGACAGAGCCCTGTGGTACCCCACTTGATACATTCTTCCACTTGGCTGTGCAGCCATTTATGACCACTCTTTGATTACAATCACTCAGCCAGTTGTGAATCCACCTAACAGTTGCCTTGTCAAATGTCTGGATAGTTAAAATCTCCCATGATCACTATGTTAAAGCAAGCTTTCAAGACCACTAAGGTCTCTTCATTAGGTGTGACTTAATTGTATATCAGAAGAAACAAACACATCTATAACATTAGCAGAGATATGACATGATTGACATTCCAAAAAACAAAATGAGCTTGGTGAGTAAATAGTTAAATAGTCCACAGATAAGCGCTCGTTCACATCAGCGTGGGGTAGTTCAGTTTTCCTGGTCCATTTGAGGGGAAGGAAAATGGAACCCCCTAGCCAAAAAGTTTGGTCCTATGATGGAACTGAACAGCACTAAACACACTGTTATTGACTATAAAGGGGTCTATTCAATTTACAGCCAGCAGTCCAGCATTTTGTTGGAATTAGCAAAATAAAATAGCACTGTATGCAGGACTATTTCATCCTGTTTTCTTGTTGCAATCAGCGAAGGAGATTACACAAGGAAACTCCAACACTGATGTGAAGGAACGCTATGAGTGTAGGAATTTTATTGCTTCCTGAATGATGTAGGTTCACAGACCCGATGCCACCAGTATCCCTTTACCAGATCTTTCAGATGTTGTAAGCTGCCATAAATTCTTTGGCTAGATTCTGTCTTATGCTCGTAGTGTCAAAGATTCTTATTAATTTGTACTACCAGACTCTTCTTTCCTTTTGGGATTTGAAGTTTCTTTTAATGTAATATGATTAGAGATGAGCGAGCACCAAAATGCTCGGGTGCTCGTTACTCGAGACGAACTTTTCACGATGCTCGAGGGTTCGTTTCGAGTAACGAACCCCATTGAAGTCAATGGGCGACCCGAGCATTTTTGTATATCACCGATGCTCGCTAAGGTTTTCATTTGTGAAAATCTGGGCAATTCAAGAAAGTGATGGAAACGACACAGCAACGGATAGGGCAGGCGAGGGGCTACATGTTGGGCTGCATCTCAAGTTCACAGGTCCCACTATTAAGCCACAATAGCGGCAAGTGTGGGCCCCCCACCCCCAACAACTTTTACTTCTGAAAAGCCCTCATTAGCAATGGATACCTTAGCTAAGCACCACACTACCTCCAACAAAGCACAATCACTGCCTGCATGACACTCCGCTGCCACTTCTCCTGGGTTAGATGCTGCCCAACCCCCCCTGCACGACCCAGTGTCCACAGCGCACACCAAAGTGTCCCTGCGCAGCCTTCAGCTGCCCTCATGCCACTCCACACTCATGTCTATTTATAAGTGCGTCTGCCAGAGGAACCGCAGGCACACACTGCAGAGGGTTGGCACGGCAAGGCAGCGACCCTCTTTAAAAGGGGCGGGGCGATAGTCCACAATGCTGTACAGAAGCAATGAGAAATTCAATCCTGTGCCACCTCCATCTGGAGCTGCACACGTGGGCATAGCAATGGGGAACCTATGTGCCACACACTATTCATTCTGTCAAGGTGTCTGCATGCCCCAGTCAGACAGCGTTTTTTTATAAATAGTCACAGGCATGTACAACTCCGCAATGGGAATTCCGTGTGCACTCCCTGGAACCCACCCGCTGTACATAAATGTATCCCATTGCAGTGCCCTGGACAGCAGAGCTAACGTCAGATGAAATGCAGGTGGGCTTCGGCCCACACTGCATGCCCCAGTCAGACTGGGGTTCTTTAGAAGTGGACACATGTAGTTACAACTCCCTGTGGACCCACAGCATGGGTGGGTGACAGGAAGCCACCGGCGGTACATAAAAATATCCCATTGCATTGCCCAACACAGCTGAGGTAGTAATGTCATGTTTAATGCAGGTGGGCTTCGGCCCACACTGCATGCCCCAGTCAGACTGGGGTTCTTTAGAAGTGGACACATGTAGTTACAACTCCCTGTGGACCGACAGCATGGGTGGGTGCCAGGAAACCACCGGCGGTACATAAAAATATCCCATTGCATTGCCCAACACAGCTGAGGTAGTAATGTCATGTTTAATGCAGGTGGGCTTCGGCCCACACTGCATGCCCCAGTCAGACTGGGGTTCTTTAGAAGTGGACACATGTAGTTACAACTCCCTGTGGACCCACAGCATGGGTGGGTGACAGGAAGCCACCGGCGGTACATAAAAATATCCCATTGCATTGCCCAACACAGCTGAGGTAGTAATGTCATGTTTAATGCAGGTGGTCTTCTGCCCACACTGCATGCCCCAGTCAGACTGGGGTTCTTTAGAAGTGGACTTATGTAGTTACAACTCCCTGTGGACCCACAGCATGGGTGGGTGCCAGGAAACCACCGGCGGTACATAAAAATATCCCATTGCATTGTCCATTACAGCTGAGGTAGTAATGTCATGTTTAATGCAGGTGGGCTTCGGCCCACACTGCATGCCCCAGTCAGACTGGGGTTCTTTAGAAGTGGACACATGTAGTTACAACTCCCTGTGGACCCACAGCATGGGTGGCTCCCTGGAACCCACCGGCAGTACATAAAAATATCCCATTGCATTGCCCATCACAGCTGAGGTAGTAATGTCATGTTTAATGCAGGTGGGCTTCAGCCCACACTGCATGCCCCAGTCAGACTGGGGTTCTTTAGAAGTGGACACATGTAGTTACAACTTCCTGTGGACCCACAGCATGGGTGGCTCCCTGGAACCCACCGGCGGTACCTAAATATATCCCATTGCAGTGCCCATCACAGCTGATGTTATGTCAGCTGTAATGCAGGTGGGCCAAAAATTTATTGGATTACACTGTAGGCGAGTGCCCACAAAAATTGGTGTACCAACAGTACTAATGTACCTGAGAAAAATTGCCCATGCCCAACCGAGAGGGCAGGTGAAACCCATTAATGGCTTTGGTTAATGTGGCTTAAAGGGGTTGTCCCGCGAAACAAAGTGGGGGTAAGCACTTCTGTATGGCCATATTAATGCACTTTGTAATATACATTCTGCATTAATTATGAGCCATACAGAAGTTATTCACTTACCTGTTCCGTTGCTAGCGTCCCCGTCTCCATGGTGCCGTCTAATCTTCAGCGTCTAATCACCCGATTAGACGTGCTTGCGCAGTCCGGTCTTCTCCTTTGCTGAATGGGGCCGCTCGTGCTGGAGAGCGGCTCCTCGTAGCTCCGCCCCGTCACATGTGCCGATTCCAGCCAATCAGGAGGCTGGAATCGGCAATGGACCGCACAGAAGCCCTGCGGTCCACCGAGGGTGAAGATCCCGGCGGCCATCTTCACAAGGTAAGTATGAAGACGCCGGACCGCGGGGATTCGGGTAAGTACTATCTGTTTTTTTTTTTTAATCCCTGCATCGGGTTTGTCTCGCGCCGAACGGGGGGGCTATTGAAAAAAAAACAAAAAAAACTTTTCGGCGCGGGACAACCCCTTTAATTGGTAACTAGGCCTGGAGGCAGCCCAGTTAAAATAAAAATTGGTTGAGGTGAACGTTTCAACGCTTTAATGAGCATTGAAACGTATAAAAATTGTTTACAAAAATTATATGACTGAGCCTTGTGGGCCTAAGAAAAATTGCCCGTTCGGCGTGAATACGTGAGGTTTCAGGAGGAGGAGCAGGAGGAGGAGGATGAATATTATAGACAGATTGATGAAGCTAAAAGGTCCACGTTTTTGATGGTGATAGAGAACGATGCTTCCATCCGCGGGTGCAGCCTACGTATTGCTTAGGTATCGCTGCTGTCAAAGGCCTTAGAGAGTGTTCCCCTGCCTGTGCTGTACATGCTGCCTGATCTCTGCGCCTCCCCTGCTACCTGGGCCGCAGAAATGCGCCTTCAGCCACTAGCGCTGTCGGATGGGAAGTTTACCATCAGTTTGTCCACCAGCGCCCTGTGGTATAGCATCATTCTCGAACCCCTTTCCTCTTCGGGAATGAGAGTGCAAAGGCTCTCCTTATACCGTGGATTGAGCAGTGTGTACACCCAGTAATCCGTAGTGGCCAGAATGCGTGTAACGCGAGGGTCACGAGAAAGGCATCCTAACATGAAGTCAGCCATGTGTGCCAGGGTACCTGTACGCAACACATGGCTGTCCTCGCTCGGAAGATCACTTTCAGGATCCTCCTCCTCCTCCTCCTCTGGCCATACACGCTGAAAGGATGACAGGCAAGCTGCATCTGTACCCTCAGCAGTGGGCCAAGCTGTCTCTTCCCCCTCCTCCTCATGCTCCTCCCCCTCCTCCTCCTCCTCCTCCTCTGGCCATACACGCTGAAAGGATGACAGGCAAGCAGCATGGGTACCCTCAGCAGTGGGCCAAGCTGTCTCTTCCCCCTCCTCCTCATGCTCCTCCCCCTCCTCCTCAACGCGCTGAGATATAGACATGAGGTTGCTCTGACTATCCAGCGACATACTGTCTTCCCCCGCCTCCGTTTCTGATTCCAAAGCGTCTGCCTTTATGCTTTGCAGGGAACTTCTCAAGAGGCATAGCAGAGGAATGGTGACGCTAATGATTGCAGCATCCCCGCTCACCATCAGGGTAGACTCCTCAAATTTTCCAAGGACCTGGCAGATGGCTGCCAACCAGGCCCACTCTTCTGTAAATAATTGAGGAGGCTGACTCCCATTGCGGCGCGCAAGTTGGAGTTGGTATTCCACTATAGCTCTACGCTGCTCATAGAGTCTGGCCAACATGTGGAGCGTAGAGTTCCACTGTGTGGGCACGTCGCATAGCAGTCGGTGCACTGGCAGATTAAACCGATGTTGCAGGGTCCGCAGGGTGGCAGCGTGCGTGTGTGATTTGCGGAAATGTGCGCAGAGCTGGCGCACCTTTCCAAGCAGGTATGACAAGTGGGGGTAGCTTTTCAGAAAGTGCTGAACCACCAAATTAAAGACATGGGCCAAGCATGGCACGTGCGTGAGGCTGCCGAGCTGCAGAGCCGCCACCAGGTTACGGCCGTTGTCCCACACGACCATGCCCGATTGGAGGCTCAGCGGCGCAAGCCAGCGGTCGGTCTGCTCTGTCAGACCCTGCAGCAGTTCGTGGGCCGTGTGGCTCTTCTCTCCTAAGCTGAGTAGTTTCAGCACGGCCTGCTGACGCTTGCCCACTGCTGTGCTGCCCCGCCGCGTGACACCGACTGCTGGCGACATGCTGCTGCTGCTGACACATCTTGATTGCGAGACAGAGGTTGCGTAGGAGGAGGAGGAGGAGGGTTTAGTGGAGGAAGCATACACCCCCGCAGATACCACCACCGAGCTGGGGCACGCAATTCGGGGGGTGGGTAGGACGTGAGCGGTCCCAGGCTCTGACTCTGTCCCAGCCTCCACTAAATTCACCCAATGTGCCGTCAGAGAGATATAGTGGCCCTGCCCGCCTGTGCTTGTCCACGTGTCTGTTGTTAAGTGGACCTTGGCAGTAACCGCGTTGGTGAGGGCGCGTACAATGTTGCGGGAGACGTGGTCGTGCAGGGCTGGGACGGCACATCGGGAAAAGTAGTGGCGACTGGGAACCGAGTAGCGCGGGGCCGCCGCCGCCATCATGCTTTTGAAAGCCTCCGTTTCCACAAGCCTATACGGCAGCATCTTTAGGCTGATCAATTTTGCAATGTGCACGTTTAACGCTTGAGCGTGCGGGTGCGTGGCGTCATACTTGCGCTTGCGCTCAAACAGTGGCGCTAGCGACGTCTGGACGCTACGCTGAGAGACATTGCTGGATGGGGCCGAGGACAGCGGAGGTGAGGGTGTGGGTGCAGGCCAGGAGACGGTACTGCCTGTGTCCTCAGAGGGGGGTTGGATCTCAGTGGCAGGTTGGGGCACAGGGGGAGAGGCAGTGGTGCAAACCGGAGGCGGTGAACGGGCATCGTCCCACCTTGTGGGGTGCTTGGCCATCATATGCCTGCGCATGCTGGTGGTGGTGCCTCCCCAGCTGATCTTGGCGCGACAAAGGTTGCACACCACTGTTCGTCGGTCGTCAGGCGTCTCTGTGAAAAACTGCCACACCGTAGAGCACCTTGACCTCTGCAGGGTGGCATGGCGCGAGGGGGCGCTTTGGGAACCAGTTGGTGGATTATTCGGTCTGGCCCTGCCTCTACCCCTGGTCACCGCACTGGCTCGGCCTGTGCCCACACCCTGACTTGGGCCTCCGCGTCCTCGCCCGCGTCCACGTCCTATAGGCCTACCCCTACCCCTCAGCATGCTGTATTAGCAGTAGTGCAGAAACAGAACGCTGTAATTAAATGTGCCGCTTATTGGCCTGTGGTTGGAGGCTGACTTAGTTTACGGAACCCCAGGAAATAATTTGGCGCAAGCCTGCTGTAACACTTAGCTGGCTGCGTATTTATTTGGAGAACTACTACCCCCAGCAGACATGGACCCAGAACACTGAGCACAGTGACAGGCAGGCCAAATAGATTTTTTTTCAAGATTTTTTTCAAAAGGACCACTGCGTATATTCAATCTATAATATATGTCTTCTGTCACCTGCCTACACAATTCTGTCCCTGATGTGTGTGTCACGGAACTGCAGTGTTGCACTGTTATTAACTGCAACAGACCGGTGATTTCAGAGCCAGGAAATAATTTGGCGCAAGCCTGCTGTAACACTTAGCTGGCTGCGTATTTATTTGGAGAACTACTACCCCCAGCAGACACAGACCCAGAACACTGAGCAGAGTGACAGGCAGGCCAAATAGATTTTTTTTCAAGATTTTTTTCAAAAGGACCACTGCGTATATTCAATCTGTAATATATGTCTTCTGGCCCTGCCTACACAATTCTGTCCCTGATGTGTGTGTCACGGAACTGCAGTGTTGCACTGTTATTAACTGCAACAGACCGGTGATTTCAGAGCCAGGAAATAATTTTGCGCAAGCCTGCTGTAACACTTAGCTGGATGCGTATTTATTTGGAGAACTACAACCCGCAGCAGACACGGACCCAGAACACTGAGCACAGTGACAGGCAGGCCAAATAGATTTTTTTTCAAGATTTTTTTCAAAAGGACCACTGCGTATATTCAATCTGTAATATATGTCTTCTGGCCATGCCTACACAATTCTGTCCCTGATGTGTGTGTCACGGAACTGCAGTGTTGCACTGTTATTAACTGCAACAGACCGGTGATTTCAGAGCCAGGAAATAATTTTGCGCAAGCCTGCTGTAACACTTAGCTGGCTGCGTATTTATTTGGAGAACTACAACCCCCAGCAGACACGGACCCAGAACACTGAGCAGAGTGACAGGCAGGCCAAATATTTGTTTTTCAAAGATTTTTTTCTAAAGGACCACAGCGTATATTCAGTCTATAATATATGTCTTCTGGCCCTGCCTACACAATTCTGTCCCTGGAGTATTACTGCAGGGCGCAATGCTCTGCACGGCCGATATAGCAAAAAAAAAAAAAGTGCAACACTGCTAAAAGCAGCCTCCACACTACTGCACACGGTTAGATGTGGCCCTAAGAAGGACCGTTGGGGTTCTTGAAGCCTACACTAACTCCTAACGCTCTCCCTGCCTCCAAACTTCAGTCTCTGGACTATTACTGCAGGGCGCAATGCTCTGCATGGCCGATATACCAAAAAAAAAAAAAAGTGCAACACTGCTAAAAGCAGCCTCCACACTACTGCACACGGTTAGATGTGGCCCTAAGAAGGACCGTTGGGGTTCTTGAAGCCTACACTAACTCCTAACACTCTCCCTACAGCAGCTCCAACACGATACCACTGTCCCTCAGCTATCTCACAACGCATCTGAGGCGAGCCGCGGGAGGAGCCGATTTTTATACTCGGGTGACACCTGATCTCCCCAGCCACTCACTGCAGGGGGGTGGTATAGGGCTTGAACGTCGCAGGGGGAAGTTGTAATGCCTTCCCTGTCTTTCAATTGGCCAGAAAAGCGCGCTAACGTCTCAGAGATGAAAGTGAAAGTAACCCGAACATCGCGTGGTACTCGTTACGAGTAACGAGCATCCCGAACACGCTAATACTCGAACGAGTATCAAGCTCGGACGAGTACGTTCGCTCATCTCTAAATATGATCTATGTTGTGTCCTTGGCTACCAAAATGCTCAGCCACAGGTAATTTCGTCTTTCTATCTATATTTGTATAGTGATAAGATGTCATCCATGCTTTAGGATTTACTTCTGATTATCCAACATAAAGTCCACAAACTGGACATTTAGCAGAATCATATATATAATATTGGACATAGAACATGTGAATGTCCCAGAATTTTTTTAGTCCCGATGTTTGTTGGGGAGCTGTATTTTGTCTGTGGTCAGTATGTGTGAGGGTTTTGCACCAGCTATGTCCAGTGGTCAATAAGCTCTACACAAGTGGAAAAATAAGCCTTTGAGAGCCTTTTTATAGCCCAAAGCTGGAACCATTTTTAGGGCCTCAGGTGGCAAGACTGCTCATTTTTTTATTTTAGTTTCTTTGAGCAAATTGCAGAACAGTTACAGCATAAATTTACACAATCTTGACGCTCAGTTACAGCAAATGTGGGCCGATATACCACAGGGTACCATATGTCTCCATGCTTACCTTGCATCTTGTATCCAAGCTAGAGGCAGCCTAACAGGGTACTAGAGCCTCCCTTCAAGTGTTCAGTTTTTTGCAAAACACTATCCATTTGCTCTGATGTTGTATTCAGTTACTTATATCAATGTTACAATCACACACATAAAGTTTAATTTGATTCCAAACAACTTCTTCTAGGTGCGCAATTTTTTTTGACAATAAGTGTATTTTAATTACTGCCCTAGCAGCAGTGACAGAATTACCGCCATAGCAGACACTTCGGTTGGTCTGCACAGCCATGAGAACTGACAGTGGCTACGTTTTGAAGTAAATCATCGGCACAGCCAGGGGTGGGAGCAGATGCCCTTGGTGCTGGGTTCTATGTCTTGGCCAAGATATTTAGAAACAGAGGATTCATTGCAGGACTTACTGCTGTTGATAGCTATTTAAACCAAACAACAGAGCGACCATTGGAGCGTTGCAATGTGTGCTTGATCTTTTAAGTGTGTGCAACTTAAATCAGGTAACATAGTAAACATAGCGATAGAAAATGTTAGGCTGAAAAAAGACATATGTCCATTTAGTTCAGTCTCTTTTTCCCCAATGTTACTCCAGAGGAAAGCAAAAAACCCCTTTGAGGTAGAAGCCAATTTTCTTCATTTAACCCCTTAAGGACATGGCATATTTTGGACATAAGTATGCAACAATTAGGTTTTTCTACAATACAAATACATTTTCTACATTGCTGCATTCAAAGTCCAATAACTTTTTTATTTTTCCACTGATGAAACTCTGTGAGGGCTTGTTGTTTGCATGATGAGTGGCAGTTTTTATTGGTATCATTTTGGGGTACATACGGCTTTTTTGATCACTTTTATTATGTTTTTGTTAAGCAAAATGAAGAAAATTTTGCCTCAGTTTTTTTACGCTTTTTGCCATGAAGCATAAATAGTGGGTTCAATTTATTGTACAGGTCGTACAATAAACATGTTTTACATGTACATTTAACATGTTTTTTGGACTATTTTTATCTTTTATTTACACTTTTTATTTTCCTGTAGGGGACTTGAACCATAGCAGCTATGATTGCTATGATAAAGCATTGCTGGACTTCTGTTGTAATTGCAATCATAGGCTATGGCAAACTGGGATGCCAATATACATTGTCCTGTTGCCATGGCAACCCATCGGGCGTCTGCGATTACATTGCAGGGGTCTGTTGATGTCACAGATGGAGCATCCTCCCACTGTGAACCCTTTACATTTACATAGTGATATGTAGGGGGGTTAAAAGCTAAGTTCAATGTTCTCATTGGTCTTGAGTGTTGCAGTGTGGGACAGGAATTAGCCTCTGATCCCGCACCATCCACATGACATAAGTTTACATTCTAATGTCTTAAGTACCATGCTGCCATGATGCAACCTTACATCATATAGCGTTTAAGGAAAGAAATTCCTTCCTGACTGCTAGTCGGACAATCGGAATAATCTCTGCATCAACAACCCTTCTGAAGTAATCAGTGGCTATAACTTGTAATATTGTAAAACAATAAAAGGTTAGTACCGTGTTAGCCAGTAGAGCAAAGTGTGATTGTTCTCAGTAGGAGAAACCAAGTAATCTTGTAGATATGATATCGTTTAGTGGCTAGCAAAAATACATGATGTTATAGCAAGCTTTCAAACCTACTCAGGGTTCTTCCTCAGGCTTAATGGAACAGATCTAAAGACACATGGTGTGATTAATTTGCACTTAAAATGAATTCCAGAACAGGATAAGAAGGCACAGAGGTAATGTGATTAATAGCACTTAGATAAATACCAGAAAGGGATGAGCAGAACAGTAAATACTTAATTAGTCCACTGACAAGACATGTGAAAGTTTTATGATCTCTAAATTGAGGTTTGGGGGTCACCACCAGGCCAACATGTCACCTCCGCTATGGGTTTCTCATTTCTCATAATCTCCACGGATGTAATAACCCCCTCCGAGATTCATTCCATTTTTGATAGTATCAAAGGTGGTTATAAACTTATATTCCTAAATTCTTCTGTGAAGTTGGGACTTAAAATTGCCTTTAAGTATAATAACTTTCACATGTTGTATCTGTGACTAGAAAAATGCTTTGCCACAGGTAATTCTGGCTTTCTGTCTTTAATCGTGTGGTGATGCAATTTCATCCTCGCCTTCAGTTTTTGCCCTGTTTCTCCAGCATAAAGTCGCCCATCAGGACATTCCCTGCACAGGATCAGGTACACAACATCAGACGTGAAACATGTGAATGTCACAGGGATCTTGTAGTCCTGCTGTGTGTGGGAGAATTACGTGTGGCAAAGTATTTTTCTAGGCTGAACTACCCTGGTCCCTGAAAATAAAACCTACCCCCAAAATAAGCCCTAGCTACACAACATTAAAAGCAATACATTACCTAGCAGGCTCATCCAGGTCCTCCCTGCTTGGCTCCAAAGTTCTGGCACACTTGCTTGCAGTCCTTAGCCGCCGACAGAAGATGGCTTCTTGGTAACAGGGTTCGTAAACCCCGCCTCCAAGAAGCGATGGCTCTGATTGGTTTTTAAATAAATTAATGCAATATGTGTGATTGGTTCTCTGAGCGCTGCATTGATTGGCTGAGCAACTGCGCTCGAGAACCAATCAGAGCCAGTTTATGAACCCTGTTACCGGGAAGCAATCTTCTGCCAGTGGCTGAGAACTACAAGCAAGTATGCCAGAACGCTGGACACCAGCAAGAGGGACCCATACCGTGCCTGCTACCCCAAAAATAAGGCCTAGTGCCTCTTTTGGGGCAATAAATAATATAAGACAGGGTCTTATTTTTGGGGGAAACATGGTAGATGGACATATGTCTTTTTTCAGCCTTATACACAACTAGGCCTTATACACAACTATGGACATATGTCTTTTTTCAGCCTTATACATTGCACGGCGCTATAAGCACAGAGATTGATTATTGAAAATTGGGCTTTCAAAAGATTCTATGAATAGCAGTCCTGGAATATACAAAGTGGGCCATAAAATTAGCCCAGCACTCTTATGAAAGCTGCCTAAAAGAAAATCTGTGTTGCCTATAGCAACCAATCACGGCGCAGCTTTTATTTTACCTCAGCAGTATAATAAATAGCAACCAATCACGGCAGCGCTTTTATTTTACCTCAGCAGTATAATAAATAGCAACCAATCACGGCGCAGCTTTTATTTTACCTCAGCAGTATAATAAATAGCAAGCAACTAATCACAGCGCAGCTTTCATTTTACCTCATCACTATAATAAATGAAAGCTGAGCCGTGATTGGTTGCTATAGGCAACAAAAATTACAGGGGAAGTCGGTGAGTTTTCGAATTTTAATTCGTTGCCCGGTGCTAAAGAACGCTCATGCAAAGTTTCACTTGAATCGGACCAGAACTGTGGATTTGTATACGACACAAGCAAACAGATTTAGCGTTTTCTGTATAAGATGCTACTATGTTGGCGGTAGGGCAGCTATTTGATTGTGTCAGTTGCAGGTTAATCTTGCTGCACCGAAAAAATTCAGATATAAACATTGAAGATAATATAGATAGTTAAATGTGGGAAGATCTGTGATTCTATATGTTTGTCTCAGAAGCCAAAACTGCTGAGCTTTTGAGAACATTTTAGTTTTAGCACATCAAACTGTGTTTTTTGAGCTATTTCAAGGCTGAAGACTTCTCTGAATCTGTCTGCCGTGCCCATGAGATCCTGTCTTTTTTCTGACATAAAGAGCTTTATAGAAGGTAAACAGTGAACAACAGGGCTAGCAGAATATATTAAAATTTAGCTGAAGGCAAGGTTCAGTATGCAGCCTCAGGCTGTTCATTAGAGAAGAGGACTGATCTAGCAGGATACAAGCACTAGAACTAACGGAGGATTGTGAACCACAGATGGAATCTATTGGAAGAGGATTTATTGGAAATGCTATTATGTAAACAACATGATGAGTAGGATATCCTGATATCTACAATGATCATTCTCTGCGGACATGTAAACTACAAAACAACACAAAGTCTTTTAAAAATGTGACAGATTAGATAGATAGATAGATAGATAGATAGATAGATAGATAGATATGAGATAGATAGATAGATAGATAGATATGAGATAGATAGATATGAGATAGATAGATAGATATGAGATAGATAGATAGATAGATAGATAGATAGATAGATAGATAGATATGAGATAGATAGATAGATAGATAGATATGAGATAGATAGATAGATATGAGATAGATAGATAGATAGATAGATAGATAGATAGATATGAGATAGATAGATAGATAGATAGATAGATAGATAGATATGAGATAGATAGATAGATAGATATGAGATAGATAGATAGATATGAGATAGATAGATAGATATGAGATAGATAGATAGATAGATAGATAGATAGATAGATAGATAGATATGAGATAGATAAATAGATATGAGATAGATAGATATGGGATAGATAGATAGATAGATAGATAGATAGATAGATAGATAGATAGATAGATAGATAGATAGATAGATATGGGATAGATAGATAGAGAGATAGATAGATATGAGATAGATAGATAGATAGATAGATAGATATGAGATAGATAGATATGAGATAGATAGATAGATATGAGATAGATAGATAGATAGATATGAGATAGATAGATAGATATGAGATAGATAAATAGATAGATAGATAGATAGATAGATATGAGATAGATAGATAGATAGATATGAGATAGATAGATATGTGATAGATAGATAGATAGATAGATAGATAGATAGATAGATAGATAGATAGATAGATAGATAGATAGATATAGGATATATAGATAAATATAATAATAATAATAATCTTTATTTGTATAGCGCCAACTTATTCCGCAGCACTTTCAGGCATGGATAAATGCAAAACAATACAACAATTGCAACAATTACAATGTGAGATACATTGGGTTAGACACAAATGGGTTGAGGGTGGTACAGGAGGTTCAGGGGTTGGGGAAATATGGGATAGATAGATAGATATTAGATAGATAGATAGATAGATAGATTATTAGATATATATGTGATAGATAGATAGATAGATAGATAGATAGATAGATAGATAGATAGATAGATAGATATGGGATATATAGATAGATATGGGATAGATAGATAGATAGATAGATAGATAGATAGATAGATAGGAGATGATAGATAGATAGATAACTAGATAGATAGATAGAAAGATAGATGAGATGGATAGATAGATAGATAGAAGATGGATAGATAGATAGCTAACTAGATAGGTAGATAGATATGAGATAGCTAGATATGAGATAGATAGATAGATAGATAGATAGATAGGTAGATATGAGAGATAGATAGATAGATAGATAGATAGATAGATAGATAGATAGATAGATAGATAGATAGATAGATAGATAGATATAAAAGACAGAGAGATAGATATGAGGGAGAGAGATAGATATATGATAGATAGATATGATAGATAGATAGATAGATAGATAGAAGATAGATATGGGATAGATAGATAGATAGATAGATAGATAGATAGATAGATATGGGGTAGATAGATATGAGATAGATAGATAATTAGATATGATATAGATATGAGATAGATAGATGGATAGATATTAGATAGATAGATTATTTGATAGATAGATTATTAGTAGAGATGAGCGAACGTGTTCGTCCGAGCTTGATATTCGTGCGAATATTAGGGTGTTCGGGATGTTCGTTATTCGTAACGAACACCATGCGGTGTTCTGGTTACTTTCACTTCCTTCCCTGAGACGTTTGCGCGCTTTTCTGGCCAATCGAAAGACAGGGAAGGCATTACAACTTCCCCCTGCGTCGTTCAAGCCCTATACCACCCCCCTGCAGTGAGTGGCTGGGGAGATCAGGTGTCCGCCTAATATAAAAGTCGGCCCCTCCCGCGGCTCGCCTCAGATGCCTGGTGAGTTAGATGAGGGACAGTGCTGTTTATACCGGAGCTGCTGTAGGGAAAGAATTGGTAGTTAGTGTAGGCTTCAAGACCCCCAAAGGTCCTTATTAGGGCCACTGATACCTGTGTGTTGGCTGCTGTTAGCAGTGGCAATTTTTTTTTCTTCTCAAAATCGTCTCTGCAGAGCGTTGCACCCGGCATTAGGGACAGAAGTGTTGCATAGGCAGGGAGAGTGTTAGGAGTGAGTGTAGCCTTCAAGAACCTCAACGGTCCTTTCTAGGGCCATATTTAACCGTGTGCAGTACTGTGCTGGCTGCTGTTAGCTGTGCTGCATATTTTTTTTCTTCTCAAAATTGCCTCTGCAGAGCATTGCACCCTCCATTGATACTGCAGGGAAAGAATTGTGTAGGCAGGGCCACAACACAGTTATTATTCATTGAATATACGCAGTGCGGCCTTTTGGTGGAAAAAAACTGAAAATAATTGTATTTGTCCTGCCTCTGTCCGTCCTAAGGGCTGTGGACACGTGTCGGCTGCGTGTGCAACGTTTAAAAATCAGACGCACCCAGCTACGTTTTACTCCTGGCTTCGCCATTTGCTTTCCTTAATTGGGAACAAAAATACCTGCTCTGCCAGAGTTAATAACGCTGCTACCCTCACGTTCTGTGACACATTAGCAGGGACACAGCACAGTTATTAAACTTCTCATGTTCATTGAATATACGCAGTGCTGCCTTTTGGTGGAAAAAAACTGAAAATAATTCTATTTGTCCTGCCTCTGTCCGTCCTAAGGGCGGTGGACACGTGTCGGCTGCGTGTGCAACGTTTAAAAATCAGACGCACCCAGCTACGTTTTACTCCTGGCTTCGCCATTTGCTTTCCTTAATTGGGAAAAAAAATACCTGCTCTGCCAGAGTTAATAACTCTGCTACCCTCACGTTCTGTGACACATTAGCAGGGACACAGCACAGTTATTAAACTTCTCATGTTCATTGAATATACGCAGTGCTGCCTTTTGGTGGAAAAAAACTGAAAATAATTCTATTTGTCCTGCCTCTGTCCGTCCTAAGGGCGGTGGACACGTGTCGGCTGCGTGTGCAACGTTTAAAAATCAGACGCACCCAGCTACGGTTTACTGCTGGCTTCGCCATTTGCTTTCCTTAATTGGGAAAAAAAATACCTGCTCTGCCAGAGTTAATAACTCTGCTACCCTCACGTTCTGTGACACATTAGCAGGGACACAGCACAGTTATTAAACTTAGATTATTCATTCACTAGAGGCAGTGGGGCCTTTCGTTTTCAAAAAAGGGAAAAAATTATATTTGGCTGCAGTCTTGCGCCAATTTATTTCCTGCCTGTGAAATCAAATCACTGGTAATACAGCATGCTGAGGGGTAGGGGTAGGCCTAGAGGACGTGGACGCGGCCGAGGACGCGGAGGGCCAAGTCAGGGTGTGGGCACAGGCCGAGCTCCTGATCCCGGTGTGTCGCAGCCGACTGCTGCGCGATTAGGAGAGAGGCATGTTTCTGGCGTCCCCACATTCATCGCCCAATTAATGGGTCCACGCGGGAGACGGTTATTAGAAAATGAGTAGAGATGAGCGAACGTGTTCTTAACGAACACTTACGCACCCGGACACCGGCTTTACCGAGGACTTCAGTGTCCGCGCGTAAAGATTCGGGGGGCGCCGGGGGGCGGGGAGAGGCGCGGCGGTGCGGGCGGCAGCAGCGGGGAACAGGGGGGAGCCCTCTCTCTCTCCCTCTCCCCCCCACTCCCCGCCGCACCCCCCCGCGCTGCCACGGCGACCCCCGAACTTTTTTCGCCCGAGCACGGAATTGCTCGCAAAGTTCGGTGTTCGGGCGAAAAGGGGCGGAGCCGAACACGTTCGCTCATCTCTAAAAATGAGCAGTGTGAGCAGGTCCTGTCCTGGATGGCAGAAAGTGGTTCGAGCAACCTATCGTCAACACGCAGTTCTGCGCCGTCCACTGCTGCAAATCCGAATCCTCTGTCTGCTGCTCCTCCTTCCTCCCAGCCTCCTCACTCCACTACAATGACACCTGCTCAGGAGCGGGAACACTCCCAGGAACTGTTCTCGGGCCCCTGCTTAGATTGGGCAGCAGCGGTTCCTCTCCCACCAGAGGAGTTTATCGTCACTGATGCCCAACCATTCGAAAGTTCCCGGGGTCCGGGGGAAGAGGCTGGGGACTTACGCCAACTGTCTCAACAACTTTCTGTGGGTGAGGAGGACGATGACGATCAGACACAGTTGTCTTGCAGTGAGGTAGTAGTAAGGGCAGTAAGTCCGAGGGAGCAGCGCACAGAGGATTCGGAGGAAGAGCAGCAGGACGATGAGGTGACTGACCCCCCCTGGTGTGCAACGCTTACTCAGGAGGACAGGTCTTCAGAGGGGGAGTCAAGGGCATCAGCAGGGCAGGTTGCAAGAGGCAGTGCGGTGGCCAGGGGTAGAGGCAGGGCCAGACCGAAGAATCCACCAAGTGTTTCCCAAAGCGCCCCCTCGCGCCATGCCACCCTGCAGAGGCCGAGGTGCTCTAAGGTCTGGCAGTTTTTCACAGAGACGCCTGACGACCGACAAACAGTGGTGTGCAACCTTTGTTGCGCAAAGCTCAGCCGGGGAGCCAACACCAACAGCCTCACCACCACCACCATGCGCAGACATATGATGGCCAAGCACCCCACAAGGTGGGACGAAGGCCGTTCAGCGCCTCCGGTTTGCACCCCTGCCTCTCCCCCTGTGCCCCAACCTGCCACTGAGATGCAACCCCCCTCTCAGGACACAGGCACTACCGCCTCATGGCCTGCACCCACACCCTCATCTCCGCTGTCCTCGGCCCCATCCAGCAGTGTAGTTCAGCGCACCGTCCAGCCGTCGCTTGCGCAAGTGTTCGAGCGCAAGCGCAAGTACGCCGCCACGCACCCGCACGCTCAAACGTTAACCGTCCGCATAGCAAAATTCATTAGCCTTGAGATGCTGCCGTATAGGGTTGTGGAAACTGAGTCCTTCAAAAGTATCCCAGTTCCCAGTCGCCACTACTTTTCCCGATGTGCCGTCCCAGCCCTGCACGACCACGTATCCCGCAACATTGTACGCGCCCTCACCAACGCGGTTACTGCCACGGTCCACTTAACAACGGACACGTGGACAAGCACAGGCGGGCAGGGCCACTACATCTCCCTGACGGCACATTGGGTGAATTTAGTGGAGGCTGGGACAGAGTCAGAGCCTGGGACCGCTCACGTCCTACCCACCCCCAGAATTGCGGGCCCCAGCTCGGTGCTGGTATCTGCGGAGGTGTATGCTTCCTCCACTAAAGCACCCTCCTCCTCCTCCTCCTCCTCCTCTGTCTCGCAATCAAGATGTGTTAGCAGCAGCATGTCGCCAGCAGTCGGTGTCGCGCGGTGTGGCAGCACAGCGGTGGGCAAGCGTCAGCAGGCCGTGCTGAAACTACTCAGCTTAGGCGATAAGAGGCACACGGCCCACGAACTGCTGCAGGGTCTGACACAGCAGACCGACCGCTGGCTTGCGCCGCTGAGCCTCCAACCGGGTATGGTCGTGTGTGACAACGGCCGTAACCTGGTGGCGGCTCTGCAGCTTGGCAGCCTCACGCACGTGCCATGCCTGGCCCACGTCTTTAATTTGGTGGTTCAGCGCTTTCTGAAAAGCTACCCACGCTTGTCAGACCTGCTCGTAAAGGCGCGCCGGCTCTGCGCACATTTCCGCAAGTCCCACACGGACGCTGCCACCCTGCGCACCCTGCAACATCACTTTAAGCTGCCAGTGCACCGACTGCTGTGCGACGTGCCCACACGGTGGAACTCTACGCTCCACATGTTGGCCAGGCTCTATGAACAACGTAGAGCTATAGTCGAATACCAACTCCAACATGGGCGGCGCAGTGGGAGTCAGCCTCCTCAATTCCTTTCAGAAGAGTGGGCCTGGTTGGCAGACATCTGCCATGTCCTTGGTAATTTTGAGGAGTCTACCCAGGTGGTGAGCGGCGATGCTACAATCATTAGCGTCACCATTCCTCTGCTATGCATCTTGAGAAATTCCCTGCAAACCATAAAGGCAGCTGCTTTGCACTCGGAAACGGGGGCGGGGGAAGACAGTATGCCGCTGGATAGTCAGGGCACCCTCCTGTCTATTTCTCAGCGCGTACAGGAGGAGGAGGAGGAGCATGAGGAGGATGAGGAGGAGGGGGAAGAGACAGCTTGGCCCGCTGCTGACGGTACACCGGCTGATTGCCTGTCATCCTTTCAGCGTGTATGGCCTGAGGAGGAGGAGGAGGATCCTGAAAGTGATCTTCCTAGTGAAGACAGCCATGTGTTGCGTACTGGTACCCTGGCACACATGGCTGACTTCATGTTAGGATGCCTTTCTCGTGACCCTCGCGTTGCACGCATTCTGGCCACAACGGATTACTGGGTGTACACACTGCTCGACCCACGCTATAAGGAGAACCTGCCCACTCTCATTCCCGAAGAGGAAAGGGGTTCGAGAGTGTTGCTATACCACAGGACCCTTGCGGACAAGCTGATGGTAAAATTCCCAGCCGACAGCGCTAGTGGCAGAAGGCGCAGTACCGAGGGCAAGGTAGCAGGGGAGGTGCGGAGATCGAGCAGCATGTACATCCCAGGCAGTGCAACAGTCTTTAAGGGCCTGGCCAGCTTTATGGCTCCCCACCAAGACTGTGTCACCGCTCCCCAGTCAAGGCTGAGTCGGCGGGAGCACTGTAAAAGGATGGTGAGGGAGTACGTAGCCGATCGCACGACCATCCTCGGTGACGCCTCTGCCCCCTACAACTACTGGGTGTCGAAGCTGGACACGTGGCCTGAACTAGCGCTGTATGCCCTGGAGGTGCTTGCTTGTCCTGCGGCTAGCGTCTTGTCGGAGAGGGTGTTTAGTGCGGCTGGGGGAATCATCACAGATAAGCGTAGCCGCTTGTCAACCGACAGTGCCGACAGGCTAACACTCATCAAGATGAACAAAGGCTGGATTTCCCCAGACTTCTGTTCTCCACCAGCGGACAGCAGCGATACGTAAGCAATACGTAGGCTGCACCCGCGGATGGAAGCTACGTTCTCTCTCACCATCCAAAACGGGGACATTTCTGCTTCATCAATCTGTGTCTAATATTCCTCCTCCTCCTCCTGCTCCTCCTCCTGAAACCTCACGTAATCACGCTGAACGGGCAATTTTTCTTAGGGCCACAAGGCTCACTCAAATAATTTTTCTGAACAATTTTTATAAGTTTCAATGCGCTTAAAAGCGTTGGAACTTTAACTTGAACCAATTTTTCGTTACACTGGGCTGCCTCCAGGCCTAGTTACCACTTAAGCCACATTAACCAAAGCGATTCACCTGACATCTTGGTTGGGCATGGCCAATTTTTACTGAGGTACATTAGTACTGTTGGTACACCAATTTTTTGGGGCCCTCACCTACAGTGTAATCATAGTAACTTCTATGGTCTTCGCCTGCACTCATGGTACAGAAAGGTGTGTGGGGTTGGCCTACACTTTAGCTACATAAATGTAACTTGTGCCTTGGCTATACTAAGGCTACTGAAATGGAACTAAGACTGCGCTCCCACTATACTGCTGCTTCAGAATTGTTACTGGGGCCTGTCTTGAGTGCTACTATTGCTGACATGGAACGAAGACTGCGCTCCCGCTATACTGCTGCTTCGGAATTGTTACTGGGGCCTGTCTTGAGTGCTACTATTGCTGACATGGAACGAAGACTGCGCTCCCGCTATACTGCTGCTTCGGAATTGTTACTGGGGCCTGTCTTGAGTGCTACTATTGCTGACATGGAACGAAGACTGCGCTCCCGCTATACTGCTGCTTCGGAATTGTTACTGGGGCCTGTCTTGAGTGCTACTATTGCTGACATGGAACGAAGACTGCGCTCCCGCTATACTGCTGCTTCGGAATTGTTACTGGGGCCTGTCTTGAGTGCTACTATTGCTGACATGGAACGAAGACTGCGCTCCCGCTATACTGCTGCTTCGGAATTGTTACTGGGGCCTGTCTTGAGTGCTACTATTGCTGACATGGAACGAAGACTGCGCTCCCGCTATACTGCTGCTTCGGAATTGTTACTGGGGCCTGTCTTGAGTGCTACTATTGCTGACATGGAACGAAGACTGCGCTCCTCCTATAATGCTGCTACTGATATGTTAGTGGGGCCTGTCCTAATGCTACGGCTGAAATGTTACTAATTATGGGCTCTGCCTATACCGCTGCTAATGGTATGTCTCTGGGGTGTGGAAACAGAGGCTTCACAAAGACATGATGGCGGCGAGGCCATTTCCCACCAACGCGGTTACTGTTAAGGTGCATATAACCACGGACACGTGGAGAGGACACGTAGTGCCTCAAAAACATCCCCCTCCTCCTCCAACAGGGAAAACATTCTTGGCAAATGCCTTTGCATTGGTTCGTCTGGTGGCAGTCCAAGAATTTCACCTTTACCGACACTACAAGAGAGCCCCCACACCATCCCCCCGCCACGGCCCACTTAATCCTGGCCGCATTCCGAAAACCAACAAAATACAACCGTGCTACTAGGTCCGCAGTCACCACCACATTACCACCAACGCGGTTACTGTTAAGGTGCATATAACCACGGACACGTGGAGAGGACACGTAGTGCCTCAAAAACATTCCCCTCCTCCTCCAACAGGGAAAACATTCTTGGCAAATGCCTTTGCATTGGTTCGTCTGGTGGCAGTCCAAGAATTTCACCTTTACCGACACTACAAGAGAGCCCCCACACCATCCCCCCGCCACGGCCCACTTAATCCTGGCCGCATTCCGAAAACCAACAAAATACAACCGTGCTACTAGGTCCGCAGTCACCACCACATTACCACCAACGCGGTTACTGTTAAGGTGCATATTACCAGTCTGACTGGGGCATGCAGACACCTTGACAGAATGAATAGTGTGTGGCACATAGGTTCCCCATTGCTATGCCCACGTGTGCAGCTCCTGATGGCGGTGGCACAGGATTCTATTTCTCATTGCTTCTGTACAGCATTGTGGGCTATCGCCCCGCCCCTTTTAAAGAGGGTCGCTGCCTAGCCGTGCCAACCCTCTGCAGTGTGTGCCTGCGGTTCCTCCTCATGGCAGACGCACTTCTAAATAGACATGAGTGTGGCGTGGCATGAGGGCAGCTGAAGGCTGCGCAGGGACACTTTGGTGTGCGCTGTGGGGGGGGAGGGGGGCGGTTGGGCAGCATGTAACCCAGGAGAAGTGGCAGCGGAGTGTCATCCAGGCAGTGATTGTGCTTTGTTGTAGCTAGTGTGGTGCTTAGCAAAGGTATGCCATGCTAATGAGGGCTTTTCAGAAGTAAAAGTTGTTGGGAGGGGGGGGGGGGCCCACTCTTGCCGGTATTGTGGCTTAATAGTGGGACCTGTGAACTTGAGATGCAGCCCAACATGTAGCCCCTCGCCTGCCCTATCCGTTGCTGTGTTGTTCCCATCACTTTCTTGAATTGCCCAGATTTTCACACATGAAAACCTTAGCGAGCATTGGCGAAATACAAAAATGTTCTGGTCGCCCATTGACTTCAATGGGGTTCGTTGTTCGAAACGAACCCTCGAACATCGCGGGAAGTTCGTTCCGAATAACGAACACCCGAACATTTTGGTGTTCGCTCATCTCTAATTATTAGATATGAGATAGATAGATAGATAGATAGATAGATAGATATGAGATCGATCGATAGATATATAGTAGATAGATACACTGACGGAACAGCCGTTTCACGATTGCAGCTTCCCTGTATGGAAATTAGACACGTGTTGCACAGAGTGCAGTATAAAATTACGTGATAGGTTTTCCTTGAACAGTTTCAGTGTAAATCCACATTAGAATGACAGAGTCACTTCCAATGAGGGCTGCTCATCAGTGCTAGAGAAGCCAGGGCCAGGATTTGATACACTGCCAACCCTGTGGGATGTGGTGAGTATACAGAGAATGGTGTGAGGAAAAACATCCAGTGAAAGGAGATCTTGTGGTTACAACTGTTTGACAAAAGTGGTCAGAATAGGTTGTCAAGAATCGTTCTGACGAAAACAGACAATGTGCAGTCAAGGAAACTGCAGCTGAATGCAATGTTGGTGCTCCAACTAATGTGTTTAAAAGCACAACTGGTTCAAAGAATGTGAAGCCCTGACCGAGAAGCCAGCGATAGTCAGCGAGGATCTGCCCATCTAAGCGCTCTGCACGGGCACTAACAACTAGCGGTGACGTCACCCTCTTGTGCAGTAGTTTAGATCGGCAGATCGTCTAATCTAAATCTACCATTAGTAGTGGCCTTTTACCCAGATGGCTTGGGAAGCTATTGAAAGTTGATAGTGACTAGTTGACTTAAAATTTCCTTTTGTAATTGCTTTATCTGTATGACAATCAAACAAAGCTGCTTGAGGCCAGTTTAAACAAAAATCCTCTGTTGGACTAAACTTTTTCGGGTGCATATCCCATATATACACATACAGAAAGAGATAAAAGAAATAAGATGACAAAGACTGCTAAGTTGCATCTAAGGGCCACCCCGTCCCTCTTCAGGACTATTCAGTTTGTAGTCTTCTATTATTTTATCTGTAAGAAACTCATCTCAATTAATTTATATGAATTTCCTTTATCTACTATACATACATTTTCAACAGGTGGCTAAACCTTTACTGTAAGCATGGCATACCGCCCTTGGAATTCAGTGCTCCATATGAGACAAACAGAACTCCCACACCTTATACTACTGGTTTTACCATCAATAATATTTGTCATGGCAGTCACCATGTTGTAGGTCTTAGGCCCAATGTCCATCCATGGGCAGATCTGATTTGTGGTGACCGATGCAGAAAATCTGCAAATCAAGCCGCCCATACATAGGGATACATGGGCAGCCACAAATGAAATAAAGCATGCAGATTTGATTTGTGGACCTTTTGGTCTGGAAAAAAAACCCGCAGCATGCTCCATTTTAGTGCGGGTCCCACACGGACGGCTTCCATTAAAGTCAATGGAAGTGGTCCGATCAGAGACGGATGGGTCGCAGATACCACGAGAAACCAGGAGTTTAAAAAAACCCTCCCCTGCGCATGTGCGGCGGTGCGCCATACTGGATCCTTTAACATGGCACCATGCATACTGGGTTCTTTTACATGGCACCATGCATACTCAGCCAGTGTTCCATACAACTGGTGGAGAAGGAAGAAAATCCCCCATTCTAGTAATTGTGGGAACCGTAGCGTTGGCCCCACTGATCTTACCTATGGATGAGTAATGCATGTTTTTGGTAAGAAAACCCCTTTCATAAGTTTATTAAGTGCCCACATACCATAAAGCTAGTTCTGCAAAGATTATTATACAGTCAGGACTAATTAGTCTTCTCTTTATTTCACGCCAGATGCAATTTAATCATATTCTTAAAACGATTTCACTCAGAATTATACAAACAGAATAATTTCATTATTGTTAAGAAAAACTCTGAACGTTTGTTCTGTCTGTTGACTTTACTGCCTACAAACACCATAAATGCTACATTATTTGTGCATTTACGCTTGAAAAATCCCCTTGTTGGGATTTTACATTATGATTTTTAATAGCACAGAAAACGCCATTGTGCTCAGTGCGCTTTTATAAGATGTGAACTTTAATTATGTAGGAAGCTTTTAAGTTGGGATAAAGCATTAGCATACATGGGCTATCAAATAAAGAGCTTATTGAAAATCAGAAATAATAGGTGTAACATAATGGGTAATTATGAACTCTATTTAGAGCTTAAAAATGGAGCCAAGTATTAGAACCATGTAACCACTTAATTGAGTAATGTGTAATCCGGAAAGAGACAGATTTCTCACATAAACCATTCACAAGGTCAGCATTTAACTAAAGTGAAGAACTAGACAAAATACTCACTCCAATTACTCCCACTATTACTACCATTCTACGTCCAAATCCTAGGGCCATGTAAGGCCATACCGATATCAATATAGATGACTGGATCATCCAGATTTAGCTTCTATAAAAAGCTAAAACATGACATTAGTTTTGAATTAAATGTATCATAATTGTGAAGATTAAAGCAGAAACATAGCTGAAAAATAACAAATGGTCCATCCAGTCCTGAGCCCTTTTATGTGTTATTTCAATGTTTTTATTCAGTAACATAACTTGTTGATTACTACTTGGCTCAATTAAGCACAACCATTGCCTACATGCTATATTAGAACCCCAATATATTAGCCAGAGAGAAGAACTGCTGCAAACAGCTGGCGGACTCAACATAGCCATCATTTCACAGGTCACCATGGAGTATCGTATTTGTCCTGCAGTGGCCACAGGAGTAGCAACGGTCCTGAATTTTCTCCATGTATAGATAGCATGTCTAACAGTGGTTTGATGTATATCCAGGTCTTTATCAAAGCTTTTGTAGCCTTTTCCAGCTTTATGTGTTTCTATAAAATGTCATTTGAGGTCTTCTAAAAGCTGGTTGCATCGAGGCATGATTCATGGTAACCAATCTTTCTTGGGAAAAATAGTCCAATTTTTCACAAAGATGCAAACACCATATAACTCGCATTTAAAAGGTTTTATATCCGAATGTGAAAGGTACATACAGTAACAAAAATGATCACTCCCGTGTATATGGAGTTTCTTCTTTCAAATGCAATCCAAGATATCAGAGGCAAGAGACTGTGTAGACATACGCCGAAAGCAATGATGTTTTGGGGAACCTACCTCTTCCGTACACCCATCACCAGTATAAATCATTAAAAATCACATGGTGATGGCAAGACATCATCTGTAAAAAGTAATAGGAAGAGGGAGGTTCCCGAAACATTACTTGTCTTGGCGTGTGTCTACACCTTCTCTTGCCTCTAATACCTCAGTTTGCCTTTTGAATAAAGAAACTACATATGTAATGGGGTGACAGTTTTAGTTACTTTCTGAACCTTTGACATCCAAATATAAAACTTTTTAAATGCAAGTTGCATGCTGTCTGCATCTTTGTGAAAAAATGTAGTTGATTATGAAAGATGGAATCCATATTTATGCAGCCCCTGTGCAGATGGGAAATACCCTTTGGAATCCAATGCTTTGGTTTTACGGTTCAGGAAGAACAGTAACCAGACTTTGTATGCTGTTATTTAATGGGCAAAACACTTGTAAAGGAAAACTTGCAATCTCATCTCCTTAATTAAATCACCTTTTGCCAATTAGCTTTTAGAGAAAGTTATTAACATGTAGACTCACTTACTTTTTCTCCCTGAATTGTGTGGGTGTTTACTGAATGCGTTCTTAAAAAGCCATATATGGTAGAACTATTTGTTGTACCATTAGCTAGACTGTGTTTATCTATAAGTATAACTTAGAAAACAATTGGATCACATTTTTTTACTAATTGTGCAAAAATCCTGGTAATACCAAAGGGTTCCCTAAGGGTCCTTTTACATAGTTTGACTATCATTCGTCGTTCATTCGCTGACGGCATTAACGTTGAATGATTATAATTCAGATTCCACGATCCAGCGAAAATCTGAACAATTATTGTTTAATGTAAAAGGGCCTTTAATTTCTGTATTTTAAAAAGTTTCATGATGATTATCCGTTCAGTAGCATCCGACCTTCGGATCTATAGATGAATGTTCTCCACGCATTCCTGTCTTTTACCACTTCTTTCAATTCGGCGATTGACATGTTGGTGGTGGCCTTGATTGTATCTAGTCATCTTGTTCTCTGTCGTCCTGATCTTTCCTTTAGACTGACTTTGCCAAGCATCAGTACTGTTTCCAGTGTGTTAGAGTGCATCACGTGGCCAAAAAAAAAAGAGAGCCGTGGTTTGATGATTTTGCCCTGTAGTGATATTTTCAGTTTGACGCGATCTAACATTACCTTGTTCGTTGTCATGGCAGTCCAAGGTATCCGTAGCATTCTCCTCCAGCACCATAGTTCAAACTCATTAATTTTCCTTCTGTTTGTTTCCCTTAGTGTCCAACTTTCACAACCATATGTCGTTATGGGAAAGACGATTGCATTGACTGGTCTAGTTTTTCTTGCAATGCTAATATCCTTGCATTCCTACCAAGTGTAATCCGTCTCTTTATCTTAGGTCCAGATTGCCCATTGCAATTGATTTTGGATCCAAGGAAGATGCAACCTTGGACCATCTCAACTTCTTCGTTGTTAATATTTATGTTCACTGCCCCGTTGCCTACCGCGGTCATGACTTTCGTTTTCTTGCTGTTGAGATACAGTCCCATGCAATCGCTTTTTTCTTTTGCATTCATCAGATAAGGTATTCCAGGTCCCTTTCACTTTCCACAAGCAGGGTGGTGTCATCTGCATATCGGAGGTTGTTGACATTTCTGCCACCGATTTTGACTCCGATTTCTGATTCGTCCAGATTGCATCGCCTCATGATCGTTTCTTCGTACAGATTGAAAAGGACTGGTGATGAAGCTTTGCCATAAGCCTTTCTCGATTCTGAACCAATCAGTGCTTCTATAAGCTGTCCTGACTCTTTCATAAACTTCTAAAAGTTTCATAGTAAATATGAAATTAGCTTTTGGCTGTATGGTAGTTCTGTGCCCACAATGGTTCTTGTTCTTGGCACTGCACAAGGATTGTAGCTCACTTTGAACATCAGCTGCTGATCATCAATGCACAGAAGTTTGCAGGAAAAGCTGGGATTTGCGGAGAGTGTTCTTGCTCACTGTAGATAAGATTGTCGGATGCTGATTATATGGTCACATGATGCTCATAATCTCTTCCTTTCGATACAGAATACAATATTATCTATACCTACAGATTATCTGACTGATGCAAACTCTTTTCTCAGTAATACCACAGGGGTTGGCCGCATTATAGAGAGATTTGCTTATAAAGTCCACAAACTATGAATGAATTTCTAACAAATTCATCTTTATATCTGACTGCTAAGTTGTGATTGAAGGCCCCACCTGCTGCACATGTAAATACTCTGTAAACATAGATGACCGGTCGTCTGCACATCCAAAAAATGGAATATGGCTGAGGTCACATGACATTCCCACTGTTTCCTTGAATGACCCTGGCTAGAGGTACAGAATTACAGATAAATTCATTTTTAACCCAACTCTTAGAACTTGCTGCAAGAAGTAAGTAATATAACAAAAAGTCATTGCAAAGCTATTGAAAAGGCACAAAAAGGTATTTCCCACAGTTGATATAACACATTAGGTGTCAAGTTCAGCTTCATTATACCTTTATAGGTCAATACATCCCGCGCATGAACAGATGGTAAAAAATACACGTATGTGTGCATGGGATAGCAAAGAAGTGTTCAACTGGGTATATTACATGCCATAATCCATCCAATGGACTTGGAGACCACTGGTAACTAGAGATGAGCGAACGTACTCGGATAGGCACTACTCGTCCGAGTAATGTGCCTTATCCGAGTACCGCTGTGTTCGTGCTGAAAGATTCGGCACGCGCTGCGGAGCGGGGAGCTGCAGGGGAGAGCGGGGAGGAACGGAGGGGAGATCTTTCTCTCCTTCTCTCCCGCCCGCTCTGCCCCGCTCCCCGCTCCGACTCACCTGTCAGCAGCGGAGCGCCCCGAATCTTTGAGCACGAACACAGCGGTACTCGGATAAGGCACATTACTCGGACGAGTAGTGCCTATCCGAGTACGTTCGCTCATCTCTACTGGTAACGCATGCGAATACAGTGTTCACATCGGCACTAGAGGGTCATTAATTACAATTTAGACATCACTTATAAATTAAAGGTATATTTTTAAATTGGAAATCTTTCAATTAACCCCTTCAAGACCAAGCCTGTTTGTGCCTTAGTGGTCAAGCAAAATTTTGTCAATCTGGTATGCATTATTTTAACAGACAATAACTCTAAAGATTTTACACATTGAAGTAATCTTGACACGTTTTTTTTCGTCAATTATTGTACTTTTATTTAAATGGTAAAAGTAGACTGACACTACTTGGATATATTTATTTTTTTTTAAAACTCCAAAATTGCGGAAACTTTTAAAGAATTGGCATTTTTTCGTATTTTTTAACTACAGTGTGTTAACCCCTTAGTGACAGCCCTATAGTGTTTGTACGTCCTGCAGATGCAGGATGTTTATGAAGGGCGATCGCAGGGCGACTTCCCTTCATATATTTTGGGTATCGGTTGTTTCTTACAGCTGACACCCGGCGGCAACAACTGCGATAAGCCATGCGGCTCATCTGGGCTGTTAACCCTTCAAATGCCGCAGTCAATTCTGATAGCGGCATTCAAATCCCCCAAATGTTGTTTGGGGGTCCCGTACGGCCCCCACGATGACATTTCAGGGAGCCATGCGGGTAAAATGGCAGTCAGGGGCCTTCGAAAAGGCCCCAGGGCTGTCATATCAGAATGTCTATGAAGCCATCCCCATGCGGTGGCTTGATAGACTGCCTGTCAGATCGCAGTATGATATAATGCTATGGTATTACATCATGCTGCAGGAGCAATCATCGCAAGTTGTGGTCTGAAAAAAAAAGTTGAATAAGATCAATTTTTGCCATTTTTATAATAAAAAATTCTAAATCCTAAAACAAAAATACATATTTTGTATTGCTGTGTCCTTAAAAGTCCGATCTATAAAAATAATGCATTATTTACCCAATCATCAGAAAAAAATGCACTTTTTGGATACTCTGTCTTCAAGAATAAATGCAATAAAAAGTGATCAAAAAGTCGTATGCATTCCAAAATGGTACCAACGCAAACTACAGGATGTTCCACGAAAAATGAGCCCTCGCACAACTATGTCGACGAAAAAAAATATATATATAAGGGCTCAGTCACACGGGCGCATCGGCGCCCGTGTTACTGCAGCCAGCAGACGGCCGTACCTGAAGACGGACGTCTCTCTGCAGCGCCGGGAGGAAGTACATGTGACCGGCTTCATTGTCGGTCATGTGTTCTTTCATCAGCGCTGGAGAGAGGCGGCCGTCTTCAGGTACAGCCGTCTTCTGTCAGTCACGCGGGCACATCAGCGCCGGTGTACGGGTGCCGATGCGCCCGTGTGACTGAGCCCTAAGTTTGGTATTGTAGTAATTGTACTGACCCATAGAACAAAGTTATCATGTCATTTGTTGCAGTTTCTAGAAACATGACGCACCGAAATATGGTGGAATTTTTTTTTTCCATTTCTTACTACGAGCCCTCAAACAGCGACCTTGATGGATAAATAAATGAGCTTTTTTAAAAGGGGGGAGAAAAAAACGAAAATAGAAATAAACAAAAAAGCTCTGTCACTAAGGGGTTAAATATATACATAACTATTTTTTTATCGGACATGTATTTCTATTTGTTTACTTTACTTTGAAAACCCGTTTAAACAATTTTTCATGTTATTGAGCAATGTATTTGATTAACTAATTTATTTTTAATTTTAAAAATTGTGAAACACATTGTTTTTATTTTATATTTCATTTATCATTTTTAATTTAGATAAATGGTGTTGATAATTAAATTAATTGAGGTATGTATCAATGAATGGCTGAGTGCTGCCTCTGACTGGTCACAGCACTCAATCAGAGTCAGCGCTTTCTGGAAGTAAGGATTTTTCAATCTCCGGCCACCAGAATACAGAAGAAGACTGCCGGGGATGGACAGAAGAGCCAGACAGCGCCTCTAGGTGAGTTAACTTTTTTTTTTCTAAAGCTAGGGATGATTTTCAGGTAGGGCTTATATTTCAAGCCCCCCCCCCCCCCTGGATAACATTGATGCGGAGGTTGCCTTCACCACATTGCTTGAAAGCAATGGAATAGCACACAGCTGTGGCAGGGGATTCTTTCATCCCCGCTGCAGTCCCCTCATCACTGAACACTTTGACAGTGATGAGAGGACTCCCTGCGGGGTTTAACGGAACCCTCTGGGAGTCCCCTCATCCCCGCGGGGACTAAGGGGTTAACAGCGGGACATTTAAAAGGTGCTGCTGTAAGCAGCGAGGAAGCTATTCCTGGCACAGCAGTTTCCATTAACTACTGCTCCCAAAGGAGTCAATGGAAACTCCTGCAAAACACGCACCTATGTCCTATCTTTTATAGGTGCATGCTGTTTTGCACTTCAAATTCCGTGCATATGAATGCTTCTATAGGAACCCATTGGTTCTTTTAGAAGCATGCATTATACGCGCACAAAACACACACTCATCTGAATGAGGCCTTAGGGCTTAGTCACACGGGTGCCTCTGCGCCTGTACATGGGTGCCGATGCGCCCGTGTGACTGAGAACTTACTGCAGGAAGAAGAAGGCCGCACTTCAGGATGGATGACTCCCTGCAGTGCCGAAGAAAGAACACATGACCGGCAATGAAGCCGGTCACAAGCTCTTTCTTCCGGCGCTGCCAAGAGACATCTGTCCTGAATTGCGGATGTCTTCTTCCTGCAGTAACACGGGCGCCGATGCGCCCATGTGACTAAGCCCATAGTGGGGATTTTTCACAGCCAAATATCCACAACAAAATCCACATCAAATTCCTCATTACACTATTGATTTTGACATAGATTTTTACATGGATCCACTACAGACTAAGTGTTACGGTATCCTACCCGATGATACGCCAGCCTAAGTTGCCCTAGAACTTACCCGCAACCCCTGTCCCTGCCTACTTGCCTCCACTCCTGGCTAACCCCAGGCGGGCAACTGGGCGGCAGTCCCTACACTCGCTAGGGACCAAGGAGGGACGCTGGTGTACCAAGATGGAACAGGGTAGGATACCGACAGGAAGGGTAGGTGAATAAACAAACAGAAAATAGCAGCAGACCGAGGCAGATGGATAACCTGGCAGATATGATGTGATGACAAAGGAACCCACATAACGCGGCGCCAGCTTCAAAGATGGGACCCTTAGTTTGAGATTTTTAGAAGACAGGTATACCTTCTGTCCCACCCTGTAAGGTTCAGATACAGACAGACTCTTCTCACTACGCAACTGCATACGAGCCCCTGTTGCTTCCAAGTTTTTCTGTACCTCTTTCCATACTACCTGCAGCGTATCTGTGGCGACATCAGCTGCAGGACAGACAGATGGAGTAGGGATCGCTGTAAGGAAGCAAGGATGCTGACCATATACACAAAAGAATGGAAATACCCCAGTGGAAGAACAAGTGAGGTTGTTTAGCACAAACTCTGCCAACATCAGGAACTCTGCCCACTGATGAGCCTTTTCGCCAGCAAACAACCGTAAATATTGCACTAAATCCTGGTTCTTCCACTCTGCAGAAGGCACGCCAAAACTGCGACACAAACTGAACCCCGCGATCAGATACAATGTTTTGGGGAACCCCATGTAGGCGAATTATTTCTTTTACAAAAATCTTGGCAAACTCTTTTGCCGAAGGTAGCTTCTTTAACGCCACAAAATGTGCCATCTTTGAGAACCGGTCGACAACCACTAAGATAGTAGTGCACTTCTGGGATTCTGGTAGATCAGTGATAAAATCTACCGATAACTGCGACCACGGACTAGAAGGTACCGGTAACGGTCTCAGAGGGCCCTCAGGAGGACGCCGCTGACTCTTATTGCGTGCACAGACAGAGCATCCCTTAACAAAGTCGCGGATCTCCTGAGACATGCCTGGCCACCAGAAGTGTCTAGAACAGAGATCCAGGGTTCCCTGAAACCCTGGATGGCCTGCGAGAACCGACGAGTGAGATTCATCCATGACTCTAAGACGTAAGGTCTCTAGCACAAACCATCTGCCCTCCGGCACCCCCGAAGGAGCGTCCTGCTGAGCATTCTGAAGTTGAGGGACGAAGTTAGATTCTACAGCTGCCACCACCATGCCAGGTGCCAAGATATTCTCAGGGGTCATAGTCTCACTTTCCGGCACCCCGAAACTCCGTGACAGGGCGTCCTCTTTCACGTTCTTCTCTCCTGGGATATATGTCATGACTAAATTAAACCTGGCGAAGAACAACACCCACCTGGCTTGACGAGCTGTGAGTCTTGTAGCATTGGCGAGATATATCAAATTCTTGTGATCAGTATATACGGTAATAGGGTGTCTAGCACCCTCAAGATGGTGTCGCCACTCTTCTAAAGCCCATTTGATTGCCAGTAACTCACGGTTACCCACGTCGTAGTTGCGTTCTGCTGAACTAAACTTCCGAGAAAAGAACGCACATGGGCTATACCCAGATCTCCCACTGATTTCCTGCGACAATATTGCCCCTGTCCCCACCTCAGATGCGTCTACCTCAATGAAAAAGGGTAGACGCGCATCCGGCTGTATTAACACCAGGGCAGTCGTGAATGCCCTTTTTAGATAACTAAAGGCCTCTAGGGCTGCAGGCAGCCATTTTACCAAGTCGGCCGCCTTCTTAGTCAGATCGGTCAAGGGTTGAGCAATAACCAAGTAATTCTTAATGAATTTGCGGTAAAAATTTGCAAAACCCAAGAACCGCTGGAGAACTTTAAGGTTATCTGGTCTGACCCATTGGGAGATTGCTGCTACTTTGTCAGACTCCATTTGAATCTCCGTGGGCGAAATCACATAACCAAGGAAAGATACTTGTTTAGAACCAAATGTACATTTCTCCAACTTGACAAAAAGTTGACACTCGTGCAAACAAGTCAGAACCAACCTCAGGTGCTGTACATGTGAATCCCAGTCAGGAGAATACACCAGAATGTCATCAAGATATATGACCAGAAATACACCCAGGAAGTCGTGAAAAACCGCGTTCATAAAACCCTGAAACACAGCGGGGGCGTTACAGAGTCCGAAGGGCATGACCAGACATTCAAAATGCCCTAACGGGGTGTTGAACGCCGTCTTCCATTCATCTCCCTCTCGAATGCGAATTAAGTTGTAAGCACCCCTTAAGTCCAGTTTGGAGAACCAGTGGGCCCCTACCACCTGATTCAACAAGTCAGGAATTAGGGGCAAGGAGCACTGGTTCTTCACTGTGATTTTATTCAAGGCCCGATAATCCACACAAGGCCTCAATGTCCCATCCTTCTTCTCAACAAAGAAGAGACATGCCCCGGCAGGGGACCTGGATGGCCGGATATGTCGTTTGACCAGAGACTCCGAGATATAGGACTTAAGGGCTTCATGCTCACGCCATGACAAATTGAAAATGGCTCCCTTAGGGATGGGACTGTCGGGAATCAGATCAATACCACAGTCCCACTCCCTATGGGGAGGCAAGGCCTCAGACAGTTTTTTGGAGAATACGTCCTGAAAATCTGACAAATATTTCGGAAGCACAGTATCTGCAGACCACATGGCTATAGTAGTTAGGTGATTATGGCAGGATGACCCCCAATGAGTCATTTCCCGGGTGGACCAATCAAATTGGGGATTGTGCAGTGCCAACCAGGGCATACCAAGCACCACATCAACAGACATCTTTTCCATAACTAGGAAAGACAGATTCTCAGAATGTAGAACACCCACAGTGAACTGCAGAAGGGAAGTCCTCCATTTAACAACACCTGCGGAGAAAGGGGTCGAATCAATACCAATGAAGTGCATGGGGGGCTTCAGCATGGAAAATTCGGTTATCAGAGGTCTGACAAAATTTAAATTAATCAGATTGACTGCAGCACCCGAATCAATATAGGCTTGACCGGACCGAATAAAATTCCGGAAGCCAATCTGACAAGGCACCAACAACCTAGGGAGTACCTGTGACCCTAGGCGACCCTTCAGAGAATCGCCTAGGATCGGTAGTTCTTCCGCCGCTTCAGACTGATGTTGCCGTTGCTTCTGTGGACAGGTTGCTACTCGATGTCCGTCTTCCCCACAGTAGAGGCAAAGATGGTGAGTCATCCGGAACCATCACCGTTCCCCGGGACTTAGCTGGTCCACTTCCATAGGCTCAGCCCCTGGAGCTGGCATGGGGGAGATGGGAACGGATCTACAGGACTCCCTAGTTTTACAGGCCTGACGTTCCTTTTCTCTAGATCTCAGTCTTCTGTCAGCCTTTACTGCCAATACCATCGCCTCATTAAGTGTTATGGAAGCAGGATGGAAAATAATTAGATCCTTGACAGCATCAGAAAGGCCCAACAAAAACACATCTTTGAGGGCGCCTTCATTCCAGGAGGTTTCACCGGCATACTGTCTAAACATAGAGCAGTAGTCTTCAGCACACTGCTGCCCCTGACACAAAGCCATGAGGTAAGATACAGCTAACCCCGCCTGGTCCGGCTCATCAAAAATACCTCTTAGTTCCTGAAAAAATGCATCAACAGACTGCAGGCAAGCAGAACTCTCAGGTAAGGAGTAGGCCCATGTCTGGGGGGGACCCCGCAGCAAGGACAGAATCAATCCCACCTTCTGGGACTCAGAGCCGGAGGATCCTGGCCGCATCCGGAAATATAGTTTACATGCCTGCTGAAAAACAAAAAACTTGCTTCTATCCCCAGAAAACACCTCAGGGAGAGGAAATTTGGGTTCAGGAATAGATGGGGCAGCAGGAACCTGTGCCAAGACCCGCTGCTCCTGGGCCATCAAACGACCGGACAGGTCTTGGATCACGCCCACTAGCTCCTGCAACTGATTAGCAAGGACGCTCGTAGTCTCCATTGGAGACCAAACAAAAACCCGTAGGGAAATTTTAAGGGCCAGTTATTATGTTACGGTATCCTACCCGATGATACGCCAGCCTGGGTTGCCCTAGAACTTACCCGCAACCCCTGTCCCTGCCTACTTGCCTCCACTCCTGGCTAACCCAAGGCGGTCAACTGGGCGGCGGTCCCTACACTCGCTAGGGACCGAGAAGGGACGCTGGCGTACCAAGATGGAACAGGGTAGGATACCGACAGGAAGGGTAGGTGAATAAACAAACAGAAAATAGCAGTAGACCAAGGCAGATGGATAACCTGGCAGATAAAGCAGAAGCTGAAAGCAGGAGACTGTCAGAGGCAGGAAGCTAGCACACTGAAACAGAAACCAATAACTGGCAGTGAATAGACCTCACTGCCAGCCTTATAAACAGAAGCCTCCGCCCAGGGGCGGAGAGGGGGAGGCGACGCCTCCTAGCAGAATCTCATAAGAGGGACTCATGCATAGAGCTGCACTCACTGACACCCGCGCACACGCCGCCACCCGGACCCACGAGCGCGCGCACTGTGCCGACCAACCACCCACGGCCTCGGCAGCCGCCGCATGATAACACTAAGCCTCTTCATTTAAAAGAGTGACATCAGCTGCGGATCTCTGTCAAAATATGCACCAAATGGTGTGGAATGGATTTAGATGTAGATTTTGGTGCAGCTTTTCATCAAAATTCAGTAAGTGTGAACATACTCTTATAAATTTAATTTATTTCTATATAACTGATCAAAAATTTACCCTACACTATACATTCACCCCCTACTAACTATATTGAGGGTTAATGTGTGGTGTTCTACACAGCATACTCTGCTTCTCTTTCCTCCGATCTTACACTGACAAGAGATCATGCAAGAGTGACTTTTACAGTGCCGAAATGCCAGGAAACTGTTAGTACAACAAACTTTCCTGGACACATGGTTATTGGCCGTCACTCTGATTATGTCATCGGGACCTAAACCAATCAGGTCATGATTACAGCAACCAAACCACAGGCTATTAATATCAGCCTGTTTTGGGTGGCACACCCACTTGGGATTAGGCAATCACCAGTTGAATGCAGAACACAAATTTACATTGCTGCTGCACAGAGCTCAGCAAGGGGTGACGTAAATTTACCATCAAGACCCGGAAATTCTGTTTCAATGGCATTCTGAAATGCTATATTTGGGCATAAAATTGTGCTATCCACTGTTCAGGTTTGGGAAAATAGTTCTATATGTTTATTTGTTCAGTCGCTTCCAACTCTTCGTGACCTCGTTGACCAGCCCACACCAGTGCTTCCTGTCAGCTGTCGCCACCCTCAGCTCCACCAAGGTCCAGTCCGTCACCTGAAGAATATCATCCATCTATCTTGCCCTTGGTCGGCCCCTCTTCTTTTTGCCTTCCACTTTCCCCAAGATCAACATCTTCTCCAAGGTATCCTGTCTTCTCATTATGTGGGCAAAGTACTTCAGTTTTGCCTTTAAAATCATTCCGTCCAGTGAACAGTCTGCCTTTATTTCCTGGAGTATGGACTGTTTTGATCTTCTTGCAGTCCAAGGCACTCTCAGCATTTTCCTCCAACACCACAGTGCAAAAACGTCTATTTTCCTTCGCTCAGTCTTCCTTATGGTCCAGCTCTCATATCCATGGGTTACTATGGGGAATACCATTGTTTTATAGTTCTATATAAAATGTTAATACTACCAAAAATTCTATATTTTTTCCGCACACTAACCTACCCAATTCCACAACTCACCATGTTGAGGTTCCAAAAACAACTAATGAGATATGTTTGGAATAATAAGAAGCCTAGAGTGGCAGCCCAGATCTTATACCAACACTGTAGACAAGGTGGGCTGGGAGTTCCAAATCTGCATTCATAATATCAAGCGACAATTATAAATCAAGCTACGTCTTGGCTATGGGACTTCGAGACACTATTATGGTGCCATATGGCAAAACATTTGAACAGAAATCCACCATTGAACTCCTTCCTCAAAGCATACATGATTGACGCTCTCTACCCTGAAATATCGCCTTTGTTGGCATTTCAGGACATGTCTCCACCTATGCTCGCAACACTACAGGCTTGGAAAACATATGTGTACAAATTAAAAAATTTCCCAGGAAAACAGTCCCTTAAACTATTACTAGAAATTTTCACATATTTTATCCGAGGCTTGAAAATTGGAGGATAGGGGGGAAGGGGCATTGGATTCATCTCTGATATCATGGAGGGGGAGGAGGTACTTTCATTCCACAAGATCAGAGAGAAGTTTGGGCTAAGAGATAATGAATATTACCCATACTATCAAATAAAATCCTTCTTAAAAAATAATAAATTGGAAGTTCTCAACTTTCCAGATGGCTTGGGATTCCTCCTTTCCCCTGGTAGTACCACTAAAGGGTCAATGACAAGAAATTTTTATAATGTCATATGAAGAGATATTGGGGCCTCGAAGAGTGTTCATTTAATGAATTGGGAAACAGATCTGAAGTGGGAGTTTTCTCAACCTCAGTGGTTGAAAGCTTTTGAGCAGGCCAATAACTCTACCCTCTCGGCGAGTTTGCTGCAGACTCATTACAAACTTATGACAAGATGGTACTACACTTCTGCCTGAGTAAAGAGTGCTGGAGAAATTGTAGTCAGGAAGGCACGTGGTTCCACATTCTGGAAGGAGGTATTTGATCTCATCCAAAAAACAGGCATCTATGTGAAGAGTAACCCTCAACTAGCGCTTTTGTTACTGGAATGCGACCACATACCCTGATTACATAGGAAGTGGATTTGTCATTTCTTGCTAACAGTAAAAATCTTAGTAGCTAGAAAATGGAGACCATGCTCTCCCCCTAATGTCAAAGATTTATTAGACACCATAGCAGACCACTATATATATGAAAAAATGTATGCTAAGTCCAATATCACCCTGAATTGCTTTAACGCTCTATGGAGGCCTTGGCGACAGTACACGTTATCAGTTTGACATGGATTATTTGTTGTTTCAAATGTGTTCAGTATTGGTATTCTATGTAATCACAAGTATAAACTGGAATTTACTAAGCATAAGTTAACATAAGTGTACAAGATAATTTAAAATATGTTCCTTGTGATTCTATACTTAGACTCATGTAAAACACTTGTGTGTACGATCAAAATTAAGATCTGTTCATTTCATCTATTTGCAAGTGTAAACTTGGACATGCCAGTGTGTTGCATTCATGTATGTTTTGGAAAATGTTGACCTGCATAGAAACTGTCACAGCCGTGAACAGCCAATGAAGTGCTCAAATGGGCAAGGGCAAAGCCACAGGGAATACCCCGCAAGATGACCTGCGTAATGCCAATATTATTGTACGGCTCGGAGACTTGGACCTTGCTGTCACAAACCACTGTGCATCTGAAGTCCTTTCACATGCGATGCCAATGCTAGATTCTCCATGTCCGTTGGTTCGACTTCATCAGAAACAGCGAGATACAGGCTCGCAAGGGGCTTGAGTCAATGACAGAAACAATAACAGGGAGACGACTTGCACTTTTTGGTCACGTTGCAAGCTTGTCAGAAGTTGTCCCGGCCCACAGTGCTCTAACAGCAGTAATTGCTAGGAAAATCAAGAGACGACCCACTGCTGGATAGTGGAGGCCTCCTGGTCATCCGGGAGGCTTGTGGGTGCAACAGATAGGCAACGGTACCTCCTCCGACATCTTCACTGAATGGAACAATGCTCCCGGTCGTGGTCGTTCTAGATCGGCGCTACGGACCCTCGTTGTCCAAGCGAGATAACTGACTAAGTCACCCTGGACCCAGGTGTCCGAGAGGTCCCAACTGTTATCCTACCACATAAGAAAACAACAGTATTATACGTGATAAGGGCCAAGAGGGGCTGTAAAGGAATTAATAAATGTCGCTTATCAAAAATGAGTATATATCAATTTATATTGCAATATATTGTATGTGTAACAGAAGTCATGACTGTTTTAAGGAAGTAACCTGTGGCTTTCTGTCTACACTGAAGGTCTACGTTTGACCGAAGTGGAATCAGGAAGTCACAAGAGCAGATGTCTCGGGATGTAGAAAGACATAGCCTAACCGCAAAAGAAGTTGTCGGCTCTTTCTGTCTAAAATTAATATGTTGTCTAAAAGTCATGTGAAATCAGCTATTTCTTAAAAGTCATATATCAAGCCTAAATGTCAAAGTTTATTGAATGATTAAGTCACAAGGTTTTTGTAAGATGTATGGAAATCACGAGGTTATTCCCTGTATTACCAGAGGTCGCGTCCCTGCGTGGGCGATCTTCTATAAAGACTGAGACTATGCCAATAAAGACTCAGAGTTCATTGTTTCACCATATACCGTGTGTAATGGTCAGTACTTTGACTCTCAAGGAGCGCTCCTCCTGCTTAGGTCAATTCGGAACCGGACAACATAACTGACCAGTCTGTTTGAACAAATTAACCCTCGACATACGTGACACATGGTAGGTGGAGGGTTCTGTTACAGATTTTGCATTGTGTTGCAAGAGCTTCAATCATCACCTCTACATGTGGGCAAATTATGAGCCCGTCGCCATATTTCTTTGTATAGGCCTAGAGTCTCCGACATTTGTATAGTACATGGGCAGCAAAGGGTCTTCAATTACAAACTGGCATCAGATATAAATAAAAGTACTTGTGTAAGTGGCACAGATTCCCCGTTTATGACCTTTTAGCTAATCTTCTTATAAAATGGTCAACCCTTTTAGGGCACAAATGAAGATTTAGTCCTACAATGAATTCCCTATGAAGGTTTATACAATGCCAAATTACAGCAAAATGACCTCTAATTCTTGTGCTACTTTCCATAGATGATTTTGTAGCCAAAGTGTTGAGGGAAAAAACGCTGTTATACATTAAATGGGGTTTTTCGATTATTCATAGCAGCTAAAGGGAGGCCTCCAGACCGCTGCTCCTTCATTGTCTTTTATCTGTTTTAACAGTGGCGATGACATTAAGGGAATCCAAATGAATACTCTGTAAATGTTTTAGATTACAAAGACTGGAACAATGCTCAGAGAGCTTAATGATGTGAGTAGCCGTACCTGAACTTCTGTAATTTACTGCCAATGCTCCTCTGTATAATTACCAGGTACTCGAAAAAACAAGAACATTTAAAATTGGTTTCTATTTTTATGTATTTTTGGAAAGAACAATAAGAATTGTATAAAATAAACTACCGTAAATTAATTTCTTGTAAGTAGAGAATTGAATATGTACAGCATGTCAAAGATTTACAGCGGTAGCAGACTTGAATTTATTATTGAATTGCTTATTTTCCCCACTATGAGATATGAGAGTTTAAGTGGTTTGCCCATCTGGACAACTCCTTGGTGCACGTTTTTAGAGTCAATGGCGCTTTGACATCTAGAACTTCCCTGTATGGAGAGTAGACCCTTGGCCCTGGAGTGTAGCATAAAATCAAGTTACAGGTTCTCTGGATCAGTGTCAGAGCTCATTCACACGGCCGTAGGCATTTTCATGTGCGCCCACTGGTGCCGTAAAAACGTGTGAATGGGCAAACAAATCTAATATTTGTACACCCGTTCAGATGGCACAGGCCCCAATGCAAACACACCGAGCCGCCAACGCCGTTGGGCCTCCTCTCTCCTACTCTTTGGCTGAGTGCAATGGTAGGGGGCAGGGTGAGGGTGGAGCTAAGCTCCTACCCCCTCCTTGTCCCTTGTCTGCAGCCAGCAAATAGAGAGGAGGAGCTAAGCTTGTCCTGCCCCCTCCCATTCCAAACAGCTGGAGGGAGGAGAGAGGAGGAGAGAAGAGGGAGGGAGCTTAGCAGTCACACTGCTAACACCCCTCCCACCTCCCTTCTCCTGTCATTGGCTCCCATAGGAGCCCGTGCAGTGGTCAATGTATTCCGGCCTGAAAGATAGTTCCAGGACTATCTTTGTCAATGTCTGTTTGTTTGTTGGAGCATCACACACAAACTGTACGACCGATTGACATGAAATTTTGCACACAGTATAACCTTCACCCAGAGAAGGTTATAGGCTAAGAAATATTGAGAAATTTTGCTGTCTCTGCCACCTTATTTGCATATTTTTGCCTTTCCTAAAATTTTATTGCTGCAACCCCCAAATTTGCTTTTACCAATGATTTAAAACTGTTGCCTATAACAACCAATCACAGTGCAGCTTTCATTATACCTCAGCAGTATAATATATAACAACCAATCACAGCACAGCTTTCATTTTATCTCAGCGGTATAATATATAGGTAATACATTCACATAGCATTAATCAGCATCGGTTGCTTCCACGTATTATGCGTACGTTTTGATATCCACTTTTATTACTTAAAATGTCAGGTTTTGTATTGCATACGTTCTGCATTGGGTACCCGGGCTATTTCTTATATATATATATATATATATATATATATATATAAAATAGGATGTGTGTATGTACCACCATAACTCATGAACGCCTGGAGCAATTACAACCAAACTTGGTACATATATAAGTCATCCCATAGAGACAAATTTGGGGGGCACAAGACAGCCCCACTACCCCTGGAGACGAAGGAGGGGGGGGGAGCTGAAATTGCAGTTGAGCAGATGGTTTTTATTTCACAGTCTTAGCTAACACAGACAACCTCCTCCTCATCATACACTAATCTATTACACACACGACCTCCTCCTCAAATCTATATATATAAAGCTGAAAACCCACACTCACTGACTCACTGACTGACTTGCCACTAATTCTCTAACTTCCCGATGACGAACAAACATGAAATTTGGGATGATCATTCTTTAGGTCCTACATAGGAAAAGTAAAGGGGTCACAACTCGAAAATTCACTGCTAAGTGCAAAAGTATTAGCACCCCTGTGTAATGTACCAAATATAATTCTCTAACTTCCCGGAGTAACAAAAACATGAATTTTGGCAGGAGCATTCTTTAGGTCCTAAATTAGAAAAGTAAAGGGGTCACAACTAGAGATGAGCGAGCATGCTTGTCCGAGCTTGATGCTCGTTTGAGCATTATCATACTCGAAGGTACTCATTACTCGAGAACATTTCACCCTTTCCACACTAAATTGTTTTCAATGGAGCCGCGGCTGCTGCCGGCGTCTCCATTGAAAACAATGGTCTCCCAGCACCCCTGCATTGTTTTTCATGGAAGGGCTTTACATATATGCCCTTCCCTGAAAAGCAAGGATTTTAGTGTAAAAAAAAAATAAAACTTACCTCTCCGCCGCTGCCGTTTCCCCCGTGGGAATGAAGAACACATCTGCCGCATGCGGCAGATGTTTCCTTCACCCCTGCTAGTAAAAAGGATTCCCTGCTGCTACATCTGCCACATCTGTGACAGATACAGCACAGGAATTCTTCAAATCCGTATCGCAGCTGTCACACATGACAGCTGTGGTAGAGGATTCTGCTATTGGCACCCCGTCAATGGATTTCAGGGAAGGGCTTTAAATATAAGCCCTTCCCTGAAAGTCCAGTAAAAGTAGTGTAAAAAAACAAAAAAAATAGATACTCACCTCCCTTCAGCTGCCAGGGCTCAGCAGCGTCTTCTCCTCGCTGTCCCCAGCTCCGTAGTGCTGATCTATCAGCAGGCGCTCAGCCAATCACAGGCAGCTCTCGACGAATGAATAACAATTCTTTTTACCAGTGGGGATGAAGCAAACATCTGCCGCATGCGTCAGATGTGTTCTTCATCCCCGCGGGGGACACAGCAGTGGCGGAGGGTGTTTTGGTTTTTTTTCACACTAAAATTATTGTTTTTCAGAGAAGGGCTTATATGTGAAGCCCTTCCATGAAAAACAATTCAGTGGTGCTGGCAGACCATTGTTTTCAATGGAGCCACCAGCAGCAGCCGCGGCTCCATTGAAAACAATGCAGAGCATGGGGCACCTTGAAAAATGCTCGAGTCTCCCATTGACTTCAATGGGGTTCTTTACTCAAGCCGAGCTCTCGAGCATTACAAAAAGCTCGGCTCAAGTAATGAGTATTCGAGCATTTTGGTGCTCGCTCATCTCTAGTCACTACTCGATTATTCAATGCTAAGTGCAAAAGTATTGAAACCCCTATGTAATGTAACTTCCCAGTGGCGTACAAGCATGAAATTTGGCACAACCATTCTTTAGGTCCTAAATAGAAAAAGTAAAGGGGTCACAACTCAATTATTTAACGCTAATTACAAAAGTATTGGCACCCCTGTGTAATGTAACTTCTCGGTGTTGTACAAACATGAAATTTGACATGACCATTCTTTAAGTCCTAAATAGGAAAAGCAATGGGGTCACAACTCGATTATTCAATGCTAATTGCAAAAGTAAGTTCACCCCTATGTAATGTAACTTCTCATTGTCGTACAAGCGTGAAATTTGATGCAAGCATTCTTTAGGCCCTAAATGAGGAGAGTGGGAGGAGTGGCACATTCTGCAGAGGATAAAGAAAAAGAAAAAGAAAATCCGCGCTCCTTCAGGAAAAAGTTATCCTCTGGTAACCAATGGTTATAGAAAACCTCCTTTTTTATTTGTACGACGCGTTTCGTCCTATTGCGGACTTTATCAAGTATATACATTTTAAAAGATCATAGCACTTTATATAACAATATTACCTCTCCTGATGAGGATCCACGGCTTCCTCCGTGCCTCCGGCGCCCTCTGACGTCCCGCTGTGCGTCCCGCGTCAGACGTGACACGCAGGCACGCAACGCGATGACGTCATCACGTCAGACGCTTCCCCTGAGATTTTAGAAAAATTATAAGCAATAATTTTTATTGCCAGCAGCAACCAATCACAGCTCAGCTTTCGTTTCTTATACTTCTGAGGTAAAAGAAAAGCTGCGCTGTGATTGGTTACTACGGGCAACAGCTTTTTATTTAGGAAGACTTCCACAACAGTGTGGTGCTGCGCTCATTGTTGTGGCTCACTTTGTATATTTTTTAGGACTGCTATTCATAAAATCGCCGTTCAACGCACGGGTATATCACCTAATATATATGTGTATATATATATATATATATATATATATATATATATATAAAACACAGGGTATATCTTCTAGTCAGAAAATACAACAGATCAGATAAAGAGTATGCCTCAGCGTCTGATTTTAAGGCCTAATTCCCACGGGCGGATTTCCGCTGTGTAGCACGCAGCGGAAATCTGCGGCGTTGCCCTGCAGCTATTAGGTTCTATTGCAATGCTCACGGTGCGAAATTCCACTGCAGGAATTCTGCGCTGTGAATTCACCCGTACTCACCCGCGGCATGTTCTATTTGCCACGGGCGTACGCGCAGACGGCTTCCTTTGCAGTCAATGGAAGCCGTCCGTCACGCTATCTTCCGTTGTAGCACAGCAGAAGATAGCGTGAAAACGCTTCTTCCGCCTACGGCCGGCCGCATCGTATAAGGCGGCCTGCGCATCATGTGACGCTGTTGGCGTGTCATATGACGCGTCAGCCGTGTCATGCGCTCTACTGCTTATGATCACCGGAGCGTCATGCGGGACGTCGGGCGGCAAATCCGGAGGTAAGTATGGGGTCCCTGGGGGGGTGCCGTGACAGGCTCCGCTGCGGAATTCTGCTTGCAGAGCCCATCACGGCCCTGGGCACTAGGCCCTAGTAGTAAAAACAACATTGGTTATAAACTTGCTTTAAAAAGTTATATGGAAGCTTTGCCATACTTACAAACAAAGAATTCTTTTATCATGCAAAAAGTTCTCCTCTTCAGAAGAACTTTCTAGTCGCATAAAAAATTGTACACTAAATATGGGTTAAAATAACATGAATTTAGAAACTTACAGTACCTTTCAAGTACTTGTTTCTGCACCATCGGTTCCCCAGTCTCTTGCGGTCTTGGCTTATTTAGTTGCGATAATTAATTGCGACAATTTAAAAGGTACGTCGTTTTTTTATTTTAATCTAAATTCAATTAATTAAAGAAGTTGTTGAGCCAGAAAACCCTTTCAAATTCTCTTTAACCCCTTCCCAACCAGAGATTTTTCATTTTTTTAATAGTCATTTAATTATCCCCACCTTTACAGAGTCATTTTTGTTATTTTTCTATTGGCATAGCCGTATGATGGCTTCTTTTTTGCAGAAGAAGTTGAATTTTTCAATGGTACCATTTGATGTAGAGAAAAATGTTGACAAATTATTTAAGTGGGGAGAAATTTAAAAAGATGCAATTGCATCATATTTTGAGTGGTTTAGCTTTTACAGTGTTCAAAGTGAAGTAAAAATGACATATGAACTGTGTTCTGTCGGTGCAATTACTGTGATACCAAGTTTATATAGTTCTTTCATGTTCTGCTATTTTTAAACGTAAATTAAAAAAAATGTCTTAAACAAAAATTGCTTTCTGTAACCATTTCTGTGTCCTGTAACTTTTTAAATTTTTTTGGTCAACTGGGCTCATTTTTGAGAGCTGAGCTGTAGTTTTTATTAGTACCATTTTGGGAAACATGTTTATTGATTGCTTTTTATTCAAATTTTTCAGAGCCAGTATAACAAAAAAATGGAATTTTTGCCTTCTGAATATATTTTATGGCCTTCCCCTTGTGGGAGAAATATTGTGATATTTTAATACTTTGTACTTTTACATATGGGTGGTTTTTTTAAACTGTTCAGATTTTTATGGGAAATTGATAAAGTTTTTTCAATTTTTTTTACTGTTAAAAGACTGTATTATAAAACTTTTTGTACATCTTTATTCAGTCCCCACAGGGAACAATACTTCATTATAACTAGAGATGAGCGAACGTGCTCGGCCCCGCCCCTTTTTCGCCCGAATACCGCGATTTTCGAGTACTTCCGTACTCGGGCGAAAAAATTCGGGGGGCGCCGTGGCGGCGTGGGGGGTTGCAGCGGGGAGTGGGGGGGAGAGGGAGAGAGAGAGGGCTCCCCCCTGTTCCCCGCTGCTACCCCCCGCACCGCCGCGCCTCTCCCCGCCCCCCGGCGCCCCCCGAATCTTTACGCGCGAGTACTGAAGTACTCGAAAATGGCGGTACTCGGGTGCGTAAGTACTCATTACGAGTACGTTCACTCATCTCTAATTATAACAGCTTATAATGTCTTTTAATTTTGAATATGAAGTCATGCCATGGGTGGGACTTGATAGGCATTTATGTATGGTAGTCCTGAAAGCCTTCAGTAGGCTCCGGGGTGCCGTGGAAGCGCATCAGCAGCCCAAAATCACATTGCCTGAGGTGGCAATGTGGCATGGGAGGGGACTTCCCATTGACTCTTTAGAAACATGGTCAGCTTTGATCATGATATCCAAAACGTTAACTGTCGCAATAAGAGCTAACTCTGTTCACAGCAGCTACTGATGGCTGTCAGCTGGCAAAGACAGCTGATAGCCACCAGGTATAGAGCGGACCCGGTTCCTTATGCCCACTCCATACATCCTTACGACTACATGACGTATATTTACATGATGCTGTTGGGAATGGGGTAAAACGATTTTCTCATCACAGACAACCCCTTTCAAAAAAAGCAGCCGCTTGGGTGATCAGCTAATTGACCCACATCCTGCTTCCAGGATCCTTAGCAAAGCATTGATTTTGCCAGGTGTAGGCACTAGAAACACTGCAAGCAAATACAAGGGAAGGCTCATGTCCTCCAGAATAGAAGCTACTCTTACTGAATGGAAGTGCAAAGTGGGGACACCCTTTCATGATATCCAATTGCCCTCATTGAGCAGGAAACCACCCGGTGAAACTGACAGCTGACGCAGAGGCCAGATACTCACTTCTCAACACGTAGCTTTGTACGAGGAGGAAACTAGGATTGAGCTAGCCCTGAACTTGTGAGGAATAGAAAAATCCTTGTCTAACACAGAGCAGGGTAATCGTCCAAACAAGGACGACCCTGAGCTGGAACCTGGGTGCTGACTAACCCTGTCATGATCCTAACACCAGAACAGATCGTACCAAACAGAAACAGAGGCCGAGGATGAAAGTAGGTAACAGAGAGCCTGGAAGGAACCCAAGTAGCAAATAACTACAGCAAACTGATGATCAGTAGAAACAGAGATCACTGCAGGAGCAGCAGCCACAAGCTGTCATAAGGTACGACAACACTGCAGCACTGATGATCAGGTCTGAGGGAGCTTTATAGCAGAGTAATTGGTAAACAGCCTCCAGATTAGTGAAGGAGTCAGGAACGGTTAACTCCGAAGATGCTGGAGCAAAATAAACACCAACTTAGATAACAGACAGAGCAGAGCAGCAGACATGTCTGATATACCTAACAGTTGTCTTCATGAGACAACTCCTTTAACTAATGAACAAAGATTACCCAATTTCTAGAGATAACATATTTGTCAGCTATTAAAGTAGCCCAGAGATGTCAAGTTTAGGTCAACTGTGTGTCTATTGTTAATAACTCAGGGGAAGATGCATTAAGAATATGCATCTCCTGAAGAGTTTTTCAAGAGCACTATAGAAGAAATAACTTTTTTATCGTACCAGGGTAAAAGCTAGTTGACAAATGGCACAGAATTGTCTCTATTAGAAGCTTTTCAAACAAGTTAGATGGGTAGAGCACTGAGGCTGGTTGCTAGTTTGCTTTTATCCACTTTCAAAGCTTTATGTTATAGACCAGCTGTATGACGCAGCTTTTAGAGCACAGCATGTGCAAGTAGAGTGTGACCAGAACACCTACTCATAGACTTCTGCATCGACCTTTCCTATTTCAAAAAGGAATGAAACATGCTGAGTAATTATATGAGAAACAGGAAAGTGCTACAATGTATATTATTATAAAGTATTCCAAATTATGCATTTTAAAGCTGAAGTAAATCTATTTTGACATTTTATTGCATTTGATTTGCGTAAAAAAAATTACATTTGCACTTCATTTTTTTATGCGTTATTTTATGTTATTATGAATGATTTAATGGCATCTACATCCTAATAAAATGAACTGAAAACCTCTCAATAGATCAGTAGATATAAAGTTGCCCTGGTTTATTCAGCATCAACAGCTACTCTACAGTAAGCTCTCCAGCAGCAGATGCCACACTATGCCCCCTGCTGTCAGTGCTGGTCATAGGGTGCATGTGCGTGTCTAGGCTGCCTCTTAAAGGGCCAACTAATCTTGGTACTTCCCTGGTTATTGAACCCAATAGAGGGTGCCTGAGCAATAGGTCCATTAGATTCTATGAAAGTGATACTAATTTATGCTTGACTCCTGATTTTGACCCATGCCTGTTCACCCAGTTTACCTAACTTTCTTCTATTCTGACCTTGGGCTGTTTTTGGACTATGATTTGCTAGATTGCTGTCTGCCCTGACCCTCTACCTGTCTATCTGCTTTGCATGAACTCCTCCGACCTCAATATGTTATATCAACCATGTCTCTGCTTGTCCCTGAATTGTGTAAGCTACCACTGCACCAAAACTATTCCTTGGAACACCCATCTGCCCCAAGCCTTTTTAATTAGACTATATAGCTTGGTGTCCTACTTTGCCTGATTTCATTTGGAGGCTTATGCTCAAAGAGTCATTTTAATTAGATCATATAACCTTATATCCAACTACTCTGAATCAATTGAAGGCTCAGACCCAAACGACAAGTATCTGTTACACTTAGGACCCGTCTGAAACCATGGTCATCTGGACATGCAGGATGAGCCCACAGGCTTTGATCAAAATATGTGCCAAGAACCTTGCATTTTTATGTGGTTAGTATATGCAAGAGTCATGCAATGTTATTCAGATATTAGATGTGCATGAATGCTGTTGCCACATGTTTCTGCTTGTACTGTATTGCTGTAGGCATGGCCTACCTGCGCTTTTGCATTTCATTTGTTTGTTGGATATGCTGACTTTATGTGTGTTTTTTTTTCACTTTCAATTTTTATTTATTTTAATTTTGCTTTGTATCCAGAAATGTTTAGCGAGTACATTACAATATATTCTTAATTTGGTTTAATACAAGTGCCAAACAAGTCATACATTTTTAAGCAATTAAACGGTTTGTTAACTATTAACAAATCCCTCTTAGTTGTAATCTGGAAGCATACATCTTCTATACATCTGAAGGGATATCTGAAGACTTAGTGGCCTGGCCAGGGTCTCTTTTGCATATTTATAGGGACATTGGAGTGGGATGAAAGGTAAAGGGGAGATAAAAGGGAAGGGGGTTGGGGGGTGCCATCACTCACGGAATTTCCACCCAGAACCCAACATGCAGAGTAGTATAAAAACCACTCTCGTCAAGAAGTTAAAAGTCTGTTATGTTGTGATGGTAGAATGTAATTCACCCATGGGCTCTAGATTCTCCGGAAAGCTCCATGGCAGTCTAACAATATTGAGGTTAGCTTTTCATTCAGGAGATACCAATTCAATCTTCTTTTTACCTCAAAAAAGTCCAGAGCAGCCGTTTGCCAGGATTGGGCTATCGTCTGGTGGCTAAAAAGAAGAACATAAGTAGTCTCTGTGAATCTATAGAGATATTTGTTATATGTTTATTTAGCAAAGTTTCCCAAGGATTCTTTCAGATATTGCATCCGGTCACTGAAAAAATCAGTTGGTAAACTCTGATCCATAATCTTTTGACTCTGGGGCATGACCACAAAATGTAAATCATGTCTCTAGGAACTTGACAGCCTCAAAAGCAATGTAGTGAATAACCTGGAACTGCATGGGCTATTCTGGTGGGAACTAGGTACCAACAAAATAATACCTTGTAGGATATTTCCAGCATTCAAGTATTGCATGCACTTTTGTTGGTTGATTCCCAAATCTGAGACCATTCGTCATCAGTAAGGGCATTACCTATGTCCATCTCCTAATTAGATACGTTGCTTAGTTGAGTAGGAGGAATGGACTAAGGTATTATAAATTTTCATGATGATACCTTTAGTGTGAGGGTATTTGAGGCAAAAGGGGAGAGGGTTAGGGATAGTGGGCAAGTAGTGTTCCTCAGAAGGATTGAAATTGCTTTATTTGCAGATATGTAAATATTTCTGAGGAAGGTAATTGATAATTTTTCTGTAGGGTAGGGAATGGGATGACTCCTTCCTTTGAGAGTAAGTGGTACACTTTAGTGATACCTCTGTCTGTCTAAGCCTGAAAAGCCCATGGGGCCTCATTACCAGGAGGGAAAAGGGGATTCTTCTAAAGTGATAGGAGTGGCAGGTGGGGTGAAATTAGGCCTCCTGAGTACTTTATGGAGTCCCAAATTTTAAGAGCATGCTTCATGATGGGGTTGGTTAAAATGGGTCTATTTATTGGGGTGGTCCATAAAATGGATTAAGTTTGAAGAGGATGTAATTCAGGGGCCTCTAGAGATAAGCAGAGAGAATATTTTCTGGTGAGTGGAGTAGTGCTAATTGGGCTATTTGGGCTGCCTGATTATATTTCAGAATGTTAGGAACCCCTAGTCCTTCTTGCTGCCTATATCTGGAAAGAGTAGAACGTGAAACTCTTGGATTAGAGTCCTGCCATACAAAGCGGAGTGATATCTGTTGAAATGTTTTCAAAATATGTCTTCGAACTGATACCTGGAGGGCTCTAAATAAATAAAAGAAGTTCAGGAGAGAAAAGTCATTTTCAAAGAGTTCACCCTACCAATCCAAGATATTTGATAACGTTTCCAGGTTTCCAGGAGTAGTCAAAGTCTCCTAAGAAGAGGGGGATAATTGTGTGGGGGTCATCGGGTCCAACCCCCTGCTCAGTGCAGGATTTACTAAATCATCCCAGAAAGATATTTGTCCAGCCTTTGTTTGAACACTTCCATTGAAGGAGAACTCACCACCTCCTGTGCTAACCTGTTCCACTCATTGATCACCCTCCCTGTCAGAAAGTTTTTTCTAATATCTAATCTGTGTCTCCTCCCTTTCAGTTTCATCCCATTGCTCATAGTCTTTCCTTGTGTAAATGAGAATAGGGCTGATCCCTCTGCAGTGTGACAGCCCTTCAGATATTTGTAGAAAGCTATTAAGTCTCCTCTCAGCCTTCTTTTTTGTAAGCTAAACATTCCCAGATCCTTTAACCGTTCTTCATAGGACATGATTTGCAGACCACTTACCATCTTGGAAACCTTTCTCTGAACTTGCTCCAGTTTGTCTATGTCTTTTTTAAAGTGGGGTGCCCAGAACTGGACACAGTATTCCAGATGAGGTCTGACTAAGGAAGAGTAGAGGGGGATAATTACCTCACCTGATCTAGACTCTAAGCTTCTCTTAATACATCCCAGAATTGTGTTTGCCTTTTTGGCTGCTGCATCACATTGTTGACTCATGTTCAGTCTATGATCTATTAGTATACCCAAGTCTTTTTCATATATGCTGCTGCTTAGCCCAATTCCTCCCATTCTGTATGTGCTTTTTTCATTTTTCTTGCCCAGATGTAGGACTTTGCATTTCTCCTTGTTAAATACCATTCTGTTAGTCACCGTCCGCTGTGCAAGCTTTTCTAGATCATTTTGAATACTCTCCCTCTCTTTCCTAGTGTTAGCTATCCCTCCTAGCTTTGTGTTGTTGTCAAATTAGATCAGTTTCCCATCAATTCCCTGCTCCAGATCATTTATAAAAATGTTGAACAACACTGGGCTCAGGACAGAGCCTTGTGGTACCCCACTTGATACGTTCTTCCACTTGGATGTGCAGCCATTTATGACCACACTTTGAGTACGATGACTCAGCCAGTTCTGAATCCACCTAACAGTTGCCTTGTCGATCCCATATTTGGTCATTTTTTTCAATAAGTATAGTATGAGATACTTTGTCAAATGCTTTACTAAGGTCAAGAAAGACTATATCCACCACATTTTCCTGATCAACCCAGTCAGTAAATTAGTAAATTGCACTCCTGAAATAGTTTAATGAATCCAAGACCCATTGGAATGGGAAGTTTGATTGGAGTTTCAAGACTATATGCGAAGGCAATATGACATTAAAGGCTCTGGATATGGCGTTGTTGTTAACTTTTAAGCCAGATATGGACCCAAACCTGGACAGTTCTGCCACTAAATTAGGCATACTGATGTGAGGGGAGGATATTAACAATAAGATATCATCTACAAATAGACTGATTTTATATCATACTGAGGCAATTTCAATCCCTGTGATGTTTGGATTGTTTTGAATTTTCATTGCTAATGGCTCCACAGCCAATATAAACAGGGGGAGATATGGGACATCCCTGCTTTGTGCCCCTCAAGATTGATATTGTGTCAGAACAAATACTTTTGTATCTGATAAATGCTTTTGGAGAAGAATATAATATTCATAACCATGTTAAAAATTCTTTCGGTAGTGGCATAAATGTGTAAGGTGTGTGACTCGGCATATATTGTCAGAAGCCTGGCGACCTGGTACAAACCCCACCTGATCTCCTCTTATTAAATAACGAAGAGCTGTGTTCAGGCGTTTGGCCAAAATTTTAGTTAATAGTTTCATATCTACATTAATAAGGGAAATTGGATGGTAGTTCTCTGTTTAGGGAGTCCCTCTCCAGTTTGGGGACCATCGAAATAGCTGCTAAGTAGAGATGTTTGTCCTACAGTTTGCCCATCTCACATTGTATTGATATAATCTACAAGAGGAGTGCTGAGTGTTGCTGTAAATTTCTTATAATATAATACAAAGAACCCATCCGGGCCAGGACGTTTGTTAGTTTTGAGGGATTTGATGGCATTCTTAACTTCGTCTGGTGTTTTTTTGGAGGTTAAATATTCTAGAAATGTTTCGCTTAAAACCAGAAAGGCTAGGTCTTGAAGATATGAATCAAGCTGACCTGAGGGAATTGAGTTAGTCTGAGAATATAACTTTGTTACAATTTGTTTGAATTCTGACCATATGTGTTTGATTCCTGTTTAGGGGACCCTGCAGCTAAGGCCAGATCCCTCAAAAAGGTGTTAAAGGGTGAAAACCAGGGGACCTTAAGGTGCAATAAAACTTGAGATTGTCCGTATGACCAAAAGTTGGAAAATCTTCTTTTCATCACATTCAAATTTGTTTGTTTTGCCTCCAAATTATAAAATTTAAAGCCTTCCATAAGCATCGGCTTTCAACGAATAAACAATGATTTTACCATGAAACTTTGTAAACGCACCGAGCCACAATAAGTTCTCTGACTTTGGAGTAAATGATTAGTCATGTCTCATTATGTTTATTTAAAACGCATTGACCAGCTTTTGAGAAATTTCCTCTGCATAGAAATGGAATAAAGCTCTTCAGGAGGTCTTTTAAATCAAAACTGTAATGGAACAAATGTGGGAGTAACAGTGCTGTAATCCATTATTTGATCCTAAATATGTTTGCAAATCAACAATGCGTTGATGCATAGCCTGACTACATCACACAACTCAGTACATTTTAATGGCTTCTGTCTGAATTGCAAACTATTATCTTTTAAAGGCCCAGTAGCTAAAATGCATTTGGCACATTAACCAAACAAGGAATGATAGCATCCTTGCTTCAAATAGTGAACCATAAAACAAGAGCCTATTGTTCATCTCCAGAGAACATGAAGCAGACATTGCTGTTACATAAGTAAGAAGCAGTAGTAGCTATTGAAATGCATTAGTCATCCTGTAAGAAAAGAGTAGACTTTCTTCTATGCTCATCATTTTGTACAAATTCAGTTAGTGATATCTAGTCCTTACAGTGGCCCCCATAGAGATTGTCCAGTTGTAAAGCATTGATGGACTATCCAGAAGATAGGCCAACAATAGTAGATCAGTGGGAATCTGCCACCTGGGAACCCCGCTGATATTCACTGGGCCAGTGTGCTAGTGTATTGAGCTGATTTCTGCAGGAAGCAGATAGCTCCGTTCTCACTGCAGTGGTCAGGTTTAGTATTACAAGCCAAATTCTCATTGAAGTGAATGAAAGCTATGCCTGTAATACCAAGCCTGGGTACTGCAGGGGGAACAAAGCTATCTGCTTCATGCACAAATCAGCTCAGTGCAAGCACACAGTAGCCAGGCAAATATCTCATTAGCAGGGATCCTAAGAAGCAGACCGCCACTGATCTACTATTGATGGCCTGTCCTAAAAACAGGCCATCAATGCTTTACAACTAGACAACCCCTTTAAAGTTGAATTATCTTATGAAATCTCATAGAGATGGGGAAGGATCCTGCATATTAGGCTGGCCATACACTGTAGATAACTTCTGGTTAAAACTTGCTTGTCTGACAGCTATTCTTCCTGGTTCATACAGATGCATACTCCACTCAGCTGAAGAGGCATGTGTTCTAAATAGTGATAGAGGAGTAAGCTACTGCCAAACAGAGCTGGCAAAAATGTGTCTGCCCTGAAAGCTAAAGGATCGCTCATGTTAAAATTCAACCTTCCTGATCCTTTTCCCCCAAGGCATCTTCTGTCAGTGAAATTCGAGATACAAGCATATAGATCAGAGCAAGCTGGTCTCACTGAAGTCAGCACATTCGGATGACATTCATCTAATGTGTATGGATGGCCATCTTTACAGTCCTATTAATTCATGGAACTGAGCTGAAATGCCCCATACAACCTGCAGATAGGAGTGGCACAGTTTTTGGAAGAAAACAGTCATGTCTTTCCTTTACTAGACAGCCCCTTTAAGGTCTGTTTAATATGACTTTAAGCGGTTTGGGTCTTGTATCTGGAATACTATGATCATCTGCAATACATCATGTCTGGTAATACTAGTTTGCACAACCAGAGGTGAAACGTTTTGGATATCAAAAAGGAGACAAACCGGTGACCTGTTATACAGGTTTTTTTGGAATAACTAAAAATTCTAAAATTAAGTTTAGCAAGGTACGAAGAACTACATGGACAAATATACAAGAATTCACCTGAACCGGAGCAGTGTCACAAGCAGAGCACCTGCCCTGGAATAGGCAAACCCACTGCTGAAAAGAGAGCAGGAACTAGCCTGAGACAAACTGGCAGTAAGTACCACTAGATACTAAACCTCTGAGACTAAGGTAATATAAATAACCAAACTGATTGAAACACTGATATTAACACTGAAATATCTGAGACTAACAACTGAGTATTTTCTGGAACTGTTTCTGGCCAATACCGGAACAGTATAACCAGCACCCTTTTTATTTATAAAATAAATCCTGTATTTTCACATTGTCCACTAAGCCTTATAATAATCTGATACTTCATGTTATAGTTGAACTTTGCTGTATCTGTACATTGTCTTTAAAGTTGGCCATGGACACACAATCGCTGTCCACTAGATGTTTTTTTGGTCACCAGCTACCAGCTCCTATCATAAAACATGTTCTTTTGACTTGACTCAACAACCATGTTTCTGCAATACAGATAAGAGGATAATCTGCTTCTAGATACCTCTAGTGCCAACTATCTTAGGGATAATCATTAGAATCAGACAAACTGTCCTTTTTGCATTTGGATAGGAAGAAGATATTGCTGTTCATTTGTGCAAGTTTCTTCCAATCTATTAAGTCCCAAATTATCCTGGTATCTACCAGAACTTTGCTTGACATCATCATTGGCCAATCCCTCTAGACTGTTTTTGGCAGACCACAAGTCTTTGGGATTTAGTAGTCAAATGTCTATGGCCATATTGAAAGCTGAAGTGATAAAGCAGCTGAAAACGTTTTATGCTTTCCTTTTTCACCTAGTGGTTTGGTGGTCTCATGATATGTAGGCCTATCATGAGGGAATGGTAGATGACTCCCACTGAACACAAAGAATCAACTGACTGAGATAACATTTGCTCTGAAGGAACACATCTTGGTTGATTTTTAGCTGATTGTTGATGCTTATAAGATCAGTGCAGGACCAAAAAGCTGAAGTAGAAATCAGAACGGTAAGTAACTTCTGTAGACTGGAGTACCCAACCCTTGGAACAAGGACTAGAGTACTATACCACTGAATATTAAAAATTGAGGTACCAATTAGAGATGAGCGAGCACCCAAATGCTCGGGTGCTCAGTACTCGAGACGAACTTTTCACGATGCTCGAGGGTTCGTTTCGAGTAACGAACCCCATTGAAGTCAATGGGCGACTCGAGCATTTTTGTATATCGCCGATGCTCGCTAAGGTTTTCATTTGTGAAAATCTGGGCAATTCAAGAAAGTGATGGGAACGACACAGCAACGGATAGGGCAGGCGAGGGGCTACATGTTGGGCTGCATCTCAAGTTCCCAGGTCCCACTATTAAGCCACAATAGCGGCAAGAGTGGGCCCCCCCCCAACAATTTTTACTTCTGAAAAACCCTCATTAGCAATGCATACCTTAGCTAAGCACCACACTACCTCCAAAAAAGCACAATCACTGCCTGCATGACACTCCGCTGCCACTTCTCCTGGGTTACATGCTTATAGCCGGTTCCACTGAAAGCAATGGGCTGCCGGCGTGCGCGGGATGAATTGTCGGGAAGGGCTTAAATATAGAAGCCTGAGCCAATCAGAGGCAGGTCTGACTCACACCCCCTTCACACCCACTGCCGGCCGCCGCGGCTGAACTCCGTCTGCCGGGACAAGGTGAGTATATATTTTTTTTTTTATTTTAACACATTTCTGGATGAATTGCAGGGAAGGGCTTCTATATTTAAGCCCTTCCCGACAATTCATCCCGCGCACGCCGGCAGCCCATTGCTTTCAGTGGAACCTGCTGTATTGCCGGCTCCATTGAATTCAATGGGCAAACATCGTTCTTCTCTGCCACAGCTGTTACAGCTGTGGCAGAGAAGAATGATTTGTCTTCTATATGTTCTCAATGGGGTCGGCACTGCTGCCGCCGGCCCCATTGAGCGCATATAGAGAAGAGAACAGGAATCGCAGATAGGTGCGATCTGCGATTTCTGACTATGGCCTAAGAAGGACCGTTGGGGTTCTTGAAGCCTAAAATAACCCCGGCATCAGCAGCACTGTCCCTGATCTCTGTCAGAATGCATCTGTGGCGAGCCGCGGGCGGGCAGATTTTAATACTCGGGTGACACCTGATCTCGCCAGCCACTCACTGCAGGGGGGTGGTATAGGGCTGGAACATCACAGGAGGAAGTTGTAATGCCTTCCCTGTCTTTCTATTGGCCAGAAAAGCGCGCTAATGTCTCAGAGGTGAAAGTGAAAGTAACCCGAACATCGCCTGGTACTCGTCTCGAGTAACGAGCATCTCGAACACCCTAATACTGGAACGAGTATCAAGCTCGGACGAGTACGCTCGCTCATCTCTAGTACCAATCTGTCGGATACTAGCAAGCTAGTGAACATCAGGACATAGAATGTAAAACTCTTGTGTGTGTGTTAATAGGCTCCATTGATCCTCCACAATAAAGGTTTTTGTGCCAAATGCCTTGATAATTAGAGAACAGTTACTGTACATTAACATTTTATATTGTTCTCATTAAAATTAGCTGTTGATGAAGCATAATGTGAGTAGATTTCATTAACGCCTGATCAAAATAGCTGCATGTGTCAACCAAAGTGATAGAGAAATACATTGTTTAAATACCGGAAGAGAAGAAGCCTTCCACACATCCTATATCTTGCAGACAGCTAAGAGAAGGTGAATAAGTAATAGGAATTCTATGAGCTGCTATATAGTGCCTACTTGGGAAACATACCTCTGCACATACAATATGCTGTACGATGGAGAATAACATGACTTGTTTTATGTCAGAATCTGCATGAAAATTTTCCTAATGAACTCAAGACTACAGAATGTACAATCAAACTGTAAGGTGAAAAGTTTTCCCAGTATTCAGGAGTGTTACAGCAACTTTTTACTTTTCAGTTGCTTTGGAGCTATATACCTGTGCAACATCAGCCTATACCAAAGAACAAGGATTTGCATCCTTAGTGTAGCTAGCTGCATCCCATTACCCCGGGCAACCGGAATAATTTCTGGACCACCAACCCTTCTGAAGTAGTCAGTGATATAACATGTAATGCTGTATCTCTCAAGAAAGGCGTCCAGGCCCCTGTTAAGCTCTTTTATCGAATTTGCCATCACCACGTCCTTAGACAGAGAGTTCCACAATATCACTGCTCTTACAGTAAAGAACCCCCTTCTATGTTGCTCTAGAATTATGTATAAATAGATGATGGGAGAGATCTCCGTATTGTCCACTGATATATATACATAGTTATTAGGTTGCCCCTCAGCTATCTTTTTTCTAAACTAAATAACCCTATTTTGATATTGTCTCTGGGTATTGTAGCCAGCCAATTCCACATATTACTTTAGTTGCCTGCCTTTAAACCCTCTAAAACTGTACACAATCTTCTATCCTTAATATTCCTTTATTCCAGTTTCTATGAGGATTAGTATTATTTTTATTTTTTTTTCAAATCAGATTTTTATTAACATTTTTCAATATTACAGGGTACAAGCGATTTGTGACAAGTAAATATATGTATCGATAAACATCGAGTTATAGCAGGGTGATGAGATGGAAAAATTCAATCGTCACATAACGCTAAAAAAAAAAAAAAAAAAAGGAGAAAAGGGACATAGGATACGGGGATATCCTTCAAGTCGCCAAAGACATTACTTAAGTAAGAAAAGGACAAAGACAGGGAATAGGGAGGTATGTGGCAGGGTAGGGAAAGGGTAGGAAGGTGGGGGGGTGGGGGGATGGGGTGATAAGAGCAAGGAGGGATACGTGCAACACCTACATCAGAGCGAGAAAATGTCCATGAGTCTCAACTCGCGCCAAGAAGACCAGATTCCAAGGAATTTATCATGGGTATTCCTGTGCCAGCTGGATAACTCCTCCAGATTGAAGGTCATGTCGGCCCTCTCCTGCCACTGTGACAAAGAAGGGGGTGCCTCGCGTTGCCAGTGTAGAGGTATCAATGCCTTAGCAGCGTCTATAAGAAATGCTATCAGCTTATCCTTAAGAGGGTGAAAAGCCAGGGAATGTCTCCAAAGGAACACCATCTCGGGCGTAAGGGAGAAATTTGGTTTAATCTTCCTCAGAGCCTCCTCCACTCCCTTCCAAAAAGGCACCAGCCTCGCGCAATTCCACCAAATATGGAGGTAGGAGCCTATCTCCCCATTGCATCTCCAACATCTCCCATGTGGAGCCAATTTTTTACACACAGAGCCATTGCGGAGTCTTGTACCATCTGACGAGAAGCTTATAATGTGATTCTTGAGCTAAAGTACACGGTGAAAGGCCAAACGAAGTCCTCAGAACCGTTTTAATGTCCCCCTGGGATAGGGAGATGCCCAGTTCTTTTTCCCAGGAATTGATAAAGGAGGGCTTAGCTATGGTCTGAGGGATGACAAATTGTTTACGTAGGGATGAAATTTTCCTCGCCTTCGGGTTCGCCTCTCTAATTGCCCTTTCGAAGGGTGTCAGGGGTCTAGTTGATCTATAGGCCTTGATAAGGATTATTATTATTAGATAACATATTATGTCACATACTGGCATTTAGTGAATCTCTTGATTAACATTTACATTATTTAAAAATCAGTCATTTTTTCTTACAGCTTTACACTGAACAATTACTGCATCGGAAACCTACTCAATAACAGGTTGGTACATCTTTTGAGCAATCACAACTTTTAGACCTCAGGGAACAAATTCCACAAGGTGGCAAACATCCCCATACTCAGCTCAACCCATGTCCGCTGCAGCAGCTCAATCAGTTGGAGCACATTTTGCGGTTAAGTGGGAGCAGATCTCACAGCCCTTTCCAGCATATCCCAAAATGTGGAATGGGGGTTACAGTCCGGTGAGTTTGGGGGTCAAGGCAGTGTGGAGAATTCATTGTTGTGTTCCTCAAATTACTCCCTAGCGAACTAAGCTCAATGACATGGAGCATTGTCCTGTTAAAAGATGGCACTGTGGTCGGTGAAAACGTCCTGAAGACATCTACTATACCATTCAAGGATTGTAGTATGATGATCAATGGTCCTAGTTTGTGCCAGGAAAACACTTCCCGGACCACTGGCCTGTTGAACCCCAACGTTACACACATGAGATATGGCTTCATGCTTTTCATGCCAGATCTGGACCCAGCCATCTGTACGGTTCAGCGAGAAAGCATAGCTGAGCAGAAAAATGCAGCAGCACCACATGGGGTACAATAATTTATGCACATTTTTGAACAATTTACTATTGGATTACTATTATATTTACTTCACTTTTAAATTTTAGACTCCTAGTACATATTTTGATCCAAGTGATTCAACTAATAATGGGAATCTGTCACGTCTGATAAGTACCATAAACTAAGTCATGGTTCTCATAGGACAGGGAAGGTGGTCTACGAGGGTGTACTTCTTAAACTTGTCCATCTCCCTATTCCCTCGCTCTCCCTTCTGAATGTCAGCCTTTAATCTGTGAGTGTGACTGTTTTCTTCAGTCACTGTGCACACTCCTGTAGAGAACAGTATATGTGCACACACACTGACTGAAGAACAGAGTTATTTTCACAGACCGAGCATCAACTTTCAGGGATGAAATTGAGAGAACGGGAAGCCAGGTAAGTATAAGAAGTTCACTTTTGAGCTCCATGCTCCCTGTCCTATAAGTACCATAGCTTAGTTTATAGTGCTCATAAGATGTGACAGGCTCTCTTTAATTTTTTGCATATAAAAGGGACAGATAACTTGCTGTGCATTGGGGGTCTCATCACTGACCCCCCCCCCCCACACACACACACACACACACACACACACCACCACCACCACCAATCTCAAGAACGGAGCTCCCATGTCCCTCATCCTGCAATGAGGAGACTGCATGGAGTGCTGGTCACGCAAGTGCTCCAGCACTCCATTCACTTTCAATGGGACTCCTGAGTATCCGAGCAGCACATTCACTCGGGTATTTCCGGTTGACCGCACATGTTAAGTTAGTGCTCCATTCACAGTTATATCCCTGCAGTGACAGGAGAATGGGACATTGGAGGCCCATTCTCCAGATCGGTCGGGGTCTCAGTGGTGAAACCTCCACAATCAACAAGTTATGCCTTATCCTGTGGATAGGCGATAACTTGATATTCTGGTACAACCTCTTTTTCATCCACAAAGCTGTGCTGAATTTTTCATTTGCTTCTGATATTACATGGTATCTAAAGAATTGCTCACTATACTGCATATTTCTTCACAGATCTTCAAAACCTATTCAAATGTCACCTCCGCTCACTCTACCGCCTTTTTGTCTTTTCTCTCCACTTCCACCTCTAAAGCTTCTCTTGTGCCTCTCCCCTCATCTGTTGTTTCTTACAAGATATTCGGTACGTCTCTACTCTTTACATCGTCAAACACAGCCTAACAGCAGATCTGCTCTCATCTCTAATAACCCTTACTTCAATCACTGTAGTACAGTAGCACTACAACCTCTATCATCTAGCAAGACGAATACTGCTTATATCAGATCATTCACCTATGAGTATAGATACCAAGTAGGAGATAACAAGTATAAGCCATTCAAACACTCTTTTAATGGAAATTTTCAGGATTTCTGTATAAAGACAAATCATTTCAGAAGTTCTTCGAGGCTGAACTCAACAAATTTATCCAAGATAAAATCCAACAAGGAATACTAACGTTGGAGACTGCAAAAGAATTCTTAAGGAGGCATATAATCGTATATGTTTATGGTTTAAGGAAGAAAAACGCTGAAAGATCAACTGAGAAAAGCAATCAATACAAGTTATATACTGGAGTAAATGCAGAATATGTACAGCTAAAGAAAATGTATATCACAGAAAAATATCAAAAACTTCAAAAACAATAAAAAAGAACCTTTATTAGAACTAATTAAAAATGGATAATATAAGATAGATACATTAACTTATCATAAAATCATACAGTTGGAAGGGACCTCCAGGGTCATCGGGTCCAACCCCTGCCCAATGTAGGATTCAGTAAATTATCCCAGAGAGATGTTTGTGCAGCCTTTGTTTGAAAACTTCCATTTAAGGAAAACAAATCACCTCCCATGGTAACCTGTTCCACTCATTGATCACCCTCACTGGCAGAAAGTTTTTTCTAGGATCTAATCTGTGCCTCCTCCCTTCCAGTTTCATCCCATTGCTTCTGGTCTTTCCTTGTGCAAATGAGAATAGGGCTGATCCCTCTGCACTGTGACAGCCCTTCAGATATTTGTAGACTGCTATTCAGTCTCCTCTCAGCCTTCTTTTTTGCAAGCTAAACATTCCCAGATCCTTTAACCGTTCCTCATAGGACATGATTTGCAGACCGCTCACCATCTTGGTAACTCTTCGCTGAACTTGTTCCAGTTTGTCGATGTCTTTTTTTTAAAATGGGGTACCCAGAACTGGACACAGTATTCCAGATGAGGTCTAACTAAGAAAAAGTACACAAGAAAAATTACCACACGTGATCTAGACTCTATGCTTCTCTTAATATATCCCAAAATTGTGTTCACCTTTTTTGCTACTGATGTAGAATATAATGACAATAAATCAGCAGCTATACAGATAAGAGTGACAGGTGCGACGATCCAGATAAGTAATATCTGACAATATGATAGCATAAAACGCCAGATATCAAAAGTAATAACCAATGACTAAAATTATTGCATAAAGTGCCAAGTAAGAAAATAACCCACTTTTCATAGGCAACATAGTTAATAGAATCTCAGCACAAATATACAGGGACAAGTGCAACATTCCATATATGTAATACCTAACCAGACATGTAATGTCTGATAATACAACAACCTTAAGTGCAAAATATTAGGGCGATAGTCAGTCAATGAAATAAATCAAAAAAGGGGCAAGTGCTAAAACACTAATTCATGAAGGACAACACAAAGAAACACGTCAAAAACCTAAAAGTGTCTAAATATAGAACCCTAAGGAAAGAGACTAATTCAGATGTGGAGAAAGCGAACAAACCTGTAAATCCACTGTAGTTCTTTCTGTAGAACTCTTTTATCATAATCACCGCCACGTGGTGATGGACGTGCGATCCCTAAGACAGAAAAAAAGAATGCACTAGGATTAGAGATGAGCGAGCACCAAAATGCTCGGGTGCTCGTTGCTCGAGTCAAACTTTTCGCGATGCTCGAGAGCTCGTTTCGAGTAACGAACCCCATTGAAGTCAATGGGCGACTCAAGCATTTTTGTATATGACCGATGCTCTGGATAGGTCTTCACTTGTAAAAAACCAGAAAACATCCGAAATCCATGGAAACACTACAGAAACGGATAGGGCAGGGCAGGGGCAGCATGCAGGGCTGCATCTCAGGCTCCCAGATCCCACTATTAAGCCACAATAGGGGCAAGAGTGAGACCCCCCCCCTTAACAATTTTTACTTTGGACAAACCCTCATTAGCAAGGCACACCTTAGCAAACCACCACACTACCTGCAACCAACCACAATCACTGCCTGCGGGACACACCGCTGCCTCTTCTCCTGGGTTACATGCTGCCCAACCCCCCGCACGACCCTGCGTCCACAGCACACACAAAAGTTTCCCTGGCCAGCCTTCAGCTGCCCTCATGCCACATGCTGGCTTCAAAGCCACACCACCCTCATGTCTATTTCCAAGTGCGTCTGCGATGAGGAGGAACCGGAGGCACACACTGCAGAGGGTTGGCAGGGCCAGGCAGCGACCCTCTGGGGTCCGATAGCAGGGGGTGCGATAGCCCACAATGCTGTTGAGAATTGATGAGAAATTGATGTCCGATCTTCACGTAAGCGGGCCCAGGGTCAAGCTCGTTCCCAGCCTACATCTTGTGTGACCCAAGGTGCCGCGAGTTACATAGCAATGAGGAATGCATGTGCCCACACACGATTCATTCTGTGTTGGTTTTCGGATAGCTCAATTGACACCGCAAGGGGAAAGCCATCTGCACTCTGCACCCTACCCAAGTCAGTCAGTGTCTTTGTGCCAGACAGGTAAATCACCGCAATGGGAAGTCTGTGTGCACCCACAGCATAGGTGGGTCCTAGGCGACCCAAGACATGAACCATGAAGAAATCAGAGTGCCCAAACATGGCAGACTTTCACTGCGCCGAGGACATAGGCCTCTGCACAAACCCTCAGCAATCGCGGGCATGAAGCGGACTTCAATGCTAGCTCAGCTGCGAAGGTCTCAGTAAATCAGTTACGTTTTCTTTCACCGCTCCAATGACTGGATTAGCCAGGAAAAAGTTCCACAGGCCCAACCTGGCGCAGTTGCAGTTCCCCCGGGACATAGGCCTCAGCCCACACCCTCAGCAATCGCGGGTATGAAGCGGACTTCGATGCTAGCACAGCATTGAACATCTCATTAATGCAGTAACGCTCCTCTTCTTTGGTCCAAACCAGTGTATCAGATAACTGGTAACACGAGAGCAAATACATGATGCCCAGTGCTGATCCCCTGACCCCAAGCAGGAGGAGGAGGTGGCCAAGAAACCATGAACAGGACCCACTGTAGCCCGTGTGGGAAGTATGTGAGCAGGCCCATGGTCCGGCTCAGTCCCAGCAAACACACTGTGGTACCCAAGGTGCCGCGAGTTACATAGCAATGGGCAATCTGGGTCCCCTCACACTATTCATTCTGTGTTGGTGTCGGATAGCTCAATCGACACCGCAAGGGGAAAGTCATCTGCACTCTGTACCCTACCCAAGTCAGTCAGTGACTTTGTGCCAGACAGGTAAAACACCTCAATGGGAAGTCTTTGTGCACCCACAGCATAGGCGAGCAGAAGGAACCAAAAGAAAGTAATAAACATGAAGAAATTACAGTGCCCAAACATGGCAGACTTTTACTCCGCCGAGGACATAGGCCACTGCACACACCCTCAGCAAACGCGGGCATAGAGTGGACTCCGATGCCAGTACAGCTGTGAACGTCTCATTAAGGAGGTAACGCTCCTCTTCAGTGGCCCAAACGAGTTTCACAGATAACTGTGGTAACACGAGAGAAAATACATATTGGCCTCGGCCCACAATTAATGCCCTAGTCAGTGAGTGTTTTTGGGCCAGATAGGTAAAACACCGCGATGGGAAGTCTATGTGCACCCATAGTATAAACAGACCCCTGTAACATTCCTGTAGAAAAGGTATAAGCAGACCCCAGTAACATTTTGGTTGCAGTAGTATAGGCAGACCCCAGTACAATTTCTTTAGTAGAAGTATAGGCAGACCCCTGTAACATTTTGGTAGCAGGAGTATAGGCAGACCCCAGTAACATTTCGGTAGCAGGAGTATAGGCAGACCCCAGTAGTATCATTTCTGTAGAAGTATAGGCAGACCCCGGTAACATTTATGGAGCAGCAGTATAGGCAGACCCCTGTAACATTTACGTGGCAGAACTATAGGCAGACCCCAGTAACATTCTTGTAGCAGAAGCATAGGCAGACCCCTGTAACACTTAAGTGGCAGCAGTATAGGCAGACCCCTGTAACATTTCTGTAGCAGCAGTATAGGCAGACCCCGGTAACATTTATGTGGCAGAAGTATTGGCAGACCCCTGTAACATTTATGGAGCAGCAGTATAGGAAGACCCCAGCACCATTTCTGTAGTAGAAGTATAGGCAGACCCCTGTAACATTTTTGTAGCAGCAGTATAGGCAGACCCCTATAACATTTACATGGCAGAAGTATAGGCAGACCCCAGTAACAGTTATGTAGCAGCAGTATAGGCAGACCCCAGTATCATTTCTGTAGCAGCAGTATAGGCAGACCCCACCACCATTTCTGTTGTAGAAGTATAGGCAGACCCCAGTAACATTTATGTAGCAGCAATATAGGCAGACCCCTGTAACATTTACGTGGCAGAAGTATAGGCAGACCCCAGTAACATTTATGTAGCAGCAGTATAGGCAGACCCCAGTATCAGTTCTGTAGCAGCAGTATAGGCAGACCCCAGCACCATTTCTGTAGTAGAAGTATAGGCAGACCCCTGTAACATTTATGCGGCAGAAGTATAGGCAGACCCTTGTAACATTTATGGAGCAGCAGTATAGGCAGACCCCTGTAACATTTACGTGGCAGAAGTATAGGCAGACCCCTGTAACATTTTTGTAGCAGCAGTATAGGCAGACCCCTGTAACATTTACGTGGCCGAACTATAAGCTGACCCCTGTAACTTTTTGGAAGCAAGAGTATAGGCAGACCCCTGTAACATTTAAGTTGCAGCAGTATAGGCAGACCCCTGTAACATTTATGTAGCAGCAGTATAGGCAGACTCCTGCAACATTTACGTGGCAAAAGTATAGGCAGACCCCAGTAACAGTTATGTAGCAGCAGTATAGGCAGACCCCAGTATCATTTCTGTAGCAGCAGTATAGGCAGACCCCACCCCCATTTCTGTAGTAGAAGCATAGGCAGACCCCAGTAACATTTATGTAGCAGCAGTATAGGCAGACCCCTGTAACATTTACGTGGCAGAAGTATAGGCAGACCCCAGTAACAGTTATGTAGCAGCAGTATAGGCACCATTACTTACCTCAGATAAGTTTATTCTTATTTGGTTTTGTTTGGTTTGGTGCTGATTACTGTGGCAAGTTTTTAAAAATAATATCATGTATTTTGTGATTATATAATTTAAGTGCAGGCCTGCATTTATCCAATCATATGGTGTCAATATATATATATATATATATATATATATATATATATATATATATATATATATATATATATATGTATATATATATATATATATATATGTATATATATATATATGTATATATATATATATATATATATATATATATATATATATATATATATATATATATATAAGCTGATATACCCGGCTTCGCCCGAGTTAATTTGGTACTGGTGTTTATCTAGTGTTCACACGGAAAATCTTATGAAGTCGTGGTTACTTTAGAGATACCGAGGAAAAAAATATGTTCACCATTTTGCATGGTTCTTTGCGTTACCAAGGAAACACCACGTCGAGGTAACCATGCGACGTTTCCTTTATATAAAATGACATAAATTTTGGACACTAATTCTTTTGCACTTAGAATTGAATAATCGAGTTGGGACCCATTAACTTTTTCTATATATGACACAATCAATGCTCGTGCCAAATTTCAAGTTTCTATGACATCAGGAAGTGAGAGAATTAGATTACGTACGTAAATTTGGACGCTAATTCTTTTGCGCTTTGAATTGAATAATCGAGTTGGGACCCATTAACTTTTTCTATATATGACAGAATCAATGCTCGTGCCGAATTTCAAATTTCTATGACATCGGGAAGTGAGAGAATTAGATTACGTACGTAAAATTTAGACGCTAATTCTTTTGCGCTTTGAATTGAATAATCGAGTTGGGACCCATTAGCTTTTTCTATATATGACATAATCAATGCTTGTGCCAAATTGCAAATTTCTATGACATCAGGAAGTGAGAGAATTAGATTCCGTACGTAAAATTTGGACGTTAATTGTTTGGCGCTTAGAATTAAATAATTGAGTTGGGACCCATTACCTTTTCCTATTTATGACCTAATCAATGCTCGTGCCAAATTTCAAGTTTCTATGAACGTAAAATTAGTGTCCAAATTTTAACTACGTAATCTAATTCTCTCTCTTCCCAATGCAACAAATAATTACACAAATTTTTACCTCACAAATGTGAAATTTGTCATGACCATTCCTTGCGTACTAAATATTGGAAATTTAAAGGGTTGCAACTTGATTATTCAATCCTATGCATAAAAGTAAGTGACCCCCTATGTAATGTAACTAATAACACACATCTCTACTGCACAAACTTGAAATTTGGCATGACCATTCCTATGTTATGTAACTAATAACATATCTGTACCCCGCAATATATGAGACAGTTATCTTCTCAGCAAAACAAAACGCATTTAGAAATATGAGTATATACTGACAGGAATAAAACCGACTGTCGTATGTATTTTTTTTTTTGTTAATTCACTTTTTATTGAAAATTTTCCTTTTACAGTGGTAAGAGCAATGAAACCAGTGTACTTCAAACAAATACTCAGCTTACTATTACGTAATTTAAACAAGTTATTTGAAAATGCAATGTATTCAAGCTTAACGGTACTTATTAAATTATGTCAAAACGTTGATCTCAGTAGCCTCTTACCCTGGCCAATGCTCGCTTAAAGGCTTTATTTTCTGGTCCGAGGTAGGCGACCGAGATCCATTCCATAGATAAGAAGCGTACCCATTAAGAACAATATAAACAATGTAGAGGGTAAAAAGAATGAAACAGGTAAGAAGGAGTATAGAAAGAAAAGTTGAATGGGAGGGGGAGAAGGAGATGGACCTATTTTGTCAGCTGTTTGATACTTAAGTGTCTTGTTCTGCCCAACTTACATCTACCTTTGGCTTCAACATCTCCACCGGAGCCACCGCTTCTATAGTACCTCTCTCTCCTCTTCTAGATCTGCTATAGTGTCCTACGTTTGCAGGAGTACTCAATAAAGGGCTGCTGCGCCTCCCCCAGGGGATTGGGGAGAAACAGCCACCTGACAAGGTTATCATCCCGCGGTTCTTTGAGTCGGGTCCGCCTTGGAGATGTCAAAGAGGCACAATTGTATTGAAAGGCTGTAAAGTACAAAAGGAGGTGGACATGGACTGCTGGGATGGAGTATGCCTTTAAGTATAACAAGGGGCTGCAACCTTCAGTCTGGGTTGTGAAATGAGAATAAAAAGGGGCGTTACCTTTCAGAGTAAAAATGAGCAGCGTGTGTGAGGTGGACATTCTGTGTAGTGGCATTTTCACATACAGTCTGAGATAAATCTCTCACCTATCTGCCTATACACTGAGAGGAATCTATCTGATCTGTGTGTTATGAGCAGCGTGTGTGAGGTGGACATTCTGTGGGGTGACATTTTCACATACAGTCTGAGATAAATCTCTCTCCTATCTGCCTATACACTGAGGAAACTTTGCATGGTTACCTCCACGTGGTTTTTCCTGGGTAACGCAAAGAACCATGCAAAATGGTGAACATACTTTTTTCCCGGTATCTCTAAAGTAACGACGACTTCATAAGATTTTCCATGCGAACACCAGATAAACACCAGTACCAAATTAACTCGGGCGAAGCCGGGTATATCAGCCAGTATATATATATATATATATATATATATATATATATATATATATATATATATATATATATTTAAATATATATATTTAAGGGGCACATGGCTGGTTAATTATGGATCATTGATTGATAATTGTTTTTTAGTGCTGTCAGGTATGTAACATAGTATGTTAGCCTGAAAAAAGCCATATGTCCGTTTATTTCAGCCTATCACCCTACAAATGTTGATCCAGAGGAAGGCAAAAAACCCCAATGAGATAGAAGCTAGTTTTTTATCATTCCATGCTCAAATCTGGCAATCAGAATAATTCCCGGATAACCAACCTTTCTGAAGTGATCACTGACTATAACATGTAATATTGTGTTGCTCAAGAAAGGCTCCCAGGCCGCTCTTTAACTCTTTTACTGAATTCGCCATGTACTTTTCATCAATTACTTATTGTTCCCTGATGAACTAGGATTACTTGGGAAACACGTTGAGACTGTTTTCTTTTATGAATTAGTGTTTGTGGCACTTTTTTCATTAATTTCATTGATTAAATATCTCCCTAATATTTTGCAGTCTAGGTTGTTCACATCAGACATTGTATGCCTGGTTAGGTATTACATATCTGGATTGTTGCACCTGTCACTTTAATGCATATTTGGGCTGAGATTCTATTAACTGAATAGGAGGTTTTTTGGCACTTGGAACTTTATACAAGAATTTTAGTGGTTGGTTATTACCTTTGATATCTGGCATTTTATGCTATTATATTGTCAGGAATTACTTATATGTGTTGTCGCACCTGTCACTTTTAGCTTTATATGTCATTTTGCTGATTTATTGTCATTAAATACTATAACCCCAATTCCAAAAATGTGTGAAAATGTGTAAAATGTAAATAATTGTTAAGAGAAGAAGAATGCAATGATTTGGAAATCTCATATGACCATATTTTATTCACCGCAGAACACAGAACACATATCAGAAGGTGAACGGGAGAAATGCTTCTGTTTAATTTTAAAAAAATCACTCATTTAGAAATTGATGGCAGCAACACATCTCAAAAAACTTGGGACAGGATTCACAAGAGGCTGGAAAAGTCAGTGGTACTGATGGAAAATAGCTAGAGGTTAATTTTCTAGTTACATGACTGTGTATAAAAATATTGAAAGGCGCTATCAGTGCTGAGCAGTACATGGAGGTTTTAGAACAACATATGTTCGCATCTAGACAACATGTCCTTCAGGAAAGACCTTGCATATTTCAGCTAGACAATGCTAAACTACATACTGTATCGATCACAACAGCATGGCTTCACAGAAGAGTCCGGGGGCTGAACTGGCCTCTTGCAGTCCGGACTTTTCACCAATAGAAAACATTACATGAAAAATCAAGCAAAGATGCTCCAGGACTGTAGAACAGCTAGGCTCCTCATCATACAACAATGGGACAACATTCCTCTCCCAAAACTTCAGCAATTGGTCTCCTCACTTCCCAGACTGTTGTAAAAAGAAGAGGGAATGCTACACATTGGTAGACATTACTCTGGCTCAACTTTTTCTAGATGTGTTGCTGCCATCAATTTCTAAATGAGTTTTTTTTTAAGAAATGAAAAAATGTGTAACTTTCACATTTTGATATGTGCTCTATTGTGAGTAACATATGGTTATATGAGATTTCAAAATCATTATATTCTTTTTTTCCTTACATGTATTTACATTTTATACAGTGTCCCAACTTAAGGGGTATAGCACCATATTTTTGAGCTTTTTTATTATATGAGGGTGTTAAAGGAGGTTCAAGTATGGAGCCGTCCTTGTCAGGGAAACTACTCTGCTATCAAGGAACAGATAGATCAGGAATACGGAAAGGTGAGTGTACCCCGCACTCCTTTTTGAAGTTCCTTTATCTATGTTATATTATCCATTTTTTGCATGGTGGCGTTTTTGCCTTTTAATACATTGTATTATTGTTTTGTAGTTTTTGATCCTTTTTCTGCCATAATCAGTGATAATTTTAGATCAGATTATATGCTCCCAGTAATATGTAGCTATAGATAATGAAATTAAATAGCAAGGAATAAACTAGTAGAAAGTCCAGCCCAGGATGGCAACTGCAATTCTGTCATCAGGTTCATGCTGACCAAATTACAGGCAGCATGGATCCAGGACAGCTATGCACAGCAACCCTGCAGATGTTCTGCTCTGAAGCAATGCAATGTTTCAGAGTAAGCAAACTTTGAAGTTTGACTCTGAGCTGAGGTTCAAGGCTTGGAGGTGAGCCGCACCAGCCTCTCCCCACCCACAGAATGACATATCTTGCCCTCTACAAAAGCAAGGAAAGAAACTCAGTGACTCAAAGCTCATCTTACAGGGTAAACTATGTATATGATGTCTGTATAGGTATTTCATTCTATACTATTTGTGATAGCCATATCTTTATACATATTCATGATTGTGATTTCAGATTGCGTGGACACAGTCTCTTTTTTATGTATGTTTTTTTATTTTTGTGTGTTTGCAATTATTTGTAATACAGTATGTTATTTCTCTTTATATACTTTTTGTACTGTGTCTTAGACAAAGTGTATTAGAATAAAACATCCACAGGGTTGCTGTGCATTGCTGTCCTGGATTCCTGCTGCTCATAGTTTGGTCAGCATGAACCTGATGATAGAATCCCTTTAAATCAAGATTTTGCCACTTTGTGAAACTGTTATAGTGGAACCCCAGCAGATGACTGATTTTACCATGTAGGTTTGTGTGTTTCAGAGAGGTAGCGATGATGAATGAATGTAAGGCATGGTGTGAAGTTACATAATGCATACACATGAGGGTAGAGTTGTTTTGATAACAACCAGGCTAAGATGTATATATATATATATTGGATAACTGGAAAATAATTGAACATCATTATAAAAAGAATGGCAAAACTTAATAAATATGGCAATACATTTGGGAAATTAATGACAAATTAGGCCAGGACATTTGAAGATAAAACATACAATTGCTATGAAAATCTGAAATTCTACATAAGCCAGAACAAATTGCTGAGGCTCCTGCTAACTATTATTATCTTATATTAAAAAACAAAGGAGATGGAGTGGTTTAAAAGGGGTCTAGAAATATTGAAAAATATTTAAAAAAAACCCTTTTTTGTGCTTTTTCTAATATTAGCATAAAAAAGGTTAAAAAAAATTAAAACCCCACATATTTTGTATTTACGCGTCCGTAACGACGTGTACAAAAAGTTGAACACACTTTTTATTTTGTACAGCAAAAAGCGTTTAAAAAAAACGCTAAAAAACAGAGGCAAAATGCTAATTTTTAGCATTTTGCCTCCCAAAAAATGCAAAAAAAGGGATCAAAAAAGCCGTACATTCCCCAAAATGGTACCAATAAAAACTGCAGCTCGTTTCGCAAAAAATAAGCCCTTATAGAGCTCCGTACATAGAAAAATAAAAAAGTTACAGGGCTTTGAATGCAGCTATAGAGAAAAAAAAAGATTTCCAAAAAAAGGTTTTTATTGCAAAAAAGTGTAAAAACCTAAAGAAAATATAAGAATTTTGGTATCGTTGTAACCATACCAACCCGCAAAAAAACTTTTGTGTGTCATGTATGCTGCATGATTAACGCTGTAAAAAAAAAAAAATCTATGGCAGAATTCATACGTTTTCTCTCCCTGTTATCATAAAAAAAAATTATGAAAGTTTTACAATGTAGTCTATGTACCCAAAAGTGGCACCGATAAACACTACAGCTCGCCACGCAAAAAACAAGCCCTTATACGGCCGCGTCGACGGAAAAATAAAAAAGTTATGGCTTTTGAAAAATGGAGATGGAAAAATACCAAAAATCGCTTGGTCCTCAATGCCAAAATAGGCCGTGTCATTAAGTGGTTAAATAACCAGCGGGGTTGTTGATCCGAGTCTTGGAGTCAAGTAGGAACTTTCAAATGTTGATTCTAGGGATTATTCTGACTGCCATTACGGAGGTGGGAAGGAATTTTTTCCCCAAATGGGGTAAATTGGCTTCTGCCTAATTGGGGTTTTTTGCCTTCATCTGGATCAAAAAGGTGAGGGGTGTAAACAGGTTGAACTAGATGGACATTTGTATTTTTTCAGCCTTACTATGTTGCATTGCATACTATGGAATAATAATAGAAGTAAAAACTATTTAAATAAAAAAATCCTAAAACATTAAGAGAAGATTGAGCTATGCTAAATCAAAAGATAACGATGCAAATGTAGCTGATGATACATTAGACATAGTAGAAATACATAAAACTTATTTAATGTCCTTCATAAAACTATTCCTACTCTCTTATGGGTGTATAGTAGCATTTCAGTACCAACAGCAGGCACAAAAATGTTCTTCCCATTCAGGGCATTATTATCATCGAACTAAAACGTCAATAACCTAAAAAGATGTATATTAATCCATCCACAGGGGTGCATTGCCAAATGGTGTGCTAGCTCTGTTAACGATCTGATCTACTAAGCAATGTTACATACTGTAAATTCTTTTAATGGAGAACTACTAGAAGCCATTTTAGTTTCCTTTTAAAGCAACTTAAATATTTTTTTACTACATCAAGTTATCAGAGCTTAAAGTGCACCCAACTTGACAAGTGAGTTTTCAGAATAAACGCGCTTGTGTACATGAGGAGTAACACTATTTCTGGTAATTATATGACTTGTATATGGCATTTTACAGCAGTTTCCCTTCTGCAAGCTCCATATCTAATTCTTAGTCTTCCTTGAGTCAGTGGGTAAAGAGTGGCTGCAATGATGTCTCCCATACACTGCAAACATAGGGGAGCTCTTCTCTATCTCTCCATCATAAGTAACAGCATCATAAGCACAACATCATAAGTAAAAGCATCATGGAGGATATTATACAACAGAGTAATTGTGAATCCAGCACGGTGATGATAAAACACTTACTACAAGTTGCATCTATGTCTGTGTGTCTCTCTTCAGCAGCTTCCCTCTCCTCCCCTGCCCTGTAATCTCTTCCCCACTTCCTGTAATCTGTTTTTGCTACTATCAATGGATTTTACATGACGATAGGCAATGGCCAGCAAGTTAGAAAGATGTGGCCAGTACTTTAGAGGGATTTTCAGCACAATAATGTCATTATAGGTAAATAAAGTGATTTTTACTTTTGCTAGCTACCACATTGGGTTGGCTATGACATACACAAAAGAATAGTTCCAACATTGGTTCAATGCATTTCAGTTGGACCTACAATTCTGCAGAAACCAAGTGGTCAAATACAAAATGTAAGAGGGGGGATGTAATGTGGCTCAACCCTTCTAGCACACTAACCAGACCTATTAAAATGTCTAGGAAACACAAAAAGTAATGATAACTGTCAATAGAGTAAAAATGACAGGATCGATAATGTATTTGTACATTTAGAGCTGCTTAGAAGTCTTAGGACAGTAATACTTCAACACATGTGAAGCTGCTTAGAGGTCCAGTTACACCAATCCATGAATATATATATATATATATATATATATATATATATCAGCAAGGGGTAGCATATCTACCAGTAGTAATGGAAGGTCAATACAGAATATGCCAATAATCGACCAGTAAGAAGCCCCTATTACTGGAATTCCAGCAGAGATTCACTATTAATCACAAATCCTAGGATATTCACCATCTGCAGTTCCACTGAGTACTAATAAATTACTCCACTTTGGCTGGATAATACCACTTTAGCTTAGACGTAGGATTGCTGTTGTTTCTAGTGTCTTAAACTGTCAATCTAAATCTGTCTTCATCATGGATTCCTAGCTGTCCATTCCCCTAAGCTACATAGAAGAGAGCTAAGGTAGCTTCTAGCATGAAGCTAAACTAAATTAATAATAATAAACTTTATTTGTATAGCGCCAACATATTCCGCAGCGCTTACATAGACAGGGGGAATACAGAAAGACAAAATACAAACATTACAGAACCACGGTTACATATAGTAATCAGTTGATGGAAACAATAGGGGTGAGGGTCCTGCTCCAACGAGCTTACATACTACAAGTAATGGGGTGATACAGAGGGTAAAAGGGCTGGAGATGTGCACGGTATGGCGAGGTGGAGAGTGAGCGATGCTCTACACATAGACAATGGTCAGACATTTAGCCGTGTGACGGCAGAAACGGTATGACCGCAGGAGCGGTTTATGATGGCTAGCAGGGATTGCAGTCAGTAGGTCAGGGAGCATGTTATCAGGCGGAGTACAGAGAGGTTTGTTTAGGGAATGCGGTATGCCTCCCTGAAGAGGTGCGTTTTTAGAGCACGCCTGAAGTTCTGCGAGTCCTGGATTGCTCGGGTAGCCTTTGGTAGTGCGTTCCAGAGGACCGGTGCTGCTCTGGAGAAGTCTTGGAGGCGGGAATGAGAAGTTCAAATGAAAGGGGCACTCAGTCTGGTTTCATTAGCAGAGCGGAGAGCCCAGGCTGGTTGATGGATTGATATGAGGGAGGCGATATAGGGGGGCGCTGCTCTGTGGAGGGCTTTGTGGATGAAGGTAGCGAGTTTGAATTGAATTCTGTATTTAACGGGCAGCCAGTGCAGTGACCGGCACAGGACAGAGGCGTCCGAGTAGCGGCTGGACAGGAAGATGAGCCTGGCTGCCACATTCAGGATGGACTGGAGAGGGTAGAGTCTGGTGCAGGGGAGGCCGATCAGCAACGAGTTGCAGTAATCGAGCCGGGAGTGGATGAGGGCGACAATAAGCGTTTTTAACGTCTCCACAGTGAGAAAAGAGCGGATTCTTGCGATGTTCTTGAGGTGCAGCTGACATGTTCGGGCCAGAGATTGGATGTAGGGGGCAAAAGAGAGATCAGAGTCAAATATGACCCCAAGGCAGCGGGCGTGTTGTCTAGGAGTTATGGTGGCGCCACACACTGAGATGGAGATGTCAGGATGAGGTCGGTTAGTGGAGGGTGGAAATACCAGTAAGTCAGTTTTAGAGAGGTTTAGTTTTAGGTAGAGAGAGGACATGGTGTTAGAGACAGCGGACAGACAGTTAGTGATGTTTTGGAGGAAGGGTGCAGAGATGTCACGGGCAGAGGTGTATAGCTGGGTGTCATCAGCGTACAGGTGGTATTGGAGGCCAAAACTCCTGATGGTTTGTCCAATAGGGGCTGTGTAGATAGAGAAGAGAAGGGGGCCAAGGACCGAGCCCTGGGGGACCCCAACAGCAGGGGGAAGAGGAGGGGAGGTAGAGCCAGCAAAGGAGACACTGAAAGAGCGGTCAGATAGGTAAGAGGAGAACCAGGAGAGGGCAGTGTCCTTTAGGCCAATGGAGCGTAGTATACTGAGGAGGAGTTTGTGGTCAACAGTGTCAAACGCTGCAGAAAGGTCGAGGAGGATCAGTAGGGAGTAATCGCCCCTCGATTTGGCTGTCAGTAGGTCATTGGATACCCTAGTAAGGGCAGTTTCTGTCGAGTGTTGAGGTCGAAAGCCAGACTGTAGGGGGTCTAGGAGAGAGTTCTCTGATAAATAGCTTACAAGGCGGGAGTAAACCAGGCGTTCTAGTAGTTTGGAGATGAAGGGGAGGTTTGAGATGGATCGGTAGTTGGCAGCATCAGTCGCGTCCAGAGTCGGTTTCTTTAGCAGTGGCGATATGATGGCGTGTTTGAAAGAAGAGGGAAAGATGCCAGAGGTCAGAGAGAGGTTGAATATAGTGGTGAGATGGGAGATGACCACTGGGGAGAAGGAACGGAGGAGGTGTGAGGGGAGAGGGTCGCTAGCGCAGGTGGTGGGGCGAGCAGAGAAGAGCAATTTGGAGACTTCTTCCTCTGTCGCTGGTCTGAGTACAGACAGTGAGCAGAAGCTAGATGCAGTGCTGACAGGACTAGGGTCAGGGCTAGTCTGGGATTGGGAAGTTATTTTCTGACGGATGTCGTCTATTTTCTTTTTGAAGTAAGCAGCCAACTCTTCAGCACTGAGATCCGTCACTGGGGGCTGCGGTTTTGGGCTGAGAAGGGAGTGAAAAGTATCAAAGAGCCGTTTAGGGTTGTGCGATAATGAGGAGACTAGAGAGGTGAAGTAGACTTGTTTGGCATGGTGGAGGGCGAGGTTGTAGGTTCTGAGCATGAATTTGTAGTGGAGGAAGTCTGCGTCCGTTTGCGATTTCCTCCACAGCCGTTCAGCACTTCTAGAGCACCGCCGGATGAAGCGCGTTTGAGGTGTGAGCCAGGGTTGCCGCGTTCTACATCGAATGGCTCGGGTTCTGGGGGGCGCCGCTACATCCAGGGCATGTTTGAGAGCGGTGTTGTAGTGAGCGGCAGCCAGGTTGGGGCAGGAGAGGAGAGAGATGGGGGACAGAGAGGACTGTAGGGATTCAGCAAAGTCCTGGGTGTGAATGGCCTTAAGGTTCCTGTAGGTACTGTAGGTAGGTGGGTCTGGAGAGATGGTAGGGAGCGTGACAGAGAAAGAGAGGAACTTATGATCCGAGAGCGGGAGAGGGGAGTTAGTGAAGTTGGAAACAGAGCAGAGACGGAAGAAGACCAGATCAAGAGTGTTGCCATCCCTGTGAGTGGGAGAGGCTGTGAGTTGAGAGAGACCAAGGGAGGAGGTCAGCGAAAGAAGCTTAGAGGCAGATGGGGACATAGGGTCATTAGTGGGGATGTTAAAATCACCTAAGATGAGGGTTGGAATTTCACAGGATAGGAAGTGGGGGAGCCAGGCAGCAAAGTGGTCCAAAAACAGGCGAGGAGCACCTGGGGGGCGGTAGATAACTGCTACTCGCATGGACAGCGGACGGAAAAGCCGTAGCATATGTACTTCAAAGGATGGAAAAGTGAGTGAGGGTACAGGGGGGATGACCTGGTAGGTGCATTTCGGGGAAAGAAGAGCACCTACTCCTCCGCCACGCCTGTCATCTGGTCTCGGGGTATGGGAGAACTGCAGGACATTGTAAGACAGTGCAGCAGGGGAGGCCGTGTCAGACTGCTGTATCCACGTTTCTGTGAGAGCTAGCAGGTTTAAAGATTTAGCAGTAAAAAAGTCGTGGATGGTGGGGAGTTTATTACATGCTGACTGGCAGTTCTAGAGGGCACATTTAAAGGAGTCAGGGGAGGCTATGCATGGGCTAGCAGTTGGGCTTGGAGATTTTCTTAGTGAGTCAGGTAGAGGGTGATAGCTAGGAGCAGTGGAGGGTGGGCCAGGATTGGGAGAGATATCCCCAGCAGCTAGTAGCAGCAGGATAGAGAGGGTTAGCAGATGGCTAGGAGATTTATGAGGGCGGCTGTTATTTTTGTTAGTGGCACTAGGGGGTTTGAGGCTAAGCAAAAAGGTAAAGAGTGCATGAGAGCTGTGCATAGGCGAGGACAGGAGAGAGGGGCTAATGTGTATAGAGTGCCCCAGAGGTGGGCACTTAAGTCCAGGGACAACACCCCACTCAGCTCAGTAATAGTCTAAGGACAATCCCCCACTCAATTCATTAATAGTCTAAGGACAATCCCCCACTCAACTCGTTAATAGCACAAAAGAAAAGGAAAAGATAGTGTGGCCACCAGCCCTGATGACATATCCACAAGTTTGTTGAAAAGTTAATGACCATTAAAAGTTACAGGCTAAGTACAGAAATAGCTTAAAAGTGTTGTCCGAGTTCTGTAAAGGGCATCTCAATCGGTCTCCCATTGTGTAAAATAGCAAAGCAACTGATACTCTTCTCGCATTGCACCCCACTAGTTCTCTGCTACTGCTCTGCGTCTCCGTTGTGCTCTTTGCTTACAAGCTTCAATCAGTCTGTCATGTCCTTTAAATCTGCTGCTGCAGCCAATGACAGCACTCAACGATAACCACTGATTGCTGTCACTGGTTACAGCAATTTCTTTGGAGACAGCTTAGGCTGACGGCAGCCTGTCATCATCAAGGAGACCCGCTGCTGCCAGTGGGCGATGAGTGGGAAGAGGTGAGTACCAGCTGCTTTGCTATTTTGCACCATGAGGAACCCATTAAGATGTCCTTTACAGAACTCGGACAACCCCTTTAACACTTTCTGCCAGGACAGCTCAATTATTTGGCACCAGTTCTCATAGATGCCAAACATATATTTTCTTTCATTTTTTATCTGTGCTACAAAAATGAAAACTGTATGAGGATGGGATGCGCTACATCCTAGAATCTCTATAGAAACATCAAACACCCCCAATACAGGGAGGAAGTATTATTACAGGCACCCAGATACAGAATATCTTGTCTCATCAACAACTTTCTACAGAAATACGATTTTTCCCCCATTTTTAATGCATTAAAGAAGCTTTAATATGGATCTTCTAGTTCTCTCTTAAAGACATAAAAAAACAACAAATTACAAATTTAATTTACTTCTATTGACTCAGCATTATATATAAAACTTGTATACAGGTGCTTTATAGAAGCAAAAAAGTTAAAGATTAAGTTTCAGAGTTGAAATTGATTTCAACAAATACTTCAGGGAAACAAAGTAACGTTAGTCTATTAAAGCAGAAAGCCATTTAAATAATAGCAATTGAATCCGATTTTTTTCATTTGGCAGTAGGTGAGCTGAGAATGCTGAATACAACCACCTTTAATAGGATCTTATAATCAAATACTGAAAACACCTCTGATATCACCCACAAGTACTGTATAAATGAGCAAATGTTTTTCCATAGAGTAAACCATACAATTAATCTAATCATTAAGTAGCTTAGCTTGCTGTATTTAAACCACTTACATTGGTATAATTAGATACAATATAGTTAGACAGTACCCTAATATCCTCAATTATTTGTGCAGCAGGAAGCGTCTTAACAAAGTATATCCAGTATATAAGTGATAACATATTGCTGGATTTGCTATATCATTATGGTCCAACCTTTGGGACCCGGGCCATTACCAAGAATGAGGACAAGGTTGCAGTATTCTATACAGCAAGTGGATGAGAGGATCACTGTACAGCAAAAACCTGTCAGGGTGCTTCATCTGTAGTTACTGTAACATAGTATGTAAGGCTGAATGCAGACAATGTCCATCTAGTTCAGCCTGTTTATCCTCCTATGTTGTTGATCCAGAGGAAGTAAAAAAAAAACCAAGAGGCAGAAGCCAATTAGCCCATCTGGGGGAAAATTCCTTCCCGACTCCCTAATGGCAATCAGACTAATCCCTGGATCAACGCCTAGACAACAGATGGTGAGTAAAAGATAGCATATCTTCTGCTAGGTCCAAGGCCTGAAATAGTTTACACTTTCTTGTTTGCTAACATTGCAGCTCCCTATGGAGATCACATCCATTTTCAGTATGAGGAAACAAAGGAGAGCTTCATGTGTAGGACCTCTAAAGCATACAATAGTAATTGGGTTATAGTGCACTCACCTTGAGATGTTGTACGGGTGTAGGCACTGCGAAGGACATTTATAAGCTGCAGCCAACCTGCTGAAAATGGAACAAGGAGCCTTCATAAAATGCTGAAGATTAGTGATCAGCAAACTTTTGAAAAGTTTGGTTTGGTTCAAATTAGTTCGAACTGAACCGGAAGTTCACCAAAACCCCTAAAACTGGTGCATAACACTGTCTAAGAGCCACCAGTGTTAAGGACTAGTGTTGAGTGAACCAAACCAGGAGAACCCTGGTTTGGGTAGAACTTTTCTGGAAGCTCAGTTCAGGTTCATGTGAAACCAAACTTTTAGCAAAGTTCAACCCAAAACAGGGTAAGGCCTTAGTCAGACGGGCGTTTTTTGACGCGATTTGCGGATCGCATGACGGATGCGCATCCGCAAATCGCGTGACCGGTGCGCGCAAGTCGCCCGCAAATCGCCCGAAAATCTGCTCCTAGCCGCGTTTCATTAGAAATGGGCCGGAGCTGTCCAGCGCATTGCATTCAATGGAGACGGCAATACAGCCGTCTCCATTGAAAGCAATGCGCTGCGGGCGAGCCCGGGATGAATTGTCGGTAAGGGCTTAAATATATAAGCCCTTACCTGCAATCCATCCTAAAATGTGTTAAAATAAAAAAAAATTGCATTCTCACCATCTGCCTGCAGCTCCGGGCAGCCGTCCTGCAGTGGGTGTGAAGGGGGTGTGAGTCAGACCTGCCCCCTGATTGGCTCAGCGCTGAGCCAATCAGAGGCATGCCTCACTCACACCCATTCATGAATTCATGAATGGATGTGAGTCAGACCTGCCCCTGATTGGCTCAGCGCTGAGAGGCAGCAGTCACTCACCCATTCATGAATTCATGAATGGGTGTGTGAGTGAAACCGGCCTCTGATTGGTCAGGCTGTGACCAATCAGAGCAGATCATTCAGCAGGCGGGGATTTTAAAGCCCCGCCGGCTGAATAGTGCCGAGAAGCAGTTCAGGAGAACTGACAGCGGCCGCGGCTGGACTCCGGCTGCAGCGGAAAGGTGAGTATACAATTTTTTTTTATTTTAACACATTTTAGCATGAATTGCAGGGAAGGGTTTATATATTTAACCCCTTCCCGACAATTAACCCCGCGCACGCCGGCAGCCCATTGCTTTCAATGGAGCGGCTGTATTGCCGCTCCATTGAATTCAATGGGCAAACATCGTTCTTCTCTGCCACAGCTGTTACAGCTGTGGCAGAGAAGAATGATTTGTCTTCTATATGTTCTCAATGGGGTCGGCGCTGCTGCCGCCGGCCCCATTGAGCGCATATACAGAAGCGAACAGGAATCGCAGATCGCACATAGGTGCGATCTGCGATTTTTTGTTCTATAATTTTTCGGACGAGCGCATAAAAAGCGCTCATGTGTTCCATACCATTGCGAAGCAATGGTTTTAAAAAATCGCCGGACGCATGCGCAAATCGCGGCAAAAAACGCCCGTCTGACTAAGCCCTTATACTGGTTTGATTTACTTCATACTACTAAAGATCAGGAGGAAAGATTGCAAGATAGACCAACCACAAAGTCTGATGAAGATGTTGGTTTACCGCTGAAATAAGTCACCAATAATGTTGGGTTCACACGGGAATTTCCATGTGGACTTTCCACATGGAAATTCCGCCTGCATTTTTAAACCTGAGACTAAGCAGCAAAGTGGATGAGATTTGCAACACTTGTTCACATGCTGCCAGCAGACTGCTGTGGACAAATGGCACGGAATTCAAATCTGTAACATGTCGAGTGTATCACTGTTTCCGCTGCGGGCTCTCTTCTCTCTATGGGGAGAGATTTACGCAGTGGAATACAGGTGGAAAAGCTGCTTCACACCCGTACCAAATAGTACGGGTTTTGAAGCAGCATTTCCCATGTCGAAATCTCATGGAATTTCCATGCGGTCCAACTGCAGGCATTCCGCGAGACTTTAGCGGGATTTCTGTCATGTGAGAACCCAGCCTACAGGTTTTTACATTTCATCCCGCTGTGTCCTTCCCCATTACCATCCTTATACAGGTTTTCACCACCCATTACAATGGGAATGAGAACAAACTCGCTGTAGATAACTCAAAGTAGCTGCATGCCTTGCCTCTGTGGTATATACACCCTTATGGACCACACATATAGCGGAACTTTCTGGAAGCTAATAAACGCTTAGAAGCTTGTTTACTATGACCTGTAGAAAATGTTTAAGTGCTGTTGCTATTCCACAGCTGAATGTGAATTCATTCATTATACGAATTATCCAGGGACAAACCAATTTTTTCGGACTGCTCAACCTGTGATAAAAGCAAAAGAAGTCATGTTTATCTCACCTGATCCTCCATTACTTCCATTCTGCCAGTGCCAGGTCTTTCGCTGCTCTCCATTTCCAGCTGCAGAAGTGATGATGCAGCGGACAGGGTCAGTTCTTTGGGTTGGGGAAGACGACGGGGTAAAATCTTATAAGGTCACGGGTGGCTCTATCATCTTCTCCTTCAAGACCCAAGGTGTAGTCAGCCCAGCCGCATGCAGGATCTGGTATAAGTAACCGTGTTGAATAGCTTTATTACCCATTTGTCCTCATGACTCCAGTGCCCCTTTTTAGTGAACGAAGCAAATGGCAAAGTCAACAGTCAAAGAAATAGTTGTATACCGGAGGCACATGGTTTTCTTTCATTTGTTCAGTCATATTAGATTTTTCCAATACATGGCATTAAACAGTCTTAGGCATAACAATGCAAACACTTTTGTTCCCTATTCTTCCATCAACAAGTTTGTATCCAGAACTCATTCTTCCCATTTTCAATCTATAAACATCCGCAGTCTGAGTCATCTGACGGACAATTACTCAGGATGCTTCCGTTACTTGTTGGGCACGTACCACATGCGCTTCTCATTTGTGCTTACTACTGCTGTAGAGGAACAGAGCAACCATGCACTCACCACCATCGAATCCAATAAAACAGGATCTGCTCCTCACATCCCATAGCCGTGGAAGTAAGGCCGGGACTCGTCCCTCGGTAAGCTTCAGATCTCCTGTCTCCTCCTTACACGGCCTTCTTCTCCGATCACATCTCCACTCTCTGACTTAAGTAGCCTTCACTGCTGCTCTCCTGCATCACACCTCCTTTCTTTCTCTATCCCCAACTACCACACACTTCCGACTCTTCCCCCAAAGTACCTGACTGATAAAGAGATAGAACACACCATAAACAAAGGCTGAAGTGACACAAGACACAGACCTACACTTACAAAGACACAACTACAATACACCAGGAAAAAGACAAACATCACAGAGAAACCCTCTTACTGTGGGCCACTTCAATGATATAGATAATCCCCAGCCAAAGTGACATTTCCCTGATGTGAATAACATTACTGCTAGCTCACTGAAGTGGAAATTGGAGAGCAGTGGGGTCTGGGCACTAGTGTAACGGGAATAGATGGAGATCAGGTAAAGCAACTTTGAAAAAAAATTGGTTTGCAGATAGTTCTTTTAAATTACCAGGTTGTTCAGCTTGTTTAGCACAAGGCATAGTGGGTAAACAAAATGAATGCAGGATGGTTGAGGGGTAGAGGCTTTGACGTGAGTAAAAGCAAAAGTTGCTGCACTTGTAAATTCTTCAAGTGCAACTATTATTATAAGTTTTCAGAGGGTGGAGCATAACTCAAGAAGGGGGAAGGCACCCAGTGGGGGAGATTTACTTAGCAAAATGTGCTAAAATACTGGCTCAAATTGAGCCCTAAAAACCTTAATGATGTGCCCCAGTATGTTCACTCACTGGACAGTTTTGAAAGAGTGTATAGAAAAGGAGGTGTAGCTAAGCGGGGTCCCAAAACGGGCCAGTTTTATTAATGGTATGTGCCATAATTGTTTTGAAAAAATAGTCTAAAGTAAGACAACCAAGAGGTGGTTTAAACAATCTAAAAGTGTCTAGCATGTCTTGCAAGAGGCACCACGGTAATAAATTTGGCACGTCTTTTGCCTGGCTGGTCTAGTTTTAAGTTCTAAAAGAATAAATAATAATAATTACTCTCCAATGTACGTGCTGCTAAAATATTACTGGGTAAAAGAAATAAGCAGAGGGCTGTTATATCTATACACGAAGAGACACAAAAAAGAATCTGAACCAGGGACAAAGTCAGATCTCAATTTACAATACAATGCCAAACATGTGGATGGGTTGACCAACAATAAATTAAACTCATTTATATACCTGGTGTTGTCTAGGTTGTCACTCCTACAGCTATTTCTTGGAATAGCAGTAGCTACTCATTTGGTCCATTCTTCCAATAATAAACTTTGGACGTTGATCATAGTCCTTCTGAGGATCATATTGAAAACCTTTTAGCAACAAATTTAAATAGCTTGCCGTTTTGTCTTCCTCTTTTAGAATTCGGGCATGATGCTGTTCCGTGGTCTCTGCAGCCCTTGATGTCCTGGCTCTTTCTTTCTCCTTTGGAATTCTGGTCTCATGCTGTTTCAGGGTCTCTGCAGCCCTTGATGTAGTGGTTCTTTCTTGCAATACTTGAAGTCTGGCCTCACTCTGTTCTGTGGTTTCTGCAGCCCTTGATGTCCTGGTTATTTCCATCTCCTTTTCAATTCATGCCTCATTCTCTTCCAGGGTCTCCACAGCCCTTGAAATCCTGTCTCTTTCCCTCTCATTCCTAACTGATTGGTCCCATTGTACGCCTGTCTCACTCACAGTCATTTTACTTTATTTGCTTCTGGATGGAATTATCCGATGGGTTTACATTTTTTCAGGAAGCCACGTTTAACTTATTGGTTTCTATAAGCAACAAACAGTTGAAACATCCCTCCAGTGTTTTCAGTTGGATTATGAAAAGTATGTATACCCAGTTTGGTTGAAACCCATCAAGGCATATAGGAGGCTATGAAGAACAAACAAGCAAATTTTCACTTTTATACATACAGACAGGCACTTAGAATAAACTAGTCCCTGGGCATAGAGCAGATTTACACATTAAGTGGTCAGATTATATGGTATCATTACATTTTGATGCTCTGCAAAGGACCTCCGCGATACAATTTTTACTTCAAGGCATAACTAAATGCTGCATTTGTCCACCAGTCCTGGAGACAGACAGATTAGAGTTGAACTGACATTACATTTTCCAAGTAAGCAACAGAAAGAGCCAACTTCTGTATCCTGGCTGCTTAATTTCTTGTATATCGGCTTAACATTCTCTCTCTGCCTTATCCAGACCTTTACATCTTATCTCACACCTTAAGTAAAAAGCTTCTTGATACAAATCTTCAGCCTGGCACTTTTCTTTTCTAAGCTTCTTTATACACTTTCCTATTTGTGCCCTAAACATTCTCTTTCTAATCAACTTTCAAAGTTAACGATAAGATTTAGATTGACTGTTCTGGCTTCAATTAGATAGTATTAAATATTAAAAAGGCATTGGCATATACAAATCAGGCAGAGCTCCAGCAATGTAGATAACCAGAATTTGTATTTAAGTGATAGCATTAATAACAGACAGGCTTATCGATGGAAATCTCCTTCTTACCTGGAGGTGTAAACAGATTTGTTTTTACAGTACAACAAATTCTAATGGGATCTTAAAGCGGAATAACAATTCTGGATCATCTTCTCTTAGAAATCTGACTGCTGTCAGACTTCTACTATTCCTCTGGCAAGCGTATGAAATAATTGACAACATGCCCCATTGACAAGCAGAATGGTTACACACAATAGCCAGTATTGAGAACAATACTGGAAAGATATTGGGATATACTGAGTCACGATAAAGACCTCAAAGAAGTAATACCAGAAAGCCCAAAGATCACGTTTAGACGGGGTAGAAATATTAGGGACCATCTCATCAGGAGCCATCTTGACCGAAGTAAACAAAATGAAAATTGGTTATCAAAAAGTGTACTAAACGGTACCTTCCAGTGCCATAATTGCGCCGCATGTTGCTTTATTGAGAGAAGCAATTCCTTTTCATCAAACACAACTGGTAAAATTTACAAGACCAAGAGCTTCTTTAACTGCATTACTAAAAATATTGTATATCTGGCCACCTGCACGTGCAAGAAACAATACATCGGTAAGACGAGACAAGAGTTTAGGAAACGAATCCTAGATCACATTGGGAATGTAAGACGAAAAGAAAAAACACCAATTTCGAATCATGTCTGGGAATTTCACGAGGGTGATCCGGATTGCTTGAAATTTCAGGGAATCGAACTTATAAGAAGAGATACAAGAGGGGGTGACATTGATACCTTCCTGCTACAAAAAGAAACAAGATGGATTTATAGGATGGATACGGTACAACCAAAAGGGTTAAATGAACAACTCACGTTCAACTGCTTTATATGATACGTTCTGATATACCAATTTCACCAGGTCAAAGAAAATGCTTGACAAATAGCCCATGAGGGAAATATAATGTGTAGGAAGGAAGATCGGCACAATGATGCACCATAGAATATCTAATCATTTGCGTGTGAAAATAAAAATATACATTGGTATACACATAGGTATATATTATGGCACACATATGCATGTATACGGGAGGAAGAGGAAGCTCACTATCAATATAATGTTTCCCTAAAAAATGGTTAGATATGCCAATTTTGACTGAGTAGACTTAGTCAAAATATGGCTATTCATATAGAATTTGATCTAACCCAAATTACCATCTATGTTCTTTATTAATATCTAAGTGAAGAACTCAAACGACTTACACTCGACTGGATTACTGAAGAATTCAACTCATATTTCCTTGGTCTATTATCAGTATATCAGCCTGTGCCGTTAGGTTCCATATTCTGAGCTGACCTCCTGTCGGCTGCCGGGTTAGAGGAGATGGAACAGCGTCACCATGGAGACAACGCCGGGGCGACGCTGGGTTTAGCCTATGTGTTCATGTGTTGAAACGTCATCATGCTATTAGTCACCATGGTGATGACGCCGAGGCGTCGCTGGCTTTTCGCCGATGCGTTCCAGCGTCACAACGTCATCACGTCATCGACGTCGTACCCCCTATGACGCGGCGTGGTCACATTGATGACTGCATCACGCCGCTACGTTCTAGTGACCTGTTACCCGGAAGCGCTTTCACAAGGGATAGTTTGCCTTGTCTACACAGCAGCACGTTCCTTGAGGGAACTATGTCATCACGCTGTTCACGCACGCAGCGTGGCCGGCGCCCCCTCCTCAACCAATCAGCACACATCTATAGGAACAACGCCCATAATAGGAGGACTTCATACGGAGTTGCATCTAAACATACACCGTTACCATGAGCCGATCTCCTGATCATTAATCAGTAAGAAGAATCGAAGAATGGGCAGAATAAGCCTTTAACCCCTACATATGGTTGTACTGACCACCCATTAATTACACCTTGTAAATAAAGTTCGTCTCTTTGTAAGACAAAACTGCTCCACCCCCTGAGCAACTTCATTTGTCAGAAAATCTGGATACACTCCCCCTGGGAGGAGAAAGCTTGCTTTATAAGGGAAGACAATCCCATAGCACTCAGATAGCCCTGACCTACCATCCAGGCCAGAGGCGCTACCGCTCTTACCATAGACTAGTAATATCTCTATCAGCAATAGGCAGTGCTTTAAAAAGAAGTTAGAAAAGTCAGGCTGCTTCAAGCATAATTGGGGAAAATCTTTATCTGATACCCCCCACCTATATTCTTTATGGTTGCGGTTGACTGCAGATTGCCTAAAATACTGAGATCTATACTTTGTAGAGACGCTGCCTGCTTACCGCAGGTTGCTTTCTCTATAAAAAATAAAATTAAAATATATAGATCTCAGTTCTGCACTATATAGAGTGATAGCCTACATCTAAGGCTGCCCTCTGCCAGTTATGCAGACCTGATTGTATGAGATCTATACTACAATGAGCAGCTGATTGACCACCACAATATTGCTCTCAAGTAAAAAAAGATAAATCTCATATCAATCACGATAATAGAGTTTTGCATTATCTGGAGTGACTGTCTATACTTAAGGCTGCCCTCCTATAATTATGCAGACCTGACTGTATGAGATTTATATTATCCAGAACAGCAAAGCGCTCATCACAAGACTGCTCCTTTTGAATAAGAGATAGGATCTCATACTGATTACAACTATATAGAGACCACCTCTATATTACAGGTGTTTCCCTATATGAATTCATAAACTCTATATCTAAAAAGTACTATTTGCACTGAGCACTCTGTATCTGTAAGAGCTATCATTATTCTCTCTAAATAGAGCTAATTAAACTCTGGAATAGGCATCTGAATGAAACCAGAGCCACAATAATCTACATTAAAGAAAATCTCCTGATGACCCGCTAAAATAAGCGGCGAAACGCGTCGAGATTTAATGAGATTCAAACAAACACGAAAAATATAAAAACTGGAGATTATAATGTCACATGTGTAACTATAAGGATAGGTGAGGGGCCTTTATGAACTTGATCTCCATCTGAAACAATAGCTATATGCCTATTATCAAGTTCATAGACATACACCCCCGGTATCCGCAAACCTTCCATCCTCTGATACTGGAAAAGATACAAGACTATCTGTTGCGATACTTGTACTTAATCTAAGTCTTGATCAAACCTTTATCATAGGAATAAAAATCTGGGAAGAAATGCGCAACTAGAATTAAACTTGCTCTCACCACAATCCGAGTTCCACGAAGTAACGACAGCTACCGCACTATTGTAGAAATACATGGCCCCGTTTTAGACACTAGAAGGGTATGAAAAATTAAGCGAGTGGCTATAGTCGTTTTCCTCTTGATTAAAGGGGTTGTCCCGTGCCGAAACGTTTTTTTGTTTTTTTTTCAATAGCCCCCCCATTCGGCGCGAGACAAACCCGATGCATGTGTTGAAAAAAAAAACCGGATAGTACTTACCCGAATCCCCGCGCTCCGGTGACTTCTTACTTACCTTGCGAAGATGGCCGCCGGGATCTTCACCCTCGGTGGACCGCAGGTCTTCTGTGCGGTCCATTGCCGATTCCAGCCTCCTGATTGGCTGGAATCGGCACACGTGATGGGGCGGAGCTACGAGGAGCAGCTCCCCAGCACGAGCAGCCCCATTCAACACGGAGAAGACCGGACTGCGCAAGCGCGTCTAATCGGGCGATTAGACGCTGAAAATTAGACGGCACCATGGAGACGAGGACGCTAGCAACGGAACAGGTAAGTGAATAACTTCTGATAACTTCTGTATGGCTCATAATTAATGCACAATGTACATTACAAAGTGCATTAATATGGCCATACAGAAGTGTATACCCCAACTTTGTTTCGTGGGACAACCCCTTTAAGGTCAATATATTGACAACCTAGACGGTTATCTGTAGTGCCCTATTTTTTGTTTTATGTTTTTTAATAAAAGTTATTCCATAAAAAGAAGTCATTTTAAACTATGTCTAAACTGTGAAGGGCATTGGCATATACAAATCAGGCAGAGCTCAGCAATGTAAATAACCAGAATTTGTATTTAAGTGATAGCATTAATAACAGACAGGCTTATCGATGGAAATCTCCTTCTTACCTGGAGGTGTAAACAGATTTGTTTTTACAGTACAACAAATTCTAATGGGATCTTAAAGCGGAATAACAATTCTGGATCATCTTCTCTTAGAAATCTGACTGCTGTCAGACTTCTACTATTCCTCTGGCAAGCGTATGAAATAATTGACAACATGCCCCATTGACAAGTAGAATGGTTACACTCAATAGCCAGTTTATTCAAGCATTTCCAAAAGGAATAACAGAGGGGCAGCATAATGCAAAGTTCCAAGTAAAGGTGCTCCAACCGGAGACCCAGATGAAAAAAAGCAAATACTATAACCTGGGAAACTAGCCATGGGACTGAACTCCTAGGTCCCAGCAGTGATAGTGACCCACACCCCACAGCGGCCCCAGCGGTAAGTGACACCCCCCACCGGCGGCCCCAGCGGTAATAGTGACCCCCACCCCATAGCGGCCCCATTGGTAATAGTGACCCCCACCCCACAGCGGCCCCAGAGGTAATAGCGACCCCCACACTCTGACTTCAGTGTGCTGTCGGACGCCTCCCGGCGGAACCAAGTAGTAGGAGACGTCGGGGCAGAGGGGAGGGGGATTCCAGCTGCACACTGAAGTCAGTGTGTGCCGGGATCAGCGTGGCTAGCAGTGCTGGCAGGGGAGCCGCGGCCCCTGCTGGTATTCACAAGTGGTGAGCGGCCGATGGGGTGCATGCCAGTAGGGAAGGCTCTGCGTGCCTCCTCTGGCACGCGTGCCATAGGTTTGCCACCACTGCAATAGACCTAGCACAGATGACAGCTATGACACTGCAAAGCTTAGGTTGGAGACTGTATACATTTTTTGATATTTTTCAGGGGCTATCCAGCTTTAAAAAAAAAAAAAGGAAACTTTTGGAAATCTTTGCAAATATGATGAAATAAAAAAGTAATACTTACTCGCCCTCTGCCCTGGTAATCCAGTGGTTATTCACTAGCATGTGACCACTGCAGCCAAACTATGGCAGCAATGGTGCCATGCCCTACTAATAGCAGCGCTACCCAGCAATGAGAACCATGATGCCGTGAGTATGGCATGTGACTGCTGTGGATACCATCACCAGCAGTATGAATTGTCACTGCTGCCCGTATGTAAACAGAGACTGGCAGTGGACCGATCATAGGGGGCAGAGGATGGGTGAGAAATAGTCTTTTTTTTTTTGTTTCATAACATTTGCAGCATTTTTTTCTAACCGGATAACTCTCTTTAACCCTGAATCATTGCAGCATACTTTTTTGCAAATATAGTATATAACAATGTACAGATGTGGCCAAAAGTTTTGAGACTGACCAAATTTTGGTTTTCATAAAGTTTGCTGATTCAGTGTTTTTTTTAGATCTTTTAGTTGGATGTTTCTATGGTTACTGAAGTATAATTATAAGCAGGCCCTTTCATTAGGCCATTTCCCACACATGGCGACAGTGTTTTACCCTGATTTTTAGCTGCGCTTTCGAACGCAGGTTACTGCATTTAAACAGCATTTTTTAATGCACACCATCATCCTGATGGGTGATGAGGTGTGCTAAAAATGCAAAACGCACCAAAATAGAAAAGACGGTGTTCAAAAATCGCTGGTGTTCCAAATGCCGTGTTTGAGTGTAGGTCAACGAGGCCCTATTGAAATCAGTGGGAGCATTGTACCACGATCAGCACAAAACATGTGTGTGAGAATGGCCTAAGGCCGCCTGCAGACGAGCGGAAATCCCGCCGCGGGATTTCCCGCGGGATTTCCGCCGCTGAAAGTCTGCATAGGAGTGCATTACAATACGCACTCCTATGCAGACGGCCGCGGTTTGGCCGCGCGAAATCTCGCGCGGCAAACAAACCGCGGCATGTTCTAATTTTGTGCGGAGCACGCACTCACCTGGCCGCCGGCTCCGGTCTGCGCATGCGCCGGCTGCGCGGCAGCCGGCACATCAAAGAGCCGGGGCCGCCAGGCGCGGGTGAGTACGCGCTCGCCCCTGCAGGCTCTGGGGTCGGATCGCGCGGCGAGATTTCTCGCTGCCGGATCCGACCCGCTCGTCTGCAGGCGGCCTAAGTTTGTAAACTTTTATTGACAAATATATCAAGTTTAGGCAAATAGTCAATATTTACAGTTGTGACCCTTGTTTTTCAAGACTTGTGCAATTTGCATGCTATCAGCTTCCAGCCAAATGGTAATAAACTCAAAGCACTGAGTAGGCAAGAATGGATTGCTATCAGGATTTGGCCCTGAAACTGATATCCAGCATGCCAGGGCCAATACTTTAAATATTGAGTCTTTGCCTAACTTGATGTATTTCTCAAAAAAAGTTTACAAACTTATGATATGCTTATAATAATACTTCAGTAACCATAGAAACATCTGACTAAGAGATAACACTAAAGCTAAACACTAAGGGTGCTTTCAGACGAGCATACGAGCAAAAACACGCGTGAACACTAGAGATGAGCGAACACCAAAATGTTCGGGTGTTCGTTATTCGGAACGAACTTCCCGTGATGCTCGAGGGTTCGTTTCGAACAACGAACCCCATTGAAGTCAATGGGCGACCAGAACATTTTTGTATTTCGCCGATGCTCGCTAAGGTTTTCATGTGTGAAAATCTGGGCAATTCAGGAAAGTGATGGGAATGACACAGTGACGGATAGGGCAGGCGAGGGGCTACATGTTGGGCTGCATCTCAAGTTCACAGGTCCCACTATTAAGCCACAATAGCGGCAAGAGTGGGCCCCCCCCCCCCCAACAACTTTTACTTCTGAAAAGCCCTCATTAGCATGGCATACCTTTGCTAAGCACCACACTACCTCCAACAAAGCACAATCACCGCCTGCATGACACTCCACTGCCACTTCTCCTGAGTTACATGCTGCCCAACCGCACCCCCTCCCCCCCACAGCGCACACCAAACTGTCCCTGCGCAGCCTTCAGCTGCCCTCATGCCACACCACCCTCATGTCTATTTAGAAGTGCGTCTGCCACGACGAGGGACCGCAGGCACACACTGCACAGGGTTGGCACGGCTAGGTAGCGACCCTCTTTAATAGGGGCGGGGCGATAGCCCACAATGCTGTACAGAAGCAATGAGAAATACAATCCTGTGCCACCGCCATCAGGAGCTGCACACGTGGGCATAGCAATGGGGAACCTATGTGCCACACACTATTCATTCTGTCAAGGTGTCTGCATGCCCCAGTCAGACTGGTTATATGCACCATAACAGTAACCGCGTTGGTGGTAATGTGGTGGTGACTGCGGACCTAGTACCACGGTTGTATTTTGTTGGTTTTCGGAATGTGGCCAGGATTAAGTGGGCCGTGGCGGGGGGATGGTGGGGGGGCTCTCTTGTAGTGTCGGTAAAGGTGAAATTCTTGGACTGCCACCAGACGAACCAATGCAAAGGCATTTGCCAACAATGTTTTCCCTGTTGGAGGAGGAGGGGGATGTTTTTGAGGCACTACGTGTCCTCTCCACGTGTCCGTGGTTATATGCACCTTAACAGTAACCGCGTTGGTGGTAATGTGGTGGTGACTGCGGACCTAGTACCACGGTTGTATTTTGTTGGTTTTCGGAATGTGGCCAGGATTAAGTGGGCCGTGGCGGGGGGATGGTGGGGGGGCTCTCTTGTAGTGTCGGTAAAGGTGAAATTCTTGGACTGCCACCAGACGAACCAATGCAAAGGCATTTGCCAACAATGTTTTCCCTGTTGGAGGAGGAGGGGGATGTTTTTGAGGCACTACGTGTCCTCTCCACGTGTCCGTTCCATGTAAGCAATAGTAGCACTCAAGACAGGCCCCAGTAACAATTCTGAAGCAGCAGTATAGCGGGAGCGCAGTCTTCGTTCCATGTAAGCAATAGTAGCACTCAAGACAGGCCCCAGTAACAATTCTGAAGCAGCAGTATAGCGGGAGCGCAGTCTTAGTTCCATTTCAGTAGCCTTAGTATAGCCAAGGCACAAGTGACATTTATGTAGCTAAAGTGTAGGCCAACCCCACACACCTTTCTGTACCATGAGTGCAGGCGAAGAACATAGAAATTACTATGATTACACTGTAGGTGAGGGCCCCAAAAAATTGGTGTACCAACAGTACTAATGTACCTCAGTAAAAATTGGCCATGCCCAACCAAGATGGCAGGTGAATCGCTTTGGTTAATGTGGCTTAAGTGGTAACTAGGCCTGGAGGCAGCCCAGTGTAACGAAAAATTGGTTCAAGTTAAAGTTCCAACGCTTTTAAGCTAATTGAAACTTATAAAAATTGTTCTGAAAAATTATTTGAGTGAGCCTTGTGGCCCTAAGAAAAATTGCCCGTTCAGCGTGATTACGTGATGTTTCAGGAGGAGGAGCAGGAGGAGGAGGAGGAGGAATATTAGACACAGATTGATGAAGCAGAAATGTCCCCGTTTTGGATGGTGAGAGAGAACGTAGCTTCCATCCGTGGGTGCAGCCTACGTATTGCTTAGGTATCGCTGCTGTCCGCTGGTGGAGAACAGAAGTCTGGGGAAATCCAGCCTTTGTTCATCTTGATGAGTGTTAGCCTGTCGGCACTGTCGGTTGACAAGCGGCTACGCTTATCTGTGATGATTCCCCCAGCCGCACTAAACACCCTTTCCGACAAGACGCTAGCCGCAGGACAAGCAAGCACCTCAAGGGCATACAGGGCTAGTTCAGGCCACGTGTCCAGCTTCGACACCCAGTAGTTGTAGGGGGCAGAGGCGTCACCAAGGATGGTCGTGCGATCCGCTACGTACTCCCTCACCATCCTTTTGCAGTGCTCCCGCCGACTCAGCCGTGACTGGGGAGCGGTGACACAGTCTTGGTGGGGAGCCATAAAGCTGGCCAGGCCCTTAAAGACTGTTGCACTGCCTGGGATGTACATGCTGCTCGATCTACGCACATCCCCTGCAACATGGCCCTCGGAACTGCGCCTTCTGCCACTAGCGCTGTCGGCTGGGAATTTTACCATCAGCTTGTCCGCAAGGGTCCTGTGGTATAGCAACACTCTCGAACCCCTTTCCTCTTCGGGAATCAGAGTGGGCAGGTTCTCCTTATACCGTGGATCGAGCAGTGTGTACACCCAGTAATCCGTCGTGGCCAGAATGCGTGCAACGCGAGGGTCACGAGAAAGGCATCCTAACATGAAGTCAGCCATGTGTGCCAGGGTACCAGTACGCAACACATGGCTGTCCTCACTAGGAAGATCACTTTCAGGATCCTCCTCCTCCTCCTCCTCCTCAGGCCATACACGCTGAAAGGATGACAGGCAATCAGCCGGTGTACCGTCAGCAGCGGGCCAAGCTGTCTCTTCCCCCTCCTCCTCATCCTCCTCATGCTCCTCCTCCTCCTCCTCCTGTACGCGCTGAGAAATAGACAGGAGGGTGCCCTGACTATCCAGCGGCATACTGTCTTCCCCCGCCCCCGTTTCCGAGCGCAAAGCAGCTGCCTTTATGGTTTGCAGGGAATGTCTCAAGATGCATAGCAGAGGAATGGTGACGCTAATGATTGTAGCATCGCCGCTCACCACCTGGGTAGACTCCTCAAAATTACCAAGGACATGGCAGATGTCTGCCAACCAGGCCCACTCTTCTGAAAGGAATTGAGGAGGCTGACTCCCACTGCGCCGCCCATGTTGGAGTTGGTATTCGACTATAGCTCTATGTTGTTCATAGAGCCTGGCCAACATGTGGAGCGTAGAGTTCCACCATGTGGGCACGTCGCACAGCAGTCGGTGCACTGGCAGCTTAAAGTGATGTTGCAGGGTGCGCAGGGTGGCAGCGTCCATGTGGGACTTGCGGAAATGTGCGCAGAGCCGGCGCGCCTTTACGAGCAGGTCTGACAAGCGTGGGTAGCTTTTCAGAAACCGCTGAACCACCAAATTAAAGACGTGGGCCAGGCATGGCACGTGCGTGAGGCTGCCAAGCTGCAGAGCCGCCACCAGGTTACGGCCGTTGTCACACACGACCATGCCCGGTTGGAGGCTCAGCGGCGCAAGCCAGCGGTCGGTCTGCTGTGTCAGACCCTGCAGCAGTTCGTGGGCCGTGTGCCTCTTATCGCCTAAGCTGAGTAGTTTCAGCACGGCCTGCTGACGCTTGCCCACCGCTGTGCTGCCACACCGCGCGACACCGACTGCTGGCGACATGCTGCTGCTAACACATCTTGATTGCGAGACAGAGAAGAGGAGGAGGAGGAGGAGGGTGCTTTAGTGGAGGAAGCATACACCTCCGCAGATACCACCACCGAGCTGGGGCCCGCAATTCTGGGGGTGGGTAGGACGTGAGCGGTCCCAGGCTCTGACTCTGTCCCAGCCTCCACTAAATTCACCCAATGTGCCGTCAGGGAGATGTAGTGGCCCTGCCCGCCTGTGCTTGTCCACGTGTCCGTAGTTAAGTGGACCGTGGCAGTAACCGCGTTGGTGAGGGCGCGTACAATGTTGCGGGAGACGTGGTCGTGCAGGGCTGGGACGGCACATCGGGAAAAGTAGTGGCGACTGGGAACTGAGTAGCGCGGGGCCGCCGCCTCCATGATACTTTTGAAGGACTCCGTTTCCACAACCCTATACGGCAGCATCTCAAGGCTGATGAATTTTGCGATGCGGACGGTTAACGTTTGAGCGTGCGGGTGCGCGGCGGCATACTTGCGCTTGCGCTCCAACAGTTGCGCTAGCGACGGCTGGACTGTGCGGTGCGAGACATTGGTGGATGGGGCCGAGGACAGCGGAGGTGAGGGTGTGGGTGCAGGCCAGGAGACGGTCGTGCCTGTGTCCTGAGAGGGGGGTTGCATCTCAGTGGCAGGTTGGGGCACAGGGGGAGAGGCAGGGGTGCAAACCGGAGGCGGTGAACGGCCTTCGTCCCACCTTGTGGGGTGCTTGGCCATCATATGCCTGCGCATGGTGGTGGTGGTGAGGCTGTTGGTGTTGGCTCCCCGGCTGAGCTTTGCGCAACAAAGGTTGCACACCACTGTTCGTCGGTCGTCAGGCGTCTCTGTGAAAAACTGCCAGACCTTAGAGCACCTCGGCCTCTGCAGGGTGGCATGGCGCGAGGGGGCGCTTTGGGAAACACTTGGTGGATTATTCGGTCTGGCCCTGCCTCTACCCCTGGCCCTGGCCACCGCACTGCCTCTTGCAACCTGCCCTGCTGATGCCCTTGACTCCCCCTCTGAAGACCTGTCCTCCTGAGTAAGCGTTGCACACCAGGTGGGGTCAGTCACCTCATCGTCCTGCTGCTCTTCCTCCGAATCCTCTGTGCGCTGCTCCCTCGGACTTACTGCCCTTACTACTACCTCACTGCAAGACAACTGTGTATGATCGTCATCGTCCTCCTCACCCACAGAAAGTTGTTGAGACAGTTGGCGGAAGTCCCCAGCCTCATCATCCCCCGGACCCCGGGAACTTTCGAATGGTTGGGCATCAGTGACTATAAACTCCTCTGGTGGGAGAGGAACCGCTGCTGCACAATCTGAGCAGGGGCCCGAGAACAGTTCCTGGGAGTGTTCCCGCTCCTGAGCAGGTGTCATTGTAGTGGAGTGAGGAGGCTGGGAGGAAGGAGGAGCAGCAGACAGAGGATTCGGATTTGCAGCAGTGGACGGCGCAGAACTGTGGCTGGACGATAGGTTGCTCGAAGCACTTTCTGCCATCCAGGACAGGACCTGCTCACACTGCTCATTTTCTAATAAAGGTCTCCCGCGTGGACCCATTAATTGGGCGATGAATGTGGGGACGCCAGAAACGTGCCTCTCTCCTAATCGCGCAGCAGTCGGCTGCGACACACCTGGATCAGGAGCTTGGCCTGTGCCCACACCCTGACTTGGCCCTCCGCGTCCTCGGCCGCGTCCACGTCCTCTAGGCCTACCCCTACCCCTCAGCATGCTGTATTACCAGTGATTTGATTTCACAGGCAGGAAATAAATTGGCGCAAGACTGCAGGCCAAATATAATTTTTGCCCTTTTGGGAAAACGAAAGGCCCCACTGCCTCTAGTGAATGAATAATCTAAGTTTAATAACTGTGCTGTGTCCCTGCTTATGTGTCACAGAACGTGAGGGTAGCAGAGTTATTATAACTCTGGCAGAGCAGGTATTTTTTTTCCCAATTAAGGAAAGCAAATGGCGAAGCCAGCAGTAAAGCGTAGCTGGCTGCGTATGATTTAGCAATGTTTTTCACGCAGCTCACACGTGTCCACAGGCGTTAGGACGGACAGAGGCTGGACAAATAGATTTGTTTTCAGTTTTTTCCCACCAAAAGGCAGCACTGCGTATATTCAATGAACATGAGAAGTGTAATAACTGTGCTGTGTCCCTGCTTATGTGTCACAGAACGTGAGGGTAGCAGAGTTATTATAACTCTGGCAGAGCAGGTATTTTTTTTCCCAATTAAGGAAAGCAAATGGCGAAGCCAGCAGTAAAGCGTAGCTGGCTGCGTATGATTTAGCAATGTTTTTCACGCAGCTCACACGTGTCCACAGGCGTAAGGACGGACACAGGCTGGACAAATAGATTTGTTTTCAGTTTTTTCCCACCAAAAGGCAGCACTGCGTATATTCAATGAACATGAGAAGTGTAATAACTGTGCTGTGTCCCTGCTTATGTGTCACAGAACGTGAGGGTAGCAGAGTTATTATAACTCTGGCAGAGCAGGTATTTTTTTTCCCAATTAAGGAAAGCAAATGGCGAAGCCAGCAGTAAAGCGTAGCTGGGTGCGTATGATTTAGCACTGTTCTTCACGCAGCTCACACGTCTCCACCGCCCGTAAGGACGGACAGAGGCTGGACAAATAGATTTGTTTTCAGTTTTTTCCCACCAAAAGGCAGCACTGCGTATATTCAATGAACATGAGAAGTTTAATAACTGTGCTGTGTCCCTGCTTATGTGTCACAGAACGTGAGGGTAGCAGAGTTATTATAACTCTGGCAGAGCAGGTATTTTTTTTCCCAATTAAGGAAAGCAAATGGCGAAGCCAGCAGTAAAGCGTAGCTGGGTGCGTATGATTTAGCACTGTTCTTCACGCAGCTCACACGTCTCCACCGCCCGTAAGGACGGACAGAGGCTGGACAAATAGATTTGTTTTCAGTTTTTTCCCACCAAAAGGCAGCACTGCGTATATTCTATGAACATGAGAAGTTTAATAACTGTGCTGTGTCCCTGCTTATGTGTCACAGAACGTGAGGGTAGCAGAGTTATTATAACTCTGGCAGAGCAGGTATTTTTTTTCCCAATTAAGGAAAGCAAATGGCGAAGCCAGCAGTAAAGCGTAGCTGGGTGCGTATGATTTAGCAATGTTTTTCACGCAGCTCACACGTGTCAACCGCCCGTAAGGACGGACAGAGGCTGGACAAATAGATTTGTTTTCAGTTTTTTCCCACCAAAAGGCAGCACTGCGTATATTCTATGAATAATAACTGTGTTGTGGCCCTGCCTATACAATTCTTTCCCTGCAGTATCAATGGAGGGTGGAATGCTCTGCAGAGGCGATTTTGAGAAGCCCAAAAAAAATGCAGCACAGCTAACAGCAGCCTGGACAGTACTGCACACGGATAAATATGGCCCTAGAAAGGACCGTTGAGGTTCTTGAAGGCTACACTCACTCCTAACACTCTCCCTGCCTATGCAGCACTTCTGTCCCTAATGCCAGGTGCAACGCTCTGCAGAGGCGATTTTGAGAAGAAAAAAAATCCCACTGCTAACAGCAGCCAACACACAGCTATCAGTGGCCCTAATAAGGACCTTTGGGGGGTCTTGAAGCCTACACTAACTACCAATTCTTTCCCTACAGCAGCTCCGGTATAAACAGCACTGTCCCTCATCTAACTCACACCGCATCTGAGGCGAGCCGCGGGAGGGGCCGACTTTTATATTAGGCGAACACCTGATCTCGCCAGCCACTCACAGCAGGGGGGTGGTATAGGGCTTAAACGTTGCAGGGGGAAGTTGTAATGCCTTCCCTGTCTTTCAATTGGCCAGAAAAGCGCGCTAACGTCTCAGGGAAGGAAGTGAAAGTAACCAGAACACCGCATGGTGTTCGTTACGAATAACGAACATCCCGAACACCCTAATATTCGCACGAATATCAAGCTCGGACGAACGCGTTCGCTCATCTCTAGTGAACACAGCTGCGTGCTTGTTGTCCATTTAGCCGCGGCTGCTGCCGGCGGCTCCATTAAAAACAATGCTCTTCCTGCCCCCTGCATTCTTTTTCAGGGAAGGGCTTTACATTTAAGCCCTTCCCTGAGAAAAGAAACATTTTACTGCAAAACAAAAAAAAAATTTTTTTTTAAACTTACCTCTCCACCGCTGCCGTGACCCCTGCGGCATGAAGAACACATCTGCCGCATGCAGCAGATGTTTCCTTCACCCCCGCTAGTTAAAAGAATTCCCTGCTGCTACATCTGCCACATCTGTGGTAGATGCAGCAAAGGGAATTCTTCAATTTTCAACCGCAGCTGCGGTAGAGAATCCTGCTGCCGGCATCCCGTCAATGGCTTTTCAGGGAAGGGCTTCATAAGCCCTTCCCTGAAAAGCCATTTTAAAAAGTGTATTAAAAAAAACAATACTCACCTCCCTTCAGCTGCTGGGGCTCAGCCGCAACTTTTGGCGCTATCCCCGGCTCTGTAGTTCTGGGCTATCAGCAGCCCGGGATTTAAAATCCCTGCCTGCTGGTAGCTCTGATTGTGATTGGCTGAGCACTTCAGCCAATCACAATCAGAGCTACCAGCAGGTGGGGATTTTAAACACCCGGCTGCTGATAGCTCAAAACAGCAGTGTAGAGCCAGGGACAGCGGCAGAAGTCGCCGCTGAGCCTCGGCAGCCGTCAATGGCTTTTCAGGGAAGGGCTTCATAAGCCCTTCCCTGAAAAGCCTGGTAAAATGTGTCCAAAAACAGCAAAAAAAACCTCACCTGCCGGGGCTCAGCCGTGGCTTCTACAGCTGTCCCCGGCTCTGTAGTTCTGGACTATCAGCAGCCGGTGATTTAAAATCCCCGGCTGCTGGTAGCTCTGATTGTGGTTGGTTGAACACAATCAGAGCTACCAGCAGGAGGGGATTTTAAATCACCGGCTGCTGATAGTTCAGAACTACAGAGCCGGGGACAGCTGTAGAAGCCGCAGCTGAGCCCTGGCAGGGGAGTTCTTTTTTTTGCTGTTTTTGAACATATTTTACAAGGTTTTTCAGGGAAGGGCTTATCCCTGAAAAGCCATTAACGGCTGCCGAGGCCCTTCCCTGAAAAGCCAATTAAAAGTAGGGTAAAAAAAAAAATTACTTACATGTCGGCCACTGCTGTGTCCCCCGCGGGGATGAAAAATACATCTGCATGCAGCAGGTGTTTCCTTCCTCCCCGCTAGTTAAAAGAATTCCCTGCTACTATATCTGCCACATCTATGCCAGATGCAGCAGAGGAATTCTTTAATTCTCTACCGCAGCTGTCACACATGTCAGCTGCGGTATAGGATTCTGCTGCCGGCAATTGATTTCAGGGAAGGGCTTTGAATATAAGCCCTTCCCTGAAAATCAAGTAAAAGTGGTTTAAAAAACAAAAAAATAGATACTCACCTCCCTTCACCTGCCAGGGCTTAGCCACGTCTTCTCCTGCTGTCCCCTGCACTGTGGTGCTGATCTATCAGCAGGCGGTAATTTAAAATCCCCGCTGCTGAAAGAGCTTAATGTGGGATGGCTGAGGTGCTCAGCCAATCACAGGAAGCTCTTGCCCATCATTCATTCGGGCGCGGCTCCATTGAAGAGAATGCCTGCTTTTTTTTTTTTTTTTAACACCAATATTTTTCTTTTTCAGGGAAGAGCTTATATGTAAAGAAAAAGAATGCAGGGGGCCGGCTGACCATTGTTTTTAATGGAGCCACCGGCATTGAAAACAATGCGTGCATTCCCTATGGTGCACGCATGTCCTATCTTTGCAGGCACGCACCTGCAAAGTACGGACATATGCACACACCATAGGGAATGCATTGTTGCAAATGGAAGCGTGTTTTTGTGCGTGCGTATGCACACACAAAAACACGCTTGTGTGAACGCACCCTAAGAGATAACACTAAAGCAGCAAACTTTGTGAAAACCAAAATTTGTGTCAGTCTCAAAACTTTTGGCCACAACTGTACACTGTGATGTTCATCAGCCTAGCAGTTGGAAGTACAGTGATAAATTGTAGCAAACCATGATGACAGAGAGATATGAGTTGCTGATATATTTTGAACATGCAACATTGTCTAGGTGGTATAAAAATGTACCAGACTCAGCTGGGAGAATTATGAGGTTCGTACAAAGTTTCATCCTTTGGATGTAAAAATGAATGTTTCAGGTTACTGGCAACAGACAGAGGTCCGGAACATAGGGAGGAAATGAAACATATCAGGGCAGATTTACTGTTCAAAATACAACAGTTTTCTGGTGCAATTTATGACAGAAAACTTCTTACGTGCTTCCCGCCATATTTACTATGTGTTTTTAGATATTTTCAAATAAGGAAGACGGAACAGTATCTCTGCAGTGCCAGCTATTGGATGGCAGCATTCCTTCAATGATTGACTCCTAATACAGGTCTGTAGAGCAATGATTGGGAATTAAAAAATAAGCCACAACCCATATACAGACAGATGTGTTGGGGGTTTTGCCCCTCCTCAGTGTGCAGTAGAATCCTGGCTTGGCTAGTGAGTGGCCTTGTCATGTGGGTCGGGAAGGGTAACAACACTCCTTAAGAAGAGCATCAAGAAGGAGAGTGAGGAGACTTATAAGACCATCCATGCTCCTCTCGGTAATATGCAAATAAGGAAATAATGCAAATAATAGATATTTTTAGACATTCTTTCTGACTCATCTGGAAAAGCATTGTGGATCCAGAAAAGGGAGTATGGCCTACATTGCACTAAAAATTGTGCCAAATTATGTCAAATTACTTGATGGTTTCTATGGGATACATTCACACAATGCCTTATTCTATGGTGGTTATGCATAGGCATTTGCAATGTTCTTCTCTTGGCTAAATTCCTAGTATGAAATCTCAGTGCAGTTTTGCTTGAACAGTAGCGCTCATGGACTGCATTCAGTCTGACTGCCTGGTAGACGTCACTCCATCACATAGCCATATCTTGGGGCACTATGGAACAGGGAGCTCATAGAGGCACACTTCGCTCTATCAGAAGTGACTGGCGACAATGGCAACATAACCATACAAAATAATTAAATATTTTCAAAAATATTTTGAAAGGTGTAAAGCATTCACCTTGTGTTAGTTGGAAAACCCATTTAAAGAGGTTCTCCGGTTACTGGATAACAGCCCTTCAATATAGTTGATTGTAGTAAAACACCAAGTGAGCAGTACTTATCCCTGTGCTGCCATTGGGGATCCAGTGCTGCAGTCCTGCTGTGGTCCCGAGTTCTGTTATGTATCACTGGAAGTCAGGTGCCTGTCAGGTTTGCAAACTGCTGGTATAAGTGTTCACATCCTGAGTGCCATGGGGCAGGGAGTTTGGGAATGTGACACTGCAGTCTCTGATTGGCTGCAGTGGGCACCTGACTTCCGGTTATGTTAGCTATCGCAACAAACGCCAGGGCCACAGGAAGGCTGCAATGCTGTATCCCAGCAGTGGAGAGGTAAGTACTGCTCAGTTTGTTGTTTTACTACAGTCAGCCCTATAAAAAAGGAATGTTAACTGGTTACTGGACCAACACCTTAAGGACCAGACACTTTTGAGGGATTTTACCCATGTGGTGGCTTAACTGCCTTATTTTTTTCCCTTCAGCTACCAAAATAATTTTTGCTACATTTTTTTTCTGCGACACATAGGGCTTTTTTTTAAAAAAGATCTTTTTCACTGACTTATTTTTCCCGTTTTTTTTGTTTTATTGGGGGTAAAAAGCTAAAAAAATGATTTTTTTAAACATTTATTGTTATTTTTTTTAATTAGTATATTTACGCTAAAATAAGGCATGGGAATGGGTTCCTCATTTTGTTTCAGATGTTTTCATATATTATATGTATGGTTTTGGATTACAGGGCTCATACAGCAACGGTTTTGGTTGGCGTCGGCTTTGGGTTATTTTCTTTCTTATGTATATATTGTTGTTTTATTCTATAATTTTGCTAATTATTTTTTTTTACTATCTATGTCCGCCATGATTACATATAAGACCTCTGGGGGACATTCACATGTTTTGTTTGTTTTTTTATTTGACATTTTTGCACTGTAGCCGGGGCATCTATAGGAGCAGCATCCATAGGAGCCCCAGTTACAGGGAAAATATCCCCCTGTGGTGACAATATTCACTGGCAGAACTGATCATGGTCTGCTGGGACCCTGTAGCTCTGCTGTGCCAGGTGATCCCGGCGGTCACGTTACTGCTGGCTTTCAAAGTGGAGAAAAAACTTCAACTTTCACTTTTTAGTAGATAGCACTCATTGAGCACTATGTACTAGTGAAAAGAAAATGCAGAAGGGGTTAAAAACCAGTTCTTCCTCCTCCTCCGGGTTATCAGTTATGTCTAACAGCTGACAGCCCATCTTGCTTCTGATTGATTGCAGAAGCAGGAGCTTTAATTCCCCCGCTGTATTTTTAGTATCTGCCGAGATTATAGCCCAGGACCAAGCACTGTAAATTTACTGTGCTTGGTCCTTAACGCATTAAAACAAAGTCTTTTTTTCTGAAAATGGCAAAAAAAATCCTATGTTTTCAACAGGTGTGCATTTTATTGCTACAGTCAGCCCTATTATAGGGATGTCATTAAGGGATGTTTGTTTTAATACAGTCAGCTCTTTTAAAGGGATGTTAACCAGTCACAGGACAAACTCTTTTAAGGCCTCCTCTAAAACAAAGTCTTTTTTTCTGAAAAATGACAAAAAATCCTGTGTTTTTGATGATCCCCGCATTTTCTAGAGGTGTGCATTTTATTGCGACAGTTTTTGCCATGCATACCATTTTGTTTGACTTGTTTTATTTTAAGTCAAAGAAAAAATGCCAGACCCAAAGCATACAGCAGTTCCGAAAAATGGTATAGAAAAAAAATGTGAGAAAAACACAACAATACAAAAATCCAAAAGAAATGTGACAAAAAACTTTTTGGGCAAAATCACAGTGTTTTTTACGAAAAATCCAGTGTGATAAAAGCCTTATAAAGCTAGCAAAGATGTATTAGAGGATGCTAGATTATACAATTGCTGACCACAGTCAATGGTAATGAAAGGTGGGTCTTCACCTTAATGATTTAGTAATTAATCTTAGAGCAGAAGCAATCAGTGTACAGGATTTGTAACTTGGTCTCTGTTACTTATTGTTCCCTGTGAAGATCTGCAAAGATCTAAAAATAAGATTTGCAACTTTGAAACTGTTCTACGAAGACGGTGTAATTTGTTCTTAACAAGAGAGTGTTCCCTGCGCCGCTCTCTGCACTCTGAACCTGAGATGTCGGAAAAGTGAAGTTAGTAACTACCAGAAAATGAGGAACAAAGACAGGTTTGATAAGACGTTTCTGAGAAAAGTGCAGGGGATGGTTAGTGTTCAAGATCATTTCAAAGCTACTGAGAGATTTTCTTCTATTGTTTTATTTCCAGACTCAAGTCTGGAAACTATTTTGTTTTCTCCTCACTAAAATAGTTCTTACTTGAAGAAATAGTTTTGTCAAAAGTTTTTAAGCTTATTTAAAAGAACTAATGATTAATAATGTATGTATTTTTTTGGGGGGGGGTTGTTGTTTTTTTTTTTCTCATTTCTCTTCATTTAGTTACATTAAATTGATTTTCTTTGTATTAAACTTAGTTGGAGACAGTGTTCATTGTACTGCCCCACTGTCTCTTCACAGCAAGAACAGGATGCTTTACAGTCGATATTATGGAATTTGAGATTAGCAGAGACATCAGCAGCCCTCAGCAGAAAACTCTGCCTCATCACTCTGTTGTGCATCTGTATTTCTCTAAACATCATTTTTACACTTTGGGTCTTATATATGAAAACTGGCCTTGTTGCCAATAGTAATCTATCAATATTAAGCTTTCATTTTTCTACAATGCAATGAGTGACTGAAATACATTATCTCATTAAAAGTTATTCGACACATGAGCAAGAACCAAAAGTTAACACTTAGTGGGGCTCCTTTGGCCCTAATGACATTGGATACTCTCCGTGAAATACCTTTTACTAACATTTGATACACTTCAGCTGGTATCTTCCCTGTCAGCTGTGATCAATAGAGGTAAGGGTAGCTAAGAGCGCGCTCTACCTCCATCCACTGAAGGACTATCGCTGCTATGTGGAAGCACAAGGACAATAGTCATCCGGATAGATGTCATGTGCTTATGATCCCAACAGTTCTCCTGTATAAAGTAACCATACAGACAATGTAATCACTATCACTGTGTAGAACTGCCGTCTGACTATGTATTATATGGTGACTGCATTATTTTGAGGTATCCGAAATCTTAGAGCTAAACCACTCTATCTAAGACTACTGTTATAAAATGTGTCTTGTAGATAAGGTGCCCATGAGATGATAGATAGAAAGATAGATATGAGATAGATAGATATAGATATGAGATAGATAGATAGATAGATAGATATAGATATGAGATAGATAGATATGAGATAGATAGATATAGATATGAGATAGATAGATAGATAGATAGATATAGATATGAGATAGATAGATAGATAGATAGATAGATAGATAGATAGATATAGATATGAGAAATAGATAGATGCAAGATAGATAGATATAGATAGATATGAGAAATAGATACAAGATAGATAGATAGATAGATAGATAGATAGATAGAAAAGGGTGTTTTTTTACTGGTAGGAGAAGGGGGGTTGATAAGTTTTAGAGCTCATGCCCGTAATCTTTTCAGACTTTAGCAACATCCCTGGTTGCTAGTATCTCATCGGTGGACCTCCTAACAGACCCAACGATGCTGCAAAAGCTCTAAGCAGACCATGGCTACCAGTCATCAAATGCGTTAAAGGGGGTTGGGGGCCCTGAGCTGAACTTTTGCACCTGGGCCCTTTAGACTTTAGCTATGCCCCTGCTCTAACTGCTTAATTCTAGTGTTCGGTAGGGGTTTCACTATGTGGATTCCCACTGATGTCCCTATGACATGTTAAAAGTTTTTTAATGTGCAGTCACACTACTGGCCTTGTAGAGTTTTTTTTGCAAAGGTGTTGAGAATATACAATACAGAGAATGGTGTGATCGAGGAAAATCCAGCGAAAGGGGATCCTGTGGATTTAAACAACTCAAAGGGGTCAGAGTCGGATGCGAAGAATCGTTCAAGCAGTACATAGTCAAGCAAATTACAACTGAATACAACGCTGGTGCTCCAACTAATGTGTCTGAACTTACAACTCATCATTCCTTAACACGGATAGGCGATAACAGCAGACAAGAAAGAGAAAGGCAAAACTCCAGAAAACAGCAAACATTGAATCACTGAGCAGTAGAAACCTGGTCAGATGAATCCAGATTTCTGTTGCACCATGTTGATGGAAGAGTCGGAATTTGGTTCAAACAGCATGATTCTTCCTGTCAGGTGAAAACAGTTCAGACTGGTGGAGGAGGAGTAACTAGAGATGAGCGAGCATACTCGTCCGAGCTTGATACTCGTTCGAGTATTAGGGTGTTCGCGATGCTCGTTACTCGTAACGAGCACCACGCGATGTTCGAGTTACTTTCATTTTCTTCCCTGAGAAATTTGCGCGCTTTTCTGGCCAATAGAAAGACAGGGAAGGCATTACAACTCCCCCCTGCAACGTTCAAGCCCTATACCACCCCCCTGCAGTGAGTGGCTGGCGAGATTAGGTGTCACCCGAGTATTAAAATCTGCCGGCCCGCGGCTCGCCACAGATGCGTTCTCACTTAGCTGAGGGAAAGTGCTGTTGATGCCGGGGCTGCTATAGGGAGAGTGTTAGGAGTGATTTTAGGCTTCAAGAACTCCAACGGTCCTTCTTCTCTATATGCGCTCAATGGGGCCGGCGGCTCAGCGCTGAGCCAATCAGGGGGCAGATCTGACTCACACCCCCTTCACACCCACTGCAGGACGGCTGCGCGGAACTCCGGTTGCCGGGAGCAGGTCAGTATATATATATTTTTTTAGTTTAACACTTTTCTGGATGAATTACAGGGAAGGGCTTATATATTTAAGCCCTTCCCGACAATTCATCCCACACTCGCCCGCAGCGCATTGCTTTCAATGGAGCGGGCTGTATTGCCGGCTCCATTGAATGCAATGCGCTGGACAGCTCCGCCCGATTTTCGGGCGATTTTCGGGCACCGGTCACGCGATTTGCGGATGCGCATCCGTCATGCGATCCACAAATCGCGCGAAAAAACGCCCGTCTGACTAAGGCCTTAGTCAGACGGGCGTTTTTCGCGCGATTTGCGCATGCGTCCGGCGAATTTTTATCGGACACATGAGCGCTTTTTATGCGCTCGGCCGATAAATTATAGAACAGAAATCGCACCTATCTGCGATCTGCGATTCCTGTTCTCTTCTCTATATGCGCTCAATGGGGCCGGCGGCAGCAGCGCCAACCCCATTGAGAACATATAGAAGAGAAATCATTCTTCTCTGCCACAGCTGTAACAGCTGTGGCAAAGAAGAACGATGTTAGCCCATTGAATTCAATGGAGTCGGCTGTATTGCTGGCTCCATCGAATTCAATGGGCTAACATCGTTCTTCTCTGCCACAGCTGTTACTGCTGCGGCAGAAAAGAACGATCTTTATGCTGACAGTGCGGGGGGGGCCCACTCTTGCTGCTATTGTGGCTTAATAGTGGGACCTGTGAACTTGAGATGCAGCCCAACATGTAGCCCCTCGCCTGCCCTATCCGTTGCTGTGTCGTTCCCATCACTTTCTTGAATTGCCCCGATTTTCACAAATGAAAACCTTAGCGAGCATCGGCGATATACAAAAATGCTCGGGTCGCCCATTGACTTCAATGGGGTTCGTTACTCGAAACGAACCCTCGAGCATCACGAAAATTTCGTCCCGAGTAACGAGCACCCGAGCATTTTGGTGCTCGCTCATCTCTAGGAGTAACATAATGGGGAATGTTTTCTCGGCACACCCTGGGTCCTCTGATACCTGTGGAATTGCTACAGTTCTGAAGGCCAAAGGAGGACAAGGCACTACTAGATGAGAATCTCTAATAAAATGGAGAATCAGTGTATTTAAATTGCTATAAAGTGTCAATCAGCTATTAAAATTCACCATGCATAGATCAGAAAATCAAATTGTCAACACTCAATTTTTAAATTTCTCAGTCTCCTGCAAATTACACAATGATTTTCTTCTAAATTACCGTTTTTGTGTTCCCTACGAGCTTGACATCATAAATTATTTATTATTCTATATAAATACAAAAAAAGGATATTTTAATGAATCTTGTGTGAAGGAACACAAGCGATATTTAAAGTTGGAGGAAAGTCAGAAATGTACAGTAGGTATGGTTCCAGGCATGAAAGAAATCATGAATTACTCAACAGAAATGAATTAATTAGCTCTGCTTTCCAATATATTTGAATGCTTTGTTTCCCTTCTGGCTCTGTACTTTGAAGTTCAGCTTCAATAGCCGACCATCATTGACTATTCCAGTTGTGATTCAAGTAACATTTTCCAATTATAAATTAAACTAAACCTCAATTCATAGTTCAAATAATGAATAAATAATTATTTAACCAATAAGTCCCGCTGGAGAGATGAGTGGATATTAGCTTTGATTTGGAATATTGCTTTATTGCTTTGCATAGTCCTCTGTTATTCTTAGTCTTTCTGTATTCTGTCAAGGGTTGTTGTGTGCTTAAATAAGCATGGGATCCAGAGCGATTTGTATCAGCAGTTTAATTTGACTAATTAGCAGATATCAATGTTATAGAAGAGAGATATAGATAAAACGGAGGCTTATATTTAATTCTACAGCAAAATGTGCAGGCATAGTAGAGCTCAATGTGTCATCTGACTCTGGAAGGTGCATTGTGGTAACCTTAATTTAAAACATACTTGCACTTTCAGATGACTTTTCAGAATAAGCAGCCATATGTGTGCATGACAAATAAGACTATATGTGATCATGACTTGTATCCTGCGTTTTCCACTCTGCAGGTTGCATACCGAGTTTTCAAATATCTTTGAGCTGGTGGGAGAATCCCGTTGCAATGTTACCTTCTATACATTGCATATGGAGAATAGAGCTGATTCTGCTTCTCTAGCACACATGTGAACAAATGCATGGCACAAGAGGAGTACTGAACAGTGTAGATGTGATTTCAGTAGTTATAACACTATATATGATTGAGTTAGTAGAGTATCTGTGTGTGAGTCTCTCCTTCTTCCATCTCCCTTCTAATGAAACAGAGTCAGGTGTTAAGCCAGTTAGGTACCGGTGTCAGTAGGGGAAACAAGTGGCCAGGCATGGATATAGCTGATCTGAGGAGAACATCCTCTCCTAAGCACCCCCACAGTAGGGACTTTGTAGTGCTAAAGTAAAAGGTCACACAGGAAAGGATCACATGATGCAGTCCTTCAATGGTTTAAATGAAACAAACTTAGTTTACTTAGTAAATGGACCTTGCGTAGTGGCTCAGAGTTGGAGTGTCTTTAGAGTAGGTGTAAGTTTGCTTTGTGTAAGCTGTCTTGTGTATATTTGTGTTGATCTATGTTCTATCTAAGTGCTAACAAGTTTTGTCGTGGCAAAATCTGTCTTACCTAACTTGTTTGTTGCGTGTGGCATTTTGGGAGTTTAGAAGAATATGCGAGGTGGAGCCTAGAGGAGAGAGAGGGAAAGAAGGTGCAGAGATGTAGTCGGCGAGAAGGACCTGTTAGCGGGAGGCTAAAGCTCACTTTAGCTTCTCCCTGCGCAGAGCCATGGGCCTATCTCAATTGTCATGGGATATTTCCCCTCTGGGGACTGAAGCTCAGAGTAATGGTTCCTGCTATGACACGTTGGGAGGAGTAATTAGCAAGCAAGAAAAGGCAAAAGTTGTGTATTAACCCCCCATTTCAGGAGTGTACCCCCGGGGATCATCTTGCAGATAACTTAGACTATAGACACCCAGATTACGGGAAGCAAAGTGTATCCTAGAAGGACGTGTGTGTGTAACAGAGTTGAATTATAAAGAAGCCTGCCAGAAGTGTTGTGTCTGAGACTGTCTTCTTGCTTTTACTTGGAAAACCAAAGTTAAACTATATGAGTAAATAAAACCATGCACCTCCAGTTTTAAAACTATCTCTTCGTCTGTGGACTCTTTCATTTAACAATGGCAACCATTTGCTTGAACAGAGGTACTGGGGTCACGTGACAACACCATTAAGACTAATCACCATCGTTTACATCTGTCTGTGCATTGTGTGTGGCCAAGCTGGGCCATGTTATGCCATTGTTGAGGAGAGATCACAGAGCCACCAGTGACAACCATCTTGAGAGCCCTGTGGTCTTAACCGCAAAGGCTGGCCTTCCACCCGGATGCTGCACTTGCAGCATAGCAAGCTTTGACAGTCTCAACAGTCAGGCCATAGTCACACGGGCGTTTTTTTTTTCGTTTATGACAGATGCGCATCCCCAAATCGCGTGACTGGGGCCGAAAAATCGCCCGAAAAAACTGCTCCTAGCCGCGTTTCATTAGAAACGGGCCGGAGCTGTCCAGCGCATTGAATTCAATGGAGCCGGCAATACAGCCGGCTCCATTGAAAGCAATGGGCTGCGGGCGATCTCACGATGAATTTTCGGGAAGGGCTTAAAAATATAAGCCCTTCCCTGAAATTCATCCAGAAATGTGTAAAAACAAAAAATATATATATACTCACCTGGTCCCGGCAGACGGAGTTCAGCCGCGGCCGGCCGGCAGTTCTCCTGAACTGCTCTGAGTAGTATTCAGCAGCCGGGGATTTAAAATCCCCACCTGCTGAATGAGCTGTCTCTGATTGGTCCCAGCCTCACCAATCAGAGGCAGCTCTCACTTACCCATTAATGAATTCATGAATGGGTGAGTGAGTGCTGCCTCTGATTGGCTCAGCGCAGGGACCAATCAGGGGCAGCTCTCAGCTGTCATTCCCGGCTGCTGAATACTACTCAGAGCAGTTCAGGAGAACAACATGAATAATCATGCTCCTCCCACTTTCTGTTCTCTGTTTTATTATCTCTGTTATTGGAGATGGACTTCACTTAATAACAAGCAGTGGACATTAACAATAGAAGGGAAACAGACCCTTGGTGGCCAGCTCAAACACCATTTTAGGTAAAATAAAGTGTGCTAATTATAGCATTGGGCTATACATATGCACAAGGTTTTTGAAAAATGAATGTCCATTTAAAGGAAATCCGTCACCTAATTTTAGCTTCATAAACTAATCATATGGGCTGAAAGTAGGTGACCCACTAAGTCTAGGGATATAAGTGTTATATTTACCCCCAGTGTGAACACTGAAAGCCGCCACTGAATGCATTCAGCGTGGCACGCTAAGTAGTCTGCCCATTCTAATTTTTTAAGGCACTGAGCTACAGCTTTCAGCACTCACATCGGGGGAATGACGGGGCAGGTAAGTATAACACTTACATCCCCGGCCTCCACAGGTCACCTACTTTCATCCCATAAGCTCAGCTTGTAGGGCTAAATGTAGGTGTCAGATTCCCTTTAACCCCTTAGTGACCAAGCCTGTTTGCGCCTTAATGACCAGACCAAATTTTGGAAATCTAACATGTGTCACTTTGACATAGCATAACTCCGTAAATGTTTTCCTTATCCAAGTGATTCTGAGATTCGGACATTGTTTTTTCGCCACATGTTGTACTTCATTTAGGTGGTGAAAATAGTCTGATAGAATTTGTGTATATTTATTAAAAGCACCAAAATTGGGGAAATTTTGAAAAAATTTTCATTTTTTCACATTTTCAACTGCGATATCTCAAATATGTGCGAACATACTGTACAAATTCTTGATAAGATATATATTTCCATCTGTTTACTTTATTCTGGGTGCACATTAGAAAAAGTTCTGTTTTTTTTAAACGATTTAAAAGACGTGCAAATTTAACATTGATTTTCAGCATTTTGAGGAACACGACTTAATGCATACACCTAGGGGTGTACTGTATATTTAAACCCCACCGTTTCTGAATGAATCTGAGCAAAGCAGATGGAAAAAAATACGATTTTAATTTTTTTGGCAATTGTGTCATTTTAAAAACATTTTTTTTTTGTATAGCGTACATAAGAATGAAAAAGTTCACCCCAAAATGGATACCCCTGTTTGTCCTGTTTTCAGAGATAAACCGATTGTGGCCTTAATATTATGTCTGTATGCACAACGGGACTCAAAAGGAAAAGTATATCAAACTTCAACTGTGTCTTAAATTTTACGTAATCGCCATTATCTATTGGATAACGGCGATCACGTGACCAGAAACCACTTACTGCGGCCCTCAGTCACTGCTCCAGGCTCTTGGCTACATTTAGTAGCCAGGAACAAGGAGACTTTAAATTTCCAGGGCCCTCAACAGCTTTTGCGCTTGTGTCCGCCATTTTGCTAATGGGCACATGCGCCAAAGTTGGGGAAAGGTCCGTGGATAAAGATCCCGTCGGGGGACATCGCCGGAGGCCTTAGGTAAGTAATTTCACCTCCCCTCACGAATCTGATCTGTGATTGGAGGTGAAATTTTCACTTCTTTTACTTTTACGTGATCGCCGTTTTCAATTGGAAAACGGCGATCACGTGACCAGGAACCGCGTTTTGCGGTCACTGGTAAAATTTCCAGGCTCTCGGCTACATTTGGTAGCCAGGAGCAGGGAGATTTTAAATTACCCTGGCAATCTGTGCCTTTTGCACATGTGTCCGCCATCTTGGCGGTGGGTGCGTGCGCAGAAGCCGTGGTGAAGTCCACGGATAAATGCGGTGCCTTAGATATGCTATTTCATCTCCCCTCATGGATATGATCTGTGAGGGGAGATGAAACTTAAACTTTTTTTTCTTTTTTTTAACTTTTTAAAAACTTTTTTTTACTTTACATGATCGCTGCTATCCATTGGATAGCAGCGATCATGTGACTGGGAACCACATACAGCGGCTCCCGGTGACATCCCTTTGCTCTCGGCTACACATGGGAGCCGGGAGCAGAAGAATTTTTATACTTCCCGGGCCGCGCGCGCCTTCTAAGCGCCCGCCCAACGTATGACGTCAGGCGCGCATGCGCAGAAGGTGCCGACGGGACCTGGAGGCTGGGACACCGCCGGTCATCGCGGCGAAGGCGGGTGAGTACTTTCAGCTGCCCCGATGGATCCGATCCACCGGGGCAGCTGAATTTTTCACTTTTTTAAACTTTTTATCAACTTTTATATGATCGCCGGCATTCGGTAAATGCCGGCGATCATGTGACCGGGGGACGGGGCCCACGGCCCGGAATGGCAGCTCCAGGTTGCCGGCTACCTCCCGGAGCCGGCAGCATGGAGCTGCCACGTCCGCAGCTTGCAAGGCCTTAATCCCTGCAGGAAACATATTTCTACGTCCTCAGGGAATAAGGCCCAGCAAGTGAGGACGTAAAAAGTCTATGGGCTGGTCGTTAAGGGGTTAAAGGAACCTTCTGGAACATAGACCTACCACTGTTTAGTTAGTAGTTAGTGTGATAGCCCGGACAAGAAGGCTCACTGTATGCCACAAGCATTAAGGTGGCTCAACCTGACTGTTTACAGAGGGAGTGATGCTACAAAAAAAGGTCAAGTGAGGTGAGGCGGGAGAGCATAACCAGCAGTCAGTGTTGGCCTTTGGTTCAATGGCACCCTGTACGTAATTTTTTTGCGCCCTTTGTCATAAGAGAAAAATGATATGTATTGCACCAATACGCAGTCTGGCTGTATTCTGCTTACGTATAAAGCAGAACCAAGCTCACAACATGAATACAGCTCCAGAACCAAGCAGTACAATAACAGAACCAAGCTTATAAGATAAATACAGTAGCAGAAGGAAGAGATTGTGCTGCAGGGACAGTGATGGACTGACAGCCATGCCTCAGAGCATCATAAGAGATGAGGCAAACATCTACCTGGTGCTCCCTGTGGTCGGCCATGTGATCCCATGTGTCTCATGTAACTGGGGTTGGCCTTGCTAGCAGTGACCACTAGGAAGCCAAAGCCAGCAATTTTGATTAAAAAGTAAAAAAGACAGTGCTACCACCACCAGGAACTATCCGTTCAAGTTTGGTGGCTAATGTTATACAGATGTAAAAGCACAAAAAGTTCTTCAACTAAATATGAGTTGAATCTGCTCTCCTATGTCCTACACACAACATCATGGCTGGGGATAGTACAGCCAGAGGCACCCTATTTCATACAGAGTGGCACAGTTCAGAATTGAGACTGTAGCTCCACCCCTTTAATGTCTGCCATATTGCCCCTGTGCATACCACACCGTTTTTCTGCTATAGGCCTCCAGATTCCCAGCTTCTCTCATATAACAGCAAATAAACAATTTTAAAATCTATATATAAGACAATAAGTCTAAATCCGACCAGAGTTCCAGACAAACCAGCTCCATCCCTGCATTGTAAATCATAGTCTTTGCTTGATCAAGGATTATTTATTGCAGATGAGAATGGATTCTAAACCGCGCTCTAAATGAATAGGAATGTCCCATGCATTTGGCATTGATTAATACCCAGGTCTGCAGAGTTAGGATTTTCCACTTTTTAAGCAATACTTGGGAAGTTACAGGAATATAGTCACTTTCTTACCCCTTGCTTTAACCTGTGGTTTTATGACTTGTGTTTCTTGATGGCTGAGAATATATACGCGCTGCGTACTGACTATATACATATTTTACAAGTCAATGGGCAATTACTGTCGAAATTATTGCTACATTCTTACACCGGGTGTGATCACTGAAGGTAAACTGACTGGCTGATAAAACAGAGTTGGTGCTGTAATAGCTTCCAGCTTCATGCTGGACTGAATAATTTGCTACTTAACAGGAATCTGTCACCTACTTTCAGCCCTAAGCTTATGGACGGAAAGTAGGTGAGAACGACAGGGGTGTAAGTTTTATACTTATACCCCCCATTGTTCTCTTGGGGTCAACGTTGGAAGCCACTGCTCAATACAATGAGGGACTCTGCTAGGTACTTCGCCCGTTATAAAATTAGGACAGGCTAACTACTTAGCAGAGACACTCAATGCACTGAGAAGTGGCTTCCAGCGCTGACACCGAGGGACCAAAGGGGGAGGTAAGTATAAAACTTACATCCATCGAATCAGCGGGTCACCTACATTCAGCTGGCTGATAGGGCTAAAAGTAAATGACATCTCTTTAACCCTTTCCAATCCAGTCTGACGTCTGAAGACATTATGATTTAAGGCTGTACAGCTCTGATGTTGGAAGACGTCCGTCGGGGTTCTCCTACTGTATATTGCCAGCCTCTCTGCTGTCGGAGTCTATCCAATGTGTCACCTCATGCAGTACTGGCTTTAGCCAGCATATAGCGCCGTTGTATAACGGTAGAAAAGATTAAGCCCCCTAGGAAAACCAGGATACAAATTGGATTTGAAAGGGTTAACTAATAAATGTATCATAATCACATTAAAAAAATTTACATTATGTGAACTGCTGACTGATTTTAATGGGAACTTTGTAATGCTTCAGTATTTTAGCAGGAGCACTCCAGGAGAATTAAACACTTGCTGTTGGGTTCCTCCACAGATTATGGCTGATTTCTGGAGTTCTCAACAACAGGATACTGTGACCTCTTCGTTGTTGTGGGCTCTTTTACACTAAGTTTACATTGTGTTTCTGGCAGTGGTTCTGGGATCGCTTCCTTTCTAAATATTCTGCTAAGGGTCTTGTATGTATTTCTGTATCTTGTGGCTTGGGTGAGAGTGGTATTAGGTGAGACGTGCTTGGCCTCACCTGTGGGTAATTTGTCAGGACTGTTTAACCTGGCCTGGGGCTTGGTTTCAGTTCTGTTTATTTTCAGTCTTCCTCTGGTTGTGGAGGAAGCCAGTGCTTGGAGCTGAATCCCCCGCTTGGCCGAGTCTTTGCAAAGCTAAGTACAGCAGTTATTATCTAATACATCTTGTTTGCTGTGGTTTTCTCCTATCCCACACAGGGTCAGCTAGTGGCCAGGTTTGCCCTTCTTAGGGTGGGTTACCTGCATATAGGCAGGTCCCTTCGCTGGGTAGGTTCTTTAGAGATAGTGTTTCCCTTGTCGCAGTTGTCTTTATTGTTTACCACTGTTAGGTGTGCATTTGCGGGAGTATTTCAGATTACGTATCCAGCACGTCCTGTTTGGATGTGACAGTGTTAAGGGGCTATGCTCAATGTAAAAATCAGGGACAACTATCTGTGTGCATACGTACAACAGATAAAAGAAATGGTTCTCAAAACATCTCAGATTGTGGAGAAACCTTTTTTATATTAATATCCAAGTTAAAATAAATTAGACCAAATGAGGAACTGCATAAAATCCCAATGAAAACAAATTGTTTAAAAAGTGAGACTGCGGCAGTCTCTCTAATTCACTGTACTCTTACATTTGGACCTTGTCTTTTCATATTTTTTTCTATGTGATGTTAAACACTCTTGTATAAAAAACACAAAAGTATTATAGAAGTGATACCTTTATTGGCTAAGCAGAAAAATTATACATGCAAGCTTTTGAGGCTATTTAGGTTTCTTCATCAGGCTCAAAAGCGTGCATGTATATCTTCTGTTTAGCCAAGAAAGGTATCACCTCTATAATACTTTTGTATTTTTTAGGGCTCCCACACACTTGCGACTGCGTTTTTTGTTAACGCGATTGTCAATGGGACTTTCTATTGTAAAAAAACGCAATGCACGCAACTGCGTTTTTGGTGCATTGCGTTGCGTTTTTAACATTAGAAAGTCCCATTGACAATCGCCTTACCCTCCATACTCACCGAATCTCACTCCGTGCAACTTTTTTTGTTTTACAAGTGCTTTAAAGGGGTTGTCCCGCGAAAAAAAGTGGGGTTATACACTTCTGTATGGCCATATTAATGCACTTTGTAATATACATCGTGCATTAATTATGAGCCATACAGAAGTTATTCACTTACCTGCTCCGTTGCTAGCGTCCTCGTCTCCATGGTTCCGTCTAAATTCGCTGGCGGCTTGCTTTTTTAGATGCGCTTGCGCAGTCCGGTCTTCTGCTCTGAGCACGAGCCGCTTCAGTGTGCTCGCCGCTACAGCTCTTCTGCGCATGCGCAGACGAGCTGTATCTTCTCGGGAGCGCGCTGGAGCGGCCATTCTGCTACCATCCTCTCTTAGAGGAAGGTGCAGAGCCGCCCAGCCGTGCCAAGAAGCCGCCCAGCCGCCCAGCAGAGCCGCCCAGCCCAGCCGCCCAGGTAAGTGATGGGTGACGGACTGACGGGGGTGACGCGTGACTGACTGCCGCTGTGGCCCCGGAGCCTACCACTGTGGCCCTGGAGCCTACCGCTGGGCCACGGGGCCTACCGCTGGGGAGCCGGAGCCTACCGCTGGGCCCCGGAGCCGACCGCTGGGGAGCTGGGGCGTAGCGCTGGGGAGCCGGGGGCTAGCGCAGGGAAGCCGGGGGCTAGCGCGGGGGAGCCGGGGGCTAGCGCTGGTTACCTGCTGCCTGGCGGTGGGTTACTGGTCGGCCGCGTTCAATCCCGGGGTCCGGTCGGCGGCTGCGGGGCATCTGGTTGTCAGGGAGACACAGCTAGTAGCGTCTCGGGAGCGCGCACGTCGGGCTACAGCAAGCGACGGGAAAAGAGCCGGCGGCCATCTTGGGGAAACTTTTTATAAGTTGCTGAAACGCTGGAACTGTAAGTACAAACCAGCTAGAAAAGTCATTTACAGGGGGGCTTTGTAATGTATGCTTAATTAGGGGGACTGGGCAAAAAAAAAATTTCACTGCTTCCTCGAGACAACCCCTTTAAGCAGTGGGAGAGGAAACAAAATTTAACAGCTGCAGGTTGGACGTATGAATCGGCCATCACAAAATAGCCTGAATAACCTGCTGAATAATCATCCCCAACAACATTAAGAAGGGTTCCACAGACATTTAACTAGCAACAGAAGCCTCTACTAGTAACGCTCCACCACCAGAAGATTCCCTTTTTTGTTTGGAAACTCCCACGTATATCAATGGGAAATGCAGAGATCTCTCCCATGATCTAATTGTACCAAGGACTGTGACTGCAACAAGGGGGCACCCTCTACAGCTAGAGGAAAGAAGGTTTCTACTTAGACATAGAAGTGGGTTCTTTACTGTAAGAGCAGTGAGACTATGGAACTCTCTACCGGAGGATGTGGTGATGACAAACTCACTAAAAGAGTTCAAGAGGGGCCTGGACAGCTTTCTTAAGTGTCATAATATTACTATTTTTCTGGAAATGGGACTTTGATCCAGAGTTATTCCAATTGCCGGATTTTGAGTCAGAAAGGGAGTTTTTTATTTCTCAAAAACGAGGAAAATTGGCTTCTACCATTGTCTTTGTTGCAGGATAATAGGTTGACTGGGATGGATTTGCATCTTTCTTTCATCCTTTAAAAACTATATTGCTATAGTATGTTAGTTGCATTTACAGCAGCGATAAATTAAATAAGCTAGTAGCCTGCCGTATTTCTAAAATGTCTCTTTTTTAGTTATTGTGTGCTCAAAAATGGAAATAAACTAGATATAATTTTAAAACTGTATAATATACATAATAAACTTCATATTACAGTGATGAAAGTCAGTGGGACATGTCCTCATAGTGGGTATTTTACATAAGCACCACACTCCAGCTTAATCACAGGCTGCTCATTATTATACAGAACAAAAAGGCAAATCTATATTTACAACACCTTCATAAAAATACATTCATTTTTAATATTTCTAAATTGCCACCATGCAGGATGCAGCGGCGCTGATCTAAGAAACATATATTAGCTGCACATCAACAAATTAATGCATTGTTTCCTCAAAACATAAATATCATAAAAATCATATCCTGCTTGATAATAAATGTTGGTACAGTAATCCAACAATTATAAATGAGATGACACAGCATATTGGATGGGGAAAGTAAATGCATTTATGTAGTGCTGCTATTTATGACCGCAGCATAAAGTGTAAATTGTCTGGGAGATTGCAAGTACTTCTAAATTGTACAAGCTACTAGGAAGAATTATAGAGGGAAGCATATGTGAATAAAAATAACGTGCAAGATGCAATTAATTTTTTTTTCTATATTTTTTGCTGGCGCCTAACATTACTTGATCAGTATTTTTTTTTTTTTGATTGCCATTTTGCATAGGAAGTAGAATGTTTAACCCATTAGGATGTGTTTTATTTCTCTGTGACCACATTTGTTAAATTCAAATATTTAAATGAGCCAACTTAAACAAATTTATTTAATAATGTTTATATGCTTTTTGGGTGGGGGGGTTGGCATTTTTGGAAGCGTGTCCAGTTATCCGACAACCCCGTTTCAGTAAGGCTGAAGGGGTTAAAATAATGAACTGAAAAATACTTACCCCTCCACAGCCGTCGGGACTCAGTATTGCAGCCTCGCTGTGGTCCCGGTTGTTGTTGTGCTTGCTGATGTCACAGGAACTCAAGTGACTGCTGCAGCCAATAAGAGTTCCTGAAGTTCCTGAACTCCTGCCATCATGATGTTCAGGATGTTAGCACTGATGTCAGGTGAATGAGCGCCGATGCTGCAGCCTCTCATTGGCTGTAACAGTCATCTGAGTTCCTGTGACATCAGCGATCACAACAGCCACAGGGATTACAGTAGGGCTGCAGCACTGGATTCCAGTAGCTGTACAGAGGTAATTGTGTTTCAGTTTACTATTTTAACCCCTTTAGCCTTATTGAAGTTGGGTTGTCCAGTAACCGGCAACCTATTTAAAGCAACTAGTAATTATTAGGGAATTATAGTACCAGTGCTTCTGGTGACGCAATGCACTACACAGCTCTGCTACATGCACGTCACACACACACAGCTCTGCTACATACGTTGTTCATCCCTTACATCTGGGATCAGAAGCAGCACAGCACTGGAGATGAAGGACCTGTGATGATGTCACTGTCATTCTCTGCCCCTGATCACATGATGGTGACGCTCATCCCGAGTGAATAACTTACACGCTCCGCCCCTGATCATATGACTGTGATGTCATCAAAGGTCCTGCATCCTTGTGCAGATGACAGGCAGACTACAAACCCCTGTGGCCTCAGTTGCTATGCTATGCTACTAATGAACACCTAGCCAGACAGCAGCCGTGTGCACACAGGACCTGTGATGATGTCATTGTCATGTGATCAGGGGCGGAGCATGTAACTACCTCACTGGAGGATGAAGGACCTTTTTATGATGTCACCATCATGTGATCAGGGCGCGGAGCATGTAAGTCACTCACACGGATGAACAGATCATCATTAGTAGTTTGATTGTCTAGTTATGAGCATCAGAGGGATTTGTAAATCAGCAGCAGGTTCTTGGCTTCTTTTTAACTGAGCTTCATTAGGACAGAGTTGAGATATGTGACTACAATTCATCTACAGTGTCTCCGAGAGTCCAAGAGTGTTAGTTTGAAACACACCTCCTCTCTCCTTATTGGTTCAGGGAGACACTCCCTCCTGTTTCATCTTTGGTTCAAACTACGTAGAGAGATCAAAGGTCAAGCTGCTATGCTCTCTAGCTGCTCCTATTTTGGCGATCACTGGCAGCCCGCATTTTATTCCAGCCTACCATCACGTGATCCCATGCAGAGGCCATCTTCTTACGGTTGTGTCATGTGACCTTACAGTCATGGCTTTTTTACTTTCTGGCAAAGCATGCCAAACAGTATCAAACCCCACCTCCCCCCACCCACTTGTAATAAATTTTTATAAACTGCTGACATCAGAGAACACATACACCTTTGATTTACTTCATTGTACCTGATAAAGGAGGTTTTAAACTTCAGAAATGCATTGTAAATAGAGATGAGCGTGCACGCTCGTTTAAGGCTTATGCTCGTGCGAGTCTCGGTCTTTTCGGGTGGCGGGAAGCAGGGGGGAGAGATCTCTCTCATGCCCCCCACCCCCCGCGACCCTCTGCATGGTGCTCGGACAAGTAATCAGTTACTCGAAAAGACCGATGCTCGCTCGAACATCAGCCTTAAACGAGCGTGCTCGCTCATCTCTAGTTGTAAAGTATATACATTTTTTAATTTTTTTCATTGATGTTGTATACAGAAATAAAGCCTTGAAAATGCTTAGTCCTGCGTTCCACTGGAGATTATTTTCGTAAAGTGAACTTGGATATGTGAGGCGTCTCCTCTGAAGTAAGTAACTCATTTTATTTAAATACAGTTAGCAACACCATTGCAGAACAGGAATTATTTCCCACTTTCTTATTTCGTGTAGAACATAAAGTACAGCTTCTGCGTTCCTGAATAAATTATTTTACATTTTTTATAGGCACACCATGTAAAACATTGTATTTTTCTAGTATCATCTGTAAGCAATACATAGGCAGAAACTGTTATGGTGTTTCAAAATAAGCTTAATGGTGTGTACCAAAATTGCACGTTATCTCCCCAGGATAGGGGTTAACTTGCTGATCGGTTGGGTTCTCACTGATGGGATCTCCACCGATCTAGAGAATGGAGGTCCCAGGTCCACCATCCTCTTCACTGCAGGTTTACTGCACCCCTTGCAGTGAGGAGGAGACTGAACAGAACGATGGTCACACAAGTGTATTAGCACTTCATTCACTGTCAATAAGACTGCCAAGATGCCGGGTGCCGCTCAGGTATTATATAACCGTCAACCCCATTGAAATGAATAGAGTGCTGACCGTGCATGCTGGGCTATCACTCCATTCACTGTGACATCATTGCAGAGGGAGAACCGCCCCCATAGTGACAGTCGGAGCAGGACATGGGAGTCCTTTTCTGGAGATCATCAGTGGTCTCAGTGGTGACACTCCCACCAATTAGCAAGTTATCCACTATCCTATGGACAGGAGATAACTTGGAATTTTGGTACAACTCCTTTAATGCTTAAATGCGCTAGTAACTATTTCTGGTGGGCGAGCCAGGCTGTTCACAGTGTGCTGTTTGGACCAAGTCATCGCCCACCACGAACTGTCCACCTCGCCCACTGGACTGATCATCCGAATTGGCTTGCAGCACAGAACAAACAAAAGTCTTTATTTTAGACGTATAACTGAAACTGACTAAATAATAAAGCAACGGTTAAAATCCTCATATTGTCAAGGTTTAAGCAGTGTAGGGATCGGTGGGTCTAAAAAAAACTGGTGCCAGGTTCCCATAAATCGTTTTAGTTAATTGTGTTTGCTTTCTCGATAACAAATTTTGTCATTTCTTATATTTTTTTTGTTGTCCCCAAATTCGTGATGTATCATTTTTCTTCCTTCTTCCATGGATCTTTGAGTCTGATACATGCTCAGCACCCCAACTTGGTATTCATTGTAATGCTAGCCATCCCCTTCCTTCTTTTCATTCTTACTATGATGACACAGTGCTAAGGGCAGACGATATGGGATCTATGTACCAATCCTATTATGCCCATTTAAAAAATTGATTTATGGCTGAGGCTAGATGATGGCTTTGGTTGCTCGCAATTTTGCTATGGTAGATTTCAAGTAATGACTATAAATGACGTAACCCATGATTTAACCCTTTGCAATCCACTGTCTGACATCTAAAGACATTATGATTTAAGCCTCTACCGTTCTGATGTTTGAAGACGTCCGTCGGGGTTCTCTTACTGTATATTGCCACCCTCTCTGCTGTCGGAGCCTATCCAATGTGTCACCTCATGCAGTACTGGCTTTAGCCAGCATATAGCGCTGTTGTATAACAGCAGAAAAAAAGTAAGCCCCCCTAGGAAAACCAGGATACAAACTGGATTGGAAAGGGTTAATGGTGCCTTCAACACAACAGTCGTAAGAAACTCAAACCTGTCAGAATTTTGGTTGCAGGTCACATATGACTTTGTCAGCATAAACCGTGATGTAAGTCGCATGCAACTGCAAATCACTTGCAAGATTTCTGTGATTTTGTGGGGTTGGGGTTTATTTCAGAATCGTAGCTCATAGTCATGTGAAATCATCATGTTCGTTCATCTAATGTGCATGGTCAGCACAAGGGGTAGTTGGCTTACAAACTTTGAGAAAAGTCAAACATGGTAAAGGGGGAAGGGAGTTATACAGGATTAGAAAAACATGGCTGCTTTCTTCCAAAAATAGTACTCCACCTGCCAATGGGTTGTGTCTGATATTCCAGCTTGTCTCTATTGAAGTGAATGGGGCTGAGCTGCAATATTCCATGGACAGGTGCGGCACTGAAAGTAGTCAGAAAGTAGTCGTGTTCATCTAATTCTGTACAAAGCTTTTGATATGCCACCGGTAGAAAGCTAAACCAGCTGCGGAATTACATGATGTACAAAAATGCAGATTTATGTGGACCCTAAGAGACATTGCTGAGAAGATTCCTAAAGTAGTGTATAAGTCTTGATTTGCAACAAAACATTGTCAGTTAATGTGAAATGTTTCTTACAAACTCGCAGCTGTCATGAGAATAAATTAAGTACAACCGATATCTTTGAAAAAAAAGTATAATTGGGCACAATAGATGGTCTGGCTGGATTCTTCATTCTCTGGAATATGTTAAATTCGCATTCTATTTTTACCAGCTAGTTCAGTGCTTGGAGAATACTGATCATACATTTCAGAGCGAATCGCAAGTAAAACATTAGAATTCCGATGAGCGGAGCTATCTGTCATCACATTTCCCTTCATCTCTAAGCAGTTTTTAAGAACGCTGTTGATGCATTTTGATTCTTGTTGATGTTGTATTTGTTATAAACTTTCAATAAGTTTTTCTACCCATCAGCTGTGATCCATCGCATCTTGGGGGATGTGCGTCTGTGGAACGCTTATTAAAATATACATTTTTGTTCTCTAAAGTTTTAGAGAAAAGTTAAGAAAATGTAAGAATCATACACATTATCAGTGTGACATCTGGTTGTGGCTGAACTTGGTACTGCAGCTCGGTCCTAACCACTTGAATAGAACTGAGCTGCTGCATTTTCAATCACTGCCACAATGAACTGTACAGCGCTGTTTTTGGGTAAACAATTTTAGGGATGTGGCCCCTTTATTCAACTGATTGGCAAGGGTGTTGGGAATTGGATTCCACCAGTTATAAATTGATGACCTATCTTAAAGGCTATGGAAACTTTTGTGCATGAAAGATCAATCTGTGCATATCTTACTAAGATCTTGCAGAAAAAAAAGATGTAATGCACTTATCTGTGCTTTTGTGTTAAGTTTTCCTTCTTATGTGTTTAGAAAGCCTCATACTAGGTTTGCAGGCTCTTCCACATTCAAGTTTTGGGCTGGGGTGGGGAGGTTCTCAGCACTGATCAGCTGGCCTCTCTCTTGAATGTGCACAAGCTCAGCTCATCTTCCCCTTTTTCAGAGGCTGTGTAGCATAACCGCACCCACTCAATACTACACAGCTATCTCTCAGCCTCTCTGTAAGTAGCTGCTTGTTTGTTCCCCCTCATTGGTGATAAAATCAAAAAATTCACCCTGAATGAATTACAGGCCCTGTAATAGTAGCTTTCCTTGCTCTGCTCTCCTCCACCTTTCCCTGCACTGTCATACAGCCATCTAAAATAGCTTAGAGGAAAGGCAGTGAAAGCATGTTCACAGCAAGGTAACAAGCTATGGGAGGAGCTGAGAAACAACCTGTCCATTTACTCTGACCTCCAGTCTGCAGTGCCTTGGAGAATGATACAAGCATAGAAATCAAACAATCAGAAATTTTTTATGACAACCAATTACAAAAAGTCTTCATTTCCAAAAACACTTTAATTAAAAAAAAGAATACATTGTCTTTAAAGATACTAGGGAAAGAGGTGGTGCAGAAAGACTGAGCCTCTGGTGCAACCTATTGGCATGTGCTGGCTTCAAAGGCAGTGAAATTGATAGTGTAGAATAAAATACACTTTATTAAGAACCAGCAAGTAGCATGTTTTAAGGTTCGCAGAGTGCTTCATCATGTAGCTGTAATAGATATACGATGTTAAGTTACATCATGGTCCGATATCTAAAAATACGACTGTTTAGAATATCCAGTACAAATGTTCCTCCTGTAAACTGCCCTTGGACGTTCATACCCTTGCACTGCAAATGCAGTGGTTGTGCCGCAGTGCGAATATGCAACGGCAAACCGCGGCAAAACCGCAGCAAATCCGCCCCGTGTGAACCCAGCCTAGGGGTGAGGGTCCTGCTCCAACAAACTTACATACTACAAATAAGGAGGTGATACAGATGGTAAAGGGGCTGGAGATGTGCACGGTATGGCGAGGTGGAGAGTGAGGAATGCTATACACATAGACAATGGTCAGACATTAAGCCATGTGACGGCAAAAATGGTGTGATTGCGGGGGGGAGGCAGTTAAAGGTGGCTAGCAGGGATTGCAGTCAGTAGGTCATGGAGCATGTTATCATGCAGCATCCAGAAGGGTTTGGGTTAGGGTATATGGTATGCCTTCCTGAAGAGGTACATTTTAAGAACACGCCTGAAGTTTTATGAGTCCTTTATTGCCCGGATAGCCTTTGGTAGTGCGTTCCAGAGGACTGGTGCTACTCTGGGGAAGTCTTGGAGGCGGGAATGAAAGGGTTCAAATTAAAGGGGCACTCAGTCTGATTACATTAACAGAGCGGAGGGCATGGGCTGGGTGATGGATTAAGATGGAGGGAGGCAACGTAGGGTGGCGCTGCACTGTAGAGACCTTTATGGATGAAGGTAGTGAGTTTAAATTGTATTTGACGGGCAGCCAGTGCAGTGACTGGCACAGGGCAGGGGTGTCCAGTAGCGGCTGGACAGGAAGATGAGCCTGGCTGCCGCATTCAGGATGGATTAGAGGGGGTAGAGTCTGGTTCAGGGGAGGCCGATTAGCAGCGAGTTGCAATAATACATTAAACTCAGACCTTGATGTGACCAAAAATCTTGGTAAGTGGACCTTTACTAAAACCCCTACCCTACATTAAAAAGGAAGCATTTGTAGTTTTTGGATATATTAGTTTATTATAAAGCTTACAGAAAATGTAACCTACAGACAGAACAACTAGAACTACAGCTAAGAATGTCCATCCAAAAGAAATGTGAAGACTCTACAATGAAGACTAGGCGATCATAACTCCTATTTATCAGAATACAAAAGAAAATAAAATATGAAGGATCAATCTCAATTTCCTATTTAGAGTTAGAAATTAATCAGTATATTAAAGCAAGGGAGATTGCAGCCGAATGGTAAAATCAATCTACTCTACACAGTAAATAGAAGGTAATGAACTTCCTTCAGTTGACTGAAATTAAAGAATTTATCAAAGACAGTCTTTGGTTCTTATTCTTTCTTTTTATTGAAAAATCATTTCCAAATTTCCCTTGTAATTTATATTTTATTGCATGATTTTCACTTATTGACCTCAATCACCTTAAAAGGACACAAAACCTTAAAGAGACTCTGTCACCTACTTTAACCCTGAAAGCGAAGCTTATGGTCTGAAAGTAGCTGACCTGCTGAGTTCGGAGATGTGTTACATTTATTTTCCCTGTCGTTCCCCCAGTGTGAGCACTGAAAGCCGCCCAATATAAAATTAGAAACGGAGGACTACTTAGCAGCATTGAACGGTGGCTTTCACGCCCACACCAGGGAAACAAAGGGGGAGTATAACACTTACAGCCATGCACTAAGCAGCTTAGCACTAAAAACATATAGGGAAAAAAAAATAATTATGTAAGAAAAAGATAGAAACTGCAAAGCAGGAGGCAGGAAGACTGTTTGCCAAAGAGAGCAAAAATCACCCCTAAACTGTTCTCCAATTATATAATTGGTAAAAGGATTTGCACTGAAAGTACTGTGCCTTTAATAAATAATGCAGGAGAAATTATAAAAGGCGGTGGGGAGAAGGTGAATCTATTAATTGACTTTTTTTCAAGTATATTCGCGAAAGAAAACTAAATGTCACATGATACTCAAGGTGATAAAATGAACCCCCCAATAAATATCACCTGCCCAACACAGTAGTAAGTGCAGAGTCAGCTAAAAAGATTAAAATTGACAAATCACTGGTTCCAGAGCGAATACAACCAATGGTTTTAAGGGAACTAAGCGACGTGATAGATAGATCGCTATTTCTTATATTTAGGGACTCTATTGAGACCAGGTTTGTACCGCTGGATTGATGCATTGCCAATATGGTTCCAATATACAAAAAGGGGTCACGAAGAGAGCCTAGTAACTACAGGACAGTAAGTCAACTTCAATAATTGGAAAAATATTTGAGGGGTTTCTGAGAGACGCCATCCAACAATACCTCATGGAAAACAACGGCATAACTCCTCACCAGCACGGGTTCATGAGGGGGCAATCATGTCAGACCAATTTGATCAGCTTTTATGATGAAGTAAGTACTAGGCTGGACCTGGGAGAGTATATTGATCTCGTATATCTGGATTTCTCTAAAGCATTTGACACTGTGCCGCATAATAAGTTATTATATAAAATGAGACCGCTCGGACTGGGCAAAAACGTGTGTATCTGGGTAGAGAACTGTCTCAGAGATAGAAAGCATAGGGTGGTAATAAATGGTTCATACTCTGACTGGACCACAGTCACTAGTGGGGTGCCACAGGGTTCAGTATTGGGCCCCATTCTGTTCAATATATTTATCAATGACCTGATAGAGGGGCTGCACAGTAAAATATCAATATTTGCAGATGACACAAAATTATACAAGATAATTAATACAACAGAGGACAATGTACAACTACAAACGGACCTAGATAAGCTGGGGGCTTGGACAGAAAAATGGCAAATGCAGTTCAATGTTGATAAATGTAAGGTTATGCACATGGGCAGGAGAAACGGATGTCACCAATACACAATAAATGGGGTACAGCTAGGGAAAAATGATATGGAAAAGTGGATTGTAGGTTAACTGGAGCAATCAATGTCAGTCAGCTGCTGCAAAAGCAAATCAAGTTTTGGGGTGCATTAAAAGAGGTATTGGGGCAAGGGATGAAAATATTATTTCTCCACTATATAAGGCACTTGTCAGGCCCCACATGGAATACTGTGTGCAGTTCTGTACACCCGCAGAACTGCAGAAGCGCCGATTCCTTTGAAAACAATTGGAAAACATTGCGCTCCTGTGCCACAGCTGTGACAGCTGTGGCAGGGGAATTCTCTAGCCCTGTGGGGAGTCCCTTTGTGACTAAACACTGTGACAGTGCTGTCACAGTGTTCAGTGATGAGGAGACTCCCCGCTGAGATGAAGAAATCCTCGGCCACAGCTGTAGGAGAGGATTGCGATCTTTTCTGTATGTTGTCAATGGGGCCGTAGCTGCTGCCGCCGGCCCCATTGACCACAGGGCGAAACCCCTGGATGTAACACATTCAAGGAACCCCCTGCAAAGAACTACACTACACTTCTGGGGACCAAGCAGAGAAGTTGCGCCTGAGCCCCGTCAGCGGCGGACAGGTGAGTATATGATTTTTTTTATTTTTAATTTTTTTTAATGTTAGTTGAAACACCAGAGTTGTATTCAGCTGCAATTTGCTAGATTGTGCACTGCCTGTCCACCAGAACAATTCTTGACACTCTTATCTGACGCCTTTCATCGACAGGTTGTTAAAAATTAGAGGATATGTGTACTGTACAGGGCATGCCATTAGTATTTCTGTGGTCTTGCTGTTCTACGCTAATGAGGATACTACTGATCCCAGGAACTGCTAATTGAATCCTGCTTATTGTCTAAAGGCAGTCCTGTTGTTTTGGGGTTACAAAATGTCTCCGGGGCTTGCTGCACTGACCATGAAGTTAAACCCCGAAAGATTTCCGTGGACAGCTGTAGTGCTAAAATGTGCAGAGCACTGAGCTTTCATCTGAAATCTTCTGGAGTTTGCTACGCTGACATGGTAATAATAAACCTGCCACTGAAGGGGTTAAATTATTGACATCGCAAATCTCTTAAAAGTTTATTAACACTGATCATAACTAAGCCCACTCTTACTTGCGTTACTTGTTTTACTTATTTTAATTATTTTCCTTAACTTTGTTACCAAAAGTATTTCGCAATTATTTACCTATGTTTACAAATCTACATACACATGTTAATCATATGTAACTTGTTACTTTCAATTTTTTTCAATAAAAAACTCAATAATAAAGAAAAAAAGAAATATTATAACTTAATCTATTTTCTGGGCAATGTTAGTTATATTGTTGAGCTCAGGTAATATTATGGTCCAGCAGGATTACAGGATACCTGGAGCCCAAAACACAATATCTGCTCAAAATAGCCTATGTTTGGGGTGTAAGGCAAAAGGTAAAGTTCCCTGGTGCAAACACCAAGTCAGGACTGACTCCTAGGGTGACATCACATCAAAACGTTTTCTTGGCAGACTATTTTTGCGGAGTGGTTTGCCATTGCCTTCCCCAGTCATCTTTACCCCCCAGCAGCTGGGTAATCCTTTTACTGACCTAAAAAGGATGGAAGGCTGAGTCAACCTTGAGCCAGCTACCTGATCCAAGCGGGGATTTAACTCACAACCCTTAAAGGGGTTGTCTCGCGAAATCAAGTGGGGTTATACACTTCTGTATGGCCATATTAATGCACTTTGTAATGTACATCGTGCATTAATTATGAGCCATACAGAAGTTATTCACTTACCTGCTCCGTTGCTAGCGTCCCCGTCGCCATGGTTCCGTCTAATTTCGGTGTCTTCTTGCTTTTTTAGACGTGCTTGCGCTGTGCGGTCTTCTCCCTTCGGCTCCGCTCGGCACCATCAGCGTTTTGGCTCCGCCCCCTTGTACACGTCATCGCGTAGCTCCGCCCATGACGTGTGCCGCTTCCAGCCTCCTGATTGGCGGGATTCCAGAAGTAGAAGTAAGTCAGTCCCTGTGGTCATGCCTGCATCACAAGCCGTGAGCCCTGGTGTCCATGACAAACCCCTTTATCTATGCAAGGTAGACAATGCTTCTTCTATAGTCTATCTCACACCGAAAATGCAGCAGATAGTGATGGCATTGAGTTTAATGGCTACCTGCCCTCTCTTCACCTCTCTTCTGGTCAAAAGATAGACGGTGATCATCGCCAGTGACACTTGTCACAGGTTGCTAATCCCCAAACAAGAATGGCAGAGTGATACACTCAATGCTGTCGTAATTCTCTTTGTGAGACAGACTATAGTTCAGCCAATAATAAGAAAAATCTTAATCACCTGAGATCTCACAATGCTGACATCTTAATGGTTCTTCCTGCTGCTTGTTTATGATCAGGACACTGAAAAGTGTTGACATAACCTCTTCCATCATTGGTATGAATGGATTTTATACCTAGTATTTAGACATAGTAAATGGAACTGATGAGGTTGTCATACTTTGAAAGGAATGGAAAAAAAATAAATCTCCAGGTCATTGACCGCCTAAGTTCTCAGCTTTTGAGGAAAGACTGAGCCTAAAAAATGTTAGTTTATGTTTTGAGTTACACTTTGTAATGTGGGCAGTAATAAAAGAAGTTCCTCACAAAACTAAAGTAACTTATTTTGCAGTCCTCTTCTAAAAGTGAGGAAAGTATAGTAGAGAAGTCAGCATTTGTTTTCTCTAGGGAAATGGTGGACAAGCTTACATTAAAAGATAATTCTCACAGTATCTCTCCTGAGGGAACCAATCAATGTGGAACCAATTATCTTCTATTCTAGCAAGTGATATTTTCAATAAAACCAACAAAAGTTTTTCAAAACTTTTACCAAACTAAGCTACTTCTAACAGGATCCTTCTACTGATCACCTTGTACAGTATAATACTGCTTACACAGTATCCAACATTCTTTTAATATGCAATAATGATAGATAGATAGATAGATAGACATAATCTAAATTAAGTGCAGAAATTCGTTTATGGTTACATCGAGGTACCTTTGTGAATAGCAGATGATTTCATGGATTACCCCACCTTCATTTTGTCTCTAAAAGGAGACAACTCCACTTAAAGGGGTTGTCCCGAGCCAAAACCTCAAAATTTTCAATTAGCCCATTCCCCCTGTCACCCCCCAGCATAAAGCAGCCCTTTAAAGCGGTTATAAACCGCTTCCTACTTACCGTTTTGAAGAAATAATAACTTATAAAGTTCTTCATCTAAGATGGCGCCTGTGATGTCCCAGGGTGCGTCCCACGGTGCACCGCGCTTCCAGGAGGCTTTCATGCGCGCTCCCGAGACGCCGGTCACGTGAGCAGGTGACTGACGTCATCGGTGGAGGCGTGCACTTGTAATGAATGAAACGCCGATCCAGCCACCCCATTGGCAGGTCGGCAGAACGCATCACAGCGGGAGGTGGAGTCTGCCGGAGAATACAGCAAACAGCTGTTTCTCCCTTCTCTTGACCACACAGAAGCGCAGGCACGCTGGAGCGCTCATTCACAGCGGGGAGAGTACAGACTGCGCAAGCGCGTCTAAGACAGACTGCTGAGGAAGAAATTAGACGGCTCCATGGCGACGAGGACGGAGACAAGTGAGTGAATAACTTCTGTATGGCTCATATTTAATGCACGATGTATATTACAAAGTGCATTAATATGGCCATACAGACGTGCTTAACCCCACTTGCTTTCTCAGGACAACCCCTTTAAGGAAAAATGTATCAAATGTAGAGATGAGCGAACATCGCTCTTCTCGAGTAGCTGCATACTTGTCCGAGCAAATGCGGGAGGTTGGCAGGGGTAAGCCGGTGGGAGAGAGATCTCTCTCACTCTCCCCCCGCTCTCCCCCCCCCCCAGCGCCCCCACCCCGCATTTGCTCGGACAAGTATGCAGCTACTCGAGAAAAATGATGTTCGCTCGAGTATCTGCCTTTACTAAGCGTGCTCGCTCATCTCTAATCACCTGTATTTATAATTAAAAGCATTTACTGATAGACATTATTTTTTTATGTCTTTATTTTCTAACCATAGATTTTTTTTTATTTTGTTTTTATGCATGAATATGGTGACAGCCATCTTGCCTGGGCAATTGTTAAAAGTATTCAGATATATGCTTAAGGCCTAGTGTCCACGGCCGTGACGGGCTCTGCAAGCGGAATTCCGCAGCAGAGTCCATCTCGGCGCCCCCACAGAGACCCCATACTCACCTCCGGATCCGCTGCCCGATGTCCCGCATCCCGTGCCGGCGCGCATGCGCAGTACAGCCCTTAACGCGCCGGCAGTGTCATGTGATGCACTGGCAGTGTCAAGTGAGGCGCCGGCAGCGTCGTATGACACGCCTACAGAGTCATGTGACCCGCTGGCCGAGTCATATGATGCCGGCGTTGGTGGGCCGAGAAGCGTTTTTTATGCTATCTACCGCTGTGCTACAACGGAAGATAGCATGACAGACGGCTTCCATTAACTGCAATGGAAGCCATCCGCGTGTACGCCCCCGGCAAATGGAACATGCCGCGGTGATTACGGGTGATTTCACATGGCGGAATTCCACGGTGGAATTCAGCACCATGAGCATTGCGCTATTAGGTTCAATCTGCCCATGGGAATTAGGCCTTACAGCAAAAACATGGACTATAGAAACCTCTAGTTTTTAGATGACTAATGGAGAGAGTGTTGTTGGCATACTACGTGGCATTTGCAAAAGTCATTGTGCAGGAAGGGGATGGTGAGCTGTGACCATCAACTACATTCAGTAAGAGGATTCTGTATTATTTATATAAGGTGCTACCTTTCATTGTAATCCTACATGTGGTGATAATGACATGAATACTGAAAATGTATCTTTACATAGCAGGAAGCATCCGCCTATTATTAAGGGCTCAGTCACACGGGCGCATCGGCACCCGTGTGACTGCAGACAGCAGACGGCCGTACCTGAAGACGGACGTTTCTCTGCAGCGCCGGAGGAAAGAACATGTGACCGGCTTCATTGCCGGTCATGAGTTCTTTCATCAGCGCTGCAGAGAGACGTCCGTCTTAAGGTACGGCCGTCTGCTATCTGCAGTCACACGGGCGCATCGGCGCCGATGTACGGGTGCCGATGCGCCCGTGTGACTGAGCCCTCATTCTTAGTAGCCAAAGTGAAAACTGCAAGGTTTCAGAATTTTTATACATATATAGTACTGTGCAAAAGTTTTAGGCAGGTGTGGAAAAATGCTGCAAAGTCAGAATACTTTCAAAAATAGTTAAAAATTCATATTTGACACCTTGTTCTTGCTTACACTAAAGATCGCTCTTAATGACATTGTTTGGGGTCATTGTCCTGCTGCAAAATAAATTTGGAGCCAATCGTATGTCTCCCTGATGGTATTGCATGATGAATACCTGTATTTCTCTGCTTTGAGGGCACCATTAATCCAGACCCATTCCTCAACTCCATTTCCTTAGCTGCAGCCACAAAATTGCAGAGAACCTCCACCATGCTTCACTGCAGCCTGCAGACACTTATTATTGTACCGCTCTCCACCATGCTTCACTGCAGCCTGCAGACACTCATTATTGTACCGCTCTCCACCATGCTTCACTGCTGCCTGTAGACACTCATTATAGTACTGCTGTCCACCATGCTTCACTGCTGCCTGCAGACACTCATTATTGTACCACTCTCCAACATGCTTCACCGCTGCCTGCAGACAATAATTATCGTATTGCTCTCCACCATGCTTCACTGTTGCCTGCAGACACTCATTATTGTACCGCTCTCCACCATGCTTCACTGCTGCCTGCAGACACTCATTATTGTACTGCTCTCCACCATGCTTCACCTATGCCTGCAGATACTCATTATTGTACTGCTCTCCACCATGCTTCACCGCTGCCTGCAGACACTCATTATTACACTGCTCCCCACCCTGCTTCACTGCTGCCTGCAGACACTATTTATCGCATTGCTCTCCACCATGCTTCACTGCTGCCTGCAGACACTCATTATTGTACCGCTATCCATCATACTTTACAGCTGTCTGCAGACATTTATTATTGCACCGATCTCCAGCCCTTCGGCAAACAAACTACCTTCTGTTACAGCCAAATATTTCACATTTTGACTCATTGGTTCAGAGCACCTGCTGCCATTTTTCTGCACCCTGGTTCCAATTTTTTCTGTGCGTAGTTGAGTCGCTTAGCCTTGTTTCTATGTTGGAGGTTTTTGGTTATTTTGTATTTTGCATTTTGCTAACTGACAAAAATAAACTGTTATCACTTCTATTTTTGAAAGCATTTTTTGTATGCACCATTTTTTCTACGCCTGCCTTAAACTTATTCACAACACTGTAGTTGGCATGGAAAATTAAAAAAAATATATCTTCAAAAATTCTTAAAAATATGTTTAACCCCTTAATGACATGGCCTATTTTGGCGTTGAGGACCAAGCGATTTTTTGGTATTTTTCCATCTCCATTTTTCAAAAGCCATAACTTTTTTATTTTTCCGTCGACGCGGCCGTATAAGGGCTCGTTTTTTGCGTGGCGATCTGTAGTTTTTATCGGTGCCACTTTTGGGTATATAGACAATATCGTAAATTTTTTATTTTTTTTTTTAATGATAACAGGGAGAGAAAACGCATCAATTCTGCCATAGATTTTTTTTTTTTTTTTTTACAGCGTTAATCATGCAGCATAAATGACACACTAAATTTTTTCTGCGGGTCGGTACGGTAACAACGATACCAAAATTGTTATATTTTTTTTAGGTTTTTACACTTTTTTGCAATAAAACCCCCTTTTTTTGGAAATCTTTTTTTTTTCTCTATAGCTGCATTCAAAGTCATGTAACTTTTTTATTTTTCTATGTACGGAGCTCTATGAGGGCTTATTTTTTGCGAGACGAGCTGTAGTTTTTATTGGTACCATTTTGGGAAATGTACGGCTTTTTTGATCACTTTTATTGCATTTTTTGTGAGGCAAAATGCTAAAAATTAGCATTTTGCCTCTGTTTTTTAGCGTTTTTTTTTACGCTTTTTGTCGTACAAAATAGAAAGCGTGTTCAACTTTTTGTACACGTCGTTACGGACGCGTCAATACCAAATATGTGGGGTTTTAGTTTTTTTTTCCCTTTTTTTATGCTAATATTAGAAAAAGCATAAAAAAAGGGGTTTTTTACATTTTTTTTTTACATTTTTCTTTTTTTTACACTTTTCTTTTCTTTTTTTTACACTATTTGAGTCCCTCTGAGGGACTTGCAGCACTATGCCTATGATCGCTGTCATAAGGCATGGCAAAGCTACTGCTCTGCCATGCCTTATCGCTTGTACAGCGATTATAGGCACAGGCAATACAGGACGCCGGTGTCTGGCGTCCTGTTGCCATGGTGACAGGCCGGGCTCTCGCGATAACATCGCGAGTTCCGGCCGGAGACACACAGGGATCGCGATCCCTCTGTGAACTCTTTCCCTGCCGCGATCTACTTAGATCGCGGCAGGGAAGGGGTTAACAGCGGCGGGCGCATCTCCGATGCCCCCCCGCTGTTGGAGCGGGACGCCGGCTGTGACTGACAGCCGGCTCCCGCTGCGGGATAGCGCGGGATCTTATGTGATCCCGCGCTATCTCCAGGACGTACCAGGTACGTCATGTTGCGGGAAGTACCAGGCTGCCATGACGTACCAGGTACGTCCAGGAGCGGGAAGGGGTTAACATCACAACTTGATTTATATAATAGGTCCTTTTCTGATAGCGCATTCCCTTTAAAGAGGCACTAAAATCAAAGTAATGTTTGTAAAGTGTTTTAAACCATCTGACATTGTAAGACTTCTTGAACTTTATCTCATTTAAATGCTGAGAAAATCCACACAAAAACCTAAAATGACAAAACTAAAGTAACGAAGGTGATCGCAACATAAGGATCCAAATCCAAAGAATCAATCATGTGAAAAGGGCAAATTGTATTTCAGTCAATAGACTGTTCTCTTCGGTGTACTAAAAGCTTTTGCTACCGTAAGAAGCTTCTGTATGTATTCTAAAAGAAGGCCTAAAGAGATTAGAAGAGAAGAGAAAATAGGGTGCAGCGAGCGGTTGGCATGCCATAGTCATTGGCATTAATATATTCCATTTCTTCCAAGTGAGATAATTGTACATTTCAAAAATGTAAAATAATGGTTGCAGGTATGTATGCACACTCTCCAGATATGAAATTAGTTCAAAGAGTAACTCTTTGAACGTGTGAAATGATTAATATTCATACAAATTAACTTCAGAATGATATTCTTTTTTTTTTTTACTGATGGATTAAATTAAAGAGAAAAAAGATTTAAAACTTTAGAACATTTAAAACTTAAAGGGATTGTCATATAGTCAGAACAGGGAAAGTAACAATTAATTTGTATCTCTGGAGGATGCAGGACATCCATGAATTAAATTGATAGACCATTGATTTTCATAGGAATGATTTAATTCTGTGTTTCTCCTGTGGTGGCGCTGTAGGGAAATTGTACACTTGTTGCAAAGTTCCTCCACAAATACCAGCAGATCAAAAGACATCCTAGCAGTTGGACAATCAGTGATCAGCTTATTTTTAGTCCTTCTAGAAAAAGGTCCAATATGAACAGTTCCGTTAAATAAGCTGGAAATACCATCTGTGACCCCTTAACGCTACAGGGTGTACATGTACATGGGTTTGTATGGAGCAGACCTGGAGCTGAACTTGCTCCATACATGGAGGATGCCTGCTGTCTTTGACAGCTGACAACCACCAGCAACAGATAACTCCAATTGCAGCTGTTAGCCATTTGCATCCCGCTGTCAAATCTTACTTTGGCGTTTAAATGTTGGGACAGAGAGAGTGAGCTCCCTCTGTCTCATCTGCAATTAAATCAATGGGTACCGTTCAGGTGTCATGGAAGGCCTTTGAGGGCCGCTTGGGCTGCCATATATTTTTGCCTATTAAGATGTGCCTGTGGCTGTCCTAATAGGATGCCAGCAGATCTTTAATCTACTGCAATACTGAAGTATTGCAGTATATTGTATAAGCAATCAGATGATCACCGGTTCAAGTACCCCATGGGGACTTTAAATAAAGTAAAAATAAGTTGAATACATTTTTTTAAATTATTAAAATATATATTAAAAGTTTAAAAAAAAAACTTTTTCCATTTTTAACATAAATAATAAAAACTATATAAATTTGGTAAGACCATAATCATACCATCTCACATGCTAAAAATTAATGTGTCATTTATGCTGCAGGGGGGGGGGTATTTAGTGTTTGGGTTGCCTCGTTTGTAAATTTGTAAATAAGCTACAAAATTATAATTTCATCCACATTTTAGCTATGAGCAATAAACATCCAAAAATATAAGTATTCACTGTGTTCCATACCAGTATTAATCTAATGCTGCAATGATATTTCAGGTTTAGTCTGAAAATAGATGATACCAAAGCGCTAAAACTTTTCTGTAACACTACAATATGAACTTTCAACATCTCTTGTCTCACAGAAATGTCAAATTACAGCCAACAGTCAACACGTAGCTCTCAAAAGTACTGTTCTACTTGGAGAAAGTACATGAGGGCATGCCACAGGTTGGCAATAACTAAATGCTTTTCTCATGATGTACCTGGGTCACAAAGTATTGCTTTAAGTTCTTCTTTGAAAAACAATTTTCTTAGGCTCTTACTCTGATGACAAAGTATCTCCATGTTATTGTTCCTGGACCTATGCGTGCAAAACTGATTTGTGATTTTCTTTTCTCAGACACAATCCCATAGGAGACAACATTGCAATGTCATGTGACCATCATACGTTCGTTGCCAACATTCTTATACCATTCTAACATTGCGATATACACTGTGTAGCCCTAAGTGCATATGTGAGTCCTCTAAACCAGATAGATTAAGAGACGACACACATGTTGCTATGCACAGCAACAGTCTTTACTTGAAGGCAGAATGAACAGTACTGCAGCGACCCAGACTAGACCTAGAAGGGGGAGCAGCTGAAAAGGAGTTAGGTGTCACGGTGGCGCTGCTGCTCCGCTCCGAAGAAAAGATGATTCTGGTGCAGTTCTACACAGTGGTAAATCGTAGTTCTACTTTGTAGGAGCAAAGTTGGTCAGGGCAAGATATCAGTTTGTGATGCCAGTCCGTATACCTGGCCTAGACCTGTGCCGGACAAAATAATAACAAAAATAAGCAAAATAAAATATAACTTTTTTTCCCCTGAAGTGTGGTGTGGTACCTCAGTGTGGATGGTATGGTGGTGGGAGGCAGAATTAAGGGTGAAAACATGGAACAGTTTATTCCTTCACAACTACAGCAGACTCCAGCTTTCTTAGTACTATTTCAGAGTTACGCTAATTTGAGGTACTATTAGAACACAAGCAGGCATGAAATGCAGACCTTCTATCTAGACAATGAAAAAATTTGGTACCGTGTTAGCCAGTAGAGCAAAATGTGATTGTTCCCAGCAAGAGAAACCAAGTAATCTTGTAGATATGATACCTTTTAATGGCTAACAAAAATACATGATGTTAATGCGAGCTTCTGAACCAGGCTTCTTCAGGCTTAAATAAATAGATCCGAAGAGGCACACTTACTTATGACAAGGCACAGACATGGATGTGATTAATTTGCACTTAAAAGAATACTACAACAGATATACAAACATCTTTAAAAAGTCACTGACAGGGGAGTGAAGGTTTTATGGTCCTTGAATTAGTGTTAGTGGGGTCACCAGGCCAGTATAGTTATCTGTGCTATAGATTTGTCATACTTTCCAATCATATCTTCTATGTTGTATCCGTGACTAGAAAAATGCTCTACCACAGGGAATTCTATCTTTCTCTGTTTAATTGTGTGGTGATGAGATCTCTTCCTCGCTTTAAGTTTTTAAGTCCTGTTTCTCCAACATAAAGGCCCCAACAGGACATTTACCACACAGAATCAGGTACAAAACATCAGACGTGGAACATGTGAATGTCCCTGGGATGTTACAGCCCAGCTGTTATAGTTAACTATAAGATCCCGGGGACATTCACATGGATAATCACATTTTTTATCTGGACACAAACAGGCTCTCTAGCAGTAATTAGGCATGGGATTACTTCTGTCCTCTGTGCTTTGCCCTTCTGCTTTTCTCTCTTTTCTGTATCTTCTAGTTATTTAAGTATCAAGATTTACTTTCATTGCATTGCAGTTACTTTAGGCCTTTCTTATTCTTCTATTCTTTAGCTCTCTTTTCTCTAGCTTGCTGGAAGTCTTATTTTACTTTAGCTCCTCTTTTCTTCCTTAGGTAGTTACTTTAGAACTTTGGGGTACTCACATTTTGTCCCCTTCCCACTACACTGTTTCTCAGCATCTCCTTGCTAGTACTCCATCTTACTCTAGACTCTTCTTCTACTTTACCTTGTCTCTCTAGTGTCTTCTCTCTCACTGAAACTCCTCCCCTCTATTTTATACCAAGCAACAGCCCTAAGCAACCCGTGCCTAGAACCTTTCTACCTATCACAGGCTGTCTATCTCTTGCTTACCTGACTCATTCCTTTATCTTAGGTTGTACACTTAAGAGCAAAGTGTAGTTGACTAACAATCAATTTTAATAATAGCAGTTTCTGTTGCAACAATCAGATTATACTATTGCATGATAAACATTAGAATTGTACAATAAACATCAACAGCTATGGCATTTACCAGGCTATGCTATGGCAGCAGCACCTAAGCCATTCTCTCCTCTCCTCCTCAGTGCATGATCACTGCCCCTTTTGCACATGCACAGTGCCATTTAATTCAGCTTGCACGGCTGACAGAGATAGCCAAGTGCAGGTACTCAGCTATTTCCTTCATCCCCATTGAAACAAATAGAGCAGCACTGCGCATGCACTGCCACCGCTCTATTCAGTCATTGCAAGTGGGTGCAGCAAACCCGCAGTGACGAGAATGGAGTGACATGGGAATTCTTGTCTGTGCAGAAGATTAGATTCCATCTCTAAATCACATCAGCAGGTACTCTTATGGACTCTTAACGGCACTCAGAAATTCATTTTGGGGCCCCAGTTTAAAGCATATGCTCTATACAAAGTTACAGGATGTATAATGAGCCAAGTGGCACTATATAGTCCCAGCCATGACATTGCTGTCATCTTTCTTGGCATTTGCTAATACAACTTTTTTTTTAACTTAAAAGGGTTTGTCGAGGACTAGAAAAAAGGGTCTGCAGTTTCTCGAAAAAATTTGTACATTTACACTAAAAGTAAGTATAGGAATTGATTCATCATATTGGTTTGTTGGTTCAATGTATGTTAATGGATTGAGTTGGTGTGGGTGGGTGTTTGGTTTTTCTCCTTTTTTTATTAATTTGTATTTTATTCTATTTTTATTATTTTTAAAGTATAAATAAATGTAATAAAATTAAAGGGCAGACATTTATTATACTGTTCTATATAAGTCACTGCGCTGCACTTGAGATAACAGCACAGGCACAATGGAAACTGCAAAGCTGAATAGTGGGTTGCTACCAAAAATGTACAGAATAGCCTCAAAACATTGCAAAAGTGCTTAGAATTGCCTATTCCGTACATTTTAGAAAAATAAAGAAAGTTGGTTACTCTTTAACTCTCAAATTTGAACATGTATTTTTTAATCAGAGTATGCAAAATAGTGATAAAACTTTCTGGAAGGTCTGGGACATTTGAGAAGACTCAGGGGCTTTAATCAGCACTGAAAAGACTCTAGAAGTTGGTCACTATGCAGATATGTTATATTACATTCCTTTTAGTGCTGAGAACAAGGAAAGCCACTGCTAATGGATCCCCTGTTGCTTTTACAGACTTCCCATTTGATACGATCATCAATCCACGGGAAGGTTTCACCACCTCCTATAGACTCTTATGAAATCTTTCACCTTTATTTTGACATTTTTTTAACTATTTACTTGAAGGTGCTTTTCAATTGTGCAGTATAAGATCTGTCAGTTTGCAATTAATGTCCAGCAGGCATAAAATGCACATAAATATTTTCTATTCACTAATTGATAGCTCTGTCAAAATTTTAAGTGCAGGCATCTGTCATCTCTATGAGTCATAACCGGATAGCTTGTCTAGTATGATGAAATATAATTGTGCATTGTAGCCAAAGCAAATTAATAAGAGCCTCCAAAATGAAGAATATTCCAAGTCAGGTTATCTCCAAATGTTAGTAGGTTCTGTGCTGTTTTGATAGTTCTCCTAGTTTTAATCCATGCTTGTTGCACTCAGCTTTCCCCGTCTTCTCCATTCCTGACCTTGGCTTGCTTATTGACCATATTTACTTGGCCCATTATATCCTCATCTTTTAAGGACTTCTGGGATTTCCACAAACTCTTGGAACCTTGTCACTCTCAGGTCTCCAACTGTTTTGATGTTTTAACCCAGCCAAACTGACGAAGGGGTGTAACCCCGAAACACGTTTTCACATGCTGGCTTTGCATGTTGTGCAATAAAAGAGAAGTTCTTCACTACTTTATTCATGACATCCAATTTCTACCAAATTTAGAGTGTTGCACCTTTTCACCAACCTTTTTAGTGCTTTCTCCTTATCATAATTATGACCATCAAGGTGGAGCATTATCTGGCATGGAGCACCTCTACCATTTCACACACCTATAATTCCAGACCCTTATTCGCTGGTCACCTTCCATAGGGTTTTGCTCCACCCTCATTTTTTTTCTCTATCTTTACTGTTTACTGTAAAGGCAGGCAGACCAGAAGGATCCCTGGCCCTTCTGCCTCCATTCACAGAACAACTAGCACTCCTGTGTAAAGCATAGAAGGAATAGACAGGCGCCAGGCGGTGGGATAGCTGTCGGGCACTTATGCACCCGACAGTCAACCCGTGTAGAGGTACCTTAAGCTGCTTCTTTAAAGGTCTTGGAAACCCCTTTAAGTTACCTGAAGAAAGCGGGAGGTCTTAGCTTATTGCATGATTGCTCTAATGGCCAGTTGAAAAACAGGAATCTTTCAGGATTTATTTTATATAGAAAATATAAAAAACTAAAATTATGGTTAGAATGTAAAGTTAATGATGACTATATGTGTTTTCTGATGACACATCCCTTTAGAAAGTTTTTCTTGAAAGAGCAAATTCTTTTTCACTTCAAACAGAAGTGTATAATCCTCATTATTTCAATATTAAACATTACCAAATATAATTAATGCTGATTCACACCCCAAACAATGGGGACTGGATTAACATAAATGATTTCTTTGTGTGTGATACCAGAGAGGCATTGTGTTTGATAAGGGAAAGTTCCATGTTATTGAATATAGAAGTTTCATTAAAACTTTCTTCACCTACAGACCAGTTATGTGAACAACCTTATAGGAGAAGTCTGGAAATGAAGACACGACGTTCTGTGTATACGGCGGCACTATGTATCCATACCGGTAATAAGAACAAAGGTATTACAAACAGAAATATTACAAATGTCACGGCTGATATAATGAGCTCATGAGTATTGAACACAACATATAACACCTGCTAATTAGAGTTCAGCGAGCATACTCGCTAAGGACAATTACTCGATCGAGCATTGTCCTTAGCGAGTATCTCCCCGCTCGGCAGAGAAGGTTCGGGTACCGGCGCGGGTGACAGGTGAGTTGCCGCAGTGAGCAGGAAGGAGCGGGGGGGGGGGGGAGAGGGAGAGAGAGATCTCCCCTGCGTTCCTCCCCGCTCTCCTCCACTGCTCCCTGCCCGCCGCCGGCAGCCGAACCTTTTCTCTCGAGCAGGCAGGTGCTCGCTAAGGTCAATGTTGGCTCGAGCAATTCCCCTTAGCGAGTATGCTCGCTCAACACTTTGTGCTAATCAGTTTGCCAAGTAGATCAGCAATAATTTAGCCCTTGAGAGCAGATTCCAGGGGCAATGGCTAAAGCGACATATCATTTATCAAGGACCAATTTACTGCTCTAGATACTATAAAGTGACAACATTAAAGGGGGTGATTAATGTACTTAAAGGAGTATTACCACTAAAGATATTTATCCCCTATACGCAAGGTAGAGGATAAATGTCTGATTACTGGGGGTCCAACTACTGGGACCCCCAGCGATCATGACATCTGCAAACACTGTATGCCCCATATGAATGGAGCAATGGTACACATGCGTGACTACTGCTCTATTCACTTCTATGGGACAGAGGAAGATTGACAAGTGCATTAATCTCCATCTATCCCATAGGAGTGAATGGTTTCAGTGGTCACATGCACACTATCAATCCAAGGCTGTCCAGATCTCGGGGTTCTTTGCAGCTGGACAGCCAGCAATGATACATTTTACCCTATCCTGTCAATACAGGATAAACGGCAGTATTGGAAAAAACCCTTTAAGGAGGCTTTTTCCATTATAATTTGTGATAACATTTTGCTAACCAGGGGCCAATGAAGGGCTAAGCATAAGAATGAAGGGCTAAGCATAAGAATGAAGGGCTAAGCATTATGATTACTGATTTCTCTTATGTAGTAGTGTCTCTAGACACCCACTGCTACAACAGAGCCCGTTTACTCAATTGCAGCAGTGTTGCAGTCCCCCGGATAGTAGGGAATCAGGATTGCTGCTGTGCGGATAAAGTGCCAAAGAAAACTTTTTTCCTGCATACTCCATATTGGCAAAAGTCCCTTTGATTCTATCTCTATCAATTACAGGTACAGCAAAGTTTAACCTAATGCTAATAACTGAAACAATTGATTTTTTCCTTAACACAACAAAAGAGATTGAAAAGTTATTGAAAGGCAAGAAAAACTTCTGCGCTGCAGTTTATTTAATGCATCAGGTGTCAAGTGAAATGGTGTGTCCAGTTGTAAACTTCTGATGGTCAATAGTGGATCGGTGGTGGTCTGCTACCCAGGATACTCTTTGATCAGCAATTCTCTGAGCCAGTGCACTTGTGCTCTGAGCTGATCTCTGCATAAAGTATACAGCGCTGTTCCTACTGCAGTGGCCAGACTTGGTATTGCAACCAAAGTTTCCATTTACTTAAATGCCTGCAATACCAAGCCTGGCCACTACAGTAAGAACAAAGCTGTCTGCTTCCTGCAAAAAAAATCAGCTTATTATACAAGTACAACGGCCAAGAGAACAGCTTATTGGTGAGATTCCCGAGCAGCAAAGCTTCAGCAATTAAGTATTGCGACCTATCCTGAGGACAGACAATGGGCAACCCCTTTAAACTTTGCTACATCTATATAATGATGGAGACCCCATTAAAGAGTTGTTTTACTTGTGTGTCTAAAAAGCTTGTTAATTGTAAGACATTACATTTTCTTTAATCTAGCATCAATGAGACCTGCTAGGTGTCCTGTTATCTAATATTCTGTAGTATCAGGTACTCATAGAAAAGTACCCTAAACTCACTTGTTCAGGTAGAAGAACAGGTAGAAAATTCAAAATACATTTTATCACAAAATCTGCAGCTATGACTTTGTTACATGTAATACTAATTCTCTATTCGCCTCGGCAAACCGTGGGATTGTGGCTTTGATTGACAGCATAACCCCACACAAGGAAACTACAAAGAGTTCAAGAGGGGCCTGGATGCCTTTTTTGAATGATACAATATTACATGGTATAATCATTAATAACTTCAGAAGGGTCAGTGATGCAGGGATTATTCCGATTGTCAGATTGGAGTCAGGAAGGAACTTTTTCTCTACCTCATTGGGGCTTTTTTGATTTACCTGGATCAACATTGGGAGATACCAAGCTGAACTGGATGGACATATGTGTTTTTTCTGTTTTTTGGCCTTAGCTACTAGGTTACTATACTACTTCCAAGCATACAAAGATATGACCAAAACTATAACCGCAAAAAACAAATTCTCATTCACAAAATATATAAAAATAGGTATAAATTTTCTATTAATAATCAGATAAATATACAAACACATTAACCCTTTGCAATCCAATTTTGGATTCAGGGTTTCCGAGGGGGTCTTCTCTTTCTGCCATTATACAATGACGCCATCTGCTTGCTAGAGCCAGTACTGCGGTATGGGACATGCTGGAGAGGCCCCTGACAGCAGAGCGGCCAGTAATCTAAAGTAAGAATACCCTGCCGGACGTCTTCCGACATCGGAGCTGTACAGCCTTCAATCAGAATGTCTTCAGACATCAGACAGTGAATTGGAAAGGGTTATATAAAGAAATCATAACTATAATATACAGCCGATTATGGAGCTAAAATACAGCCCTTTAACAAGAGATGCAAAGACAGTGACCGTCCAGTAAAAACAGAGAGTAAATATGTCCAGTAAGCAAGAATATAAATGCATAAAACAAACTATTCACTACAACATGCAATGCAGCACAGGGGATGTATAGAAATAGTAATACATCGAATCACAAAGTGATGAAATCACCAAAAAGTCCAATCAATAGTATGTATAGACACATACCCTGGGACATAGCAAATACCAGAAAAGGTCACAAGAAATGCCTCAACACATATTTTACTGCATCAGCAGATTCATCAGAAGTCTGAGTAGGCTTTTTATACAGCATCAGAATCCCTAATACAATTCAACTGATGTGTGACATATAGTGAACGTATTTCCACTGCGATCCTCGATGCGTTACACAATAAGGGCAGTAAAGGAGCCTGACTCACCAATCACATGAGCGCTGACGCTGAATAAAAACAGGCACCAGTGGTCGAACATGCATTGCCTCAAGATGACATAAGGGCATCAGGGAGCCATGGCACATAAATGTAAAAAGCAGCTCCATCGTATAGACGCACCAAAGATACTTACGGAACCTTCCCTCAACGTACGCATCAATGAGGTATGAATACATGCAGGGGCGTAACTATAGAGGATGCAGGGGATGTGGTTGCACCCGGGCCCAGGAGCCTTAGGGGGCCCATAAGGCCTCTCTTCTCCATATAGGGAGCCCAGTACTATAAGTAAAGCATTATAGTTGGGGGACCTGTTACAAGTTTTGCATCGGGGCCCGGGAGCGTCAAGTTACGCCTCTGAATCCATGCTCAAAGATACAATTTGTCCGAGCAAGTAGTAATTTGTTTGCATAGACAGTAATCTCCAAGACAAGTGCTATAGACAATGTATATATGTAGAAAGAAAAATCTAAAATAATTGCCCATCATAACCTAGAACACATGACATCTAGAATAGCAAACATAAAAAATAAGTAATTAATACCATACAGAAAAGATTAACAAATAATTAGAGATGAGCGAGTATACTCGCTAAGGCACATTGCTCGAGTGAGTAGTGCCTTAGCCGAGTATCTCCCCGCTCGTCTCTAAAGATTCGGGGGCTGGCGCGGGTGACGGGTGAGTTGCAGTGGCGAGCGGGCGGGAGAGAGGAAGAGAGAGATCTTCCCTCCGTTCCTCCCCGCCGCTCCCCGCCAGCCCCCGAATCTTTAGAGACGAGCGGGGAGATACTCGGCTAAGGCACTACTCGCTTGAGTAATGTGCCTTAGCGAGTATACTCGCTCATCTCTACAAATAATACATGATATAACAATGTGAATGAGACAAATATCCACTGGTTAAAGACTAGAGATGAGCGAACGTACTCGTCCGAGCTTGATGCTCGGGCGAATATTAGGGTGTTCGGGATGTTCGTTATTCGTAACGAACACCACACGATGTTCGGATGTTCGGGTTACTTTAACTTTCTTCCCTGAGAAATCTTTTCTATATGCGCTCAATGGGGCCGGCGGCAGCAGCGCCAGCCCCATTGAGAACATATAGAGCTCTCCTGCCCCTGAGCCAATCAGAGGCAGCCCTCACTCACCCATTCATGAATTCATGAATGGGTGTGAGTGAGGGCTGGCCTCTGATTGGTCAGGCTGTGACCAATCAGAGGCATCTTATTCAGCAGGCGGGGATTTTAAATCCCCGGCTGCTGAATACTACTCACAGCTGTTCAGAGCAGTTCAGGAGAACTGCAGCCTGCCGCGCTGAACTCCGTCTGCGGGCACCAGGTGAGTATATATATATTTTTTATTTTTACACATTTCTGGATGAATTGCAGGGAAGGGCTTATATATTTAACCCCTTTCCGACAATTCATCCCGCGATCGCCGGCAGCCCATTGCATTCAGTGGAGTCGGCTGTATTGACGGCTCCACTGAATTCAATGGGCTAACATCGTCCCTATCCGTTGCTGTGTCGTTCCCATCATTTTCTTGAACTGCCAAGATTTTCACACATGAAAACCTTAGCGAGCATCGGCGAAATACAAAAATGTTCCGGTCGCCCATTGACTTCAATGGGGTTCGTTATTCGAAACGAACACCCGAACATCGCGGGAAATTCGTTTCGAATAACGCGAACCCGAACATTTTGGTGTTCGCTCATCTTTATTAAAGACATTTGCTTGTCGTGATTACATCCACTGCAAGGGAAAACCAGATGGAGATGCAAGTCACCAGGGTAATAAAAACCTAATGATGAAGCATAAAGACAGTAAAAGTAACTATACATACAAAACAATAAAATTAAAAACTAGACTTAAAAGCTCACGACCTAAAATGGTGCACAATTACCACTTATAGAAAAGGGCTGAAGCTCTCAACCTCATTTAATTCCAAAGGGAAGATGGTGTTAAGCTGTACAATCCACATACATTCACATAGAAGCAGATGGAAGTTTTATCTGGTTATTCCTGTATTACTTGGCATTGGTCACCAAATTTGGGGATGTATTGATCAATAGTCACTATACAGCACCTGTTGAACGTCCTTTTGGTTCTTCTGGCCCTACATGGGGATCTATATCTTTCACCACAAAGAGGCATTCGGCATCAAGACAGATGAACTAGATGCCTTCAACTGTCCCATAGAAAGCTACTAGTCCGGGTACCCGATACAGAATGTGTGCAATACAAAACGTGGCATAAAATAAATATGTCGAAGGACACGTGTGCTGATTAACGCTATGTTAATGCATTAACTTAAAATAGACAAATTCAATGATCCTTGTGTTGATTCTCGAGTCGGTCGTTAGTTTTCTCCGGCTGGTCAGCTAGTCGAGCGACGGCTTGTCGAGTGTGTTGATTCTCGAGTCTGACGTTAGTTTGCTCCAGCACTGCAGCTACTCGAGCAGATGCTACTTTAAGTGCGGCTCTTGTCCGGCTACCCAAACAGGTCCTTCGCTTGCTTGGCATCTTATATCTAAAGCACAAAATCTGTTTGTCTATGCTGTATACAAATCCCCAGTTCTGGTCCGGTTTGAGTAAAATTTGGCATTTTCTGTTGCCAATCATAGCTCAGCTTTCATTTGTTATTCTGCTGATGTAAAATGAAAGCTGCACTGTGGTTGGTTGCTATATATTACACTGCTGAGGTAAAATAAAAGTTGTGCTGTGATTGGTTGCTATATATTATATTGCTGAGGTAAAATAAAAGCTGTGCTGTGATTGGTTGCTATATATTATATTGCTGAGGTAAAATAAAACCTGTGCTGTGATTGGTTGCTATAGGTACCAGCTTTCAATCCTCAGCGCTGAGATAAAATGAAAGCTGTTCTGTAGAGATGAGCGAACGTACTCGGTAAGGCCGATTTCGCAATCGAGCACCGCGATTTTCGAGTACTTCACTACTCGGGTGAAAAGTACTCGGGTGCGCTGTGGGGCGGGGGGTTGCAGAGGGGAGTGGGTGGTAGCAGCGGGAAACAGGGGGGAGCCCTCTCTCTCTTCCTCTCCCCCCCACTCCCTGCTGCAACCCCCCGCTCACCCACAGCGCACCCGAGTACTTTTCACCCGAGTAGTGAAGTACTCGAAAATCGCGATGCTCGATTGCGAAATCGGCCTTACCGAGTACGTTCGCTCATCTCTACTGTTCTGTGATTTGTTGTTATGGCCAACAGTATTTAATCCTCTTAGTACTGAGGTAAAATGAAAGCTGCTCTGGAATTGGTTGCTATGGGCACCAAAAACTGTTTTTTACTGTTTGTTGATTAACTGTTAGACAGTTTTGATTAATGAGGGTCGGTGTTCATAAATTTGCTCCATGTATTCCTGTCTAGGGATGGATCATTTTTACAAACTGTTATCCACATGGACATCCAAAGTGGAATTAGGAAGGACGGAATGGGGAAATGATTGGTGGCTCCACCAGGGTTAGACTGGGGCTAAAAAGCAGTCCTGAAGCACAAATTTCTAGTGGGAATTACTTGTGGGAAATAACCAGGAATACTAAATTGAGTCTGTAGAATCCATTGGTGGAAGCAAATTTGGGGGTTGCTGCATTAAAATTCAAGCAAAGGCAAAAAAATGCAAATAAGGTTGCCAAGACAAAAACATTTCTGAACTTTTTTTGAGCCTATCACCTTCTCCGGGTTGAGCTTATACTGTTTGCAAAATTTCATGTCAATCGGTCGTACAGTTTGTGCTCCAACAAACAAACAGACATTGACAAATATATAGTAGATGGAATCAGTTCCGTCATCAGTTTCCCTCTACTATTTCACTACAATTGTGAATCAAAAAGTAAAAGCTGGATGACCGGGTATATGGGAGTTTAGCCTAATTGTAACAATCTATCCAAAACTGTTACACATTATTTCTGGAAACTGCTGATGAACACAAAAAAAAAGTTTTCTAACCAAAGAAGGGCCGTGTCGTGACGTCATGGTCAAATCTCTGCGAAAGTAACTGTAGGTAAAAAGTTCATGTACAAAGCTCGACCTAAGCAGAAAATAACAATATAACCTAACATTTCGAACTTTTTTTGAGCACCATACAGTAGTGTCATCACTCCTTTAATGCCCCAATATAGCCTATAAATCAACCACATCCACTATTATTTGTCTCGCCATGTTTATTAGCTATAGGACTTGCAAAAAAATAATGAGCACCAATTCACAAGACATGCCGACCTCGGATTTCTGAAGTGTTATTGCCACAAATGAAATTGCAGACTTACATAAATGAGTCACAACATGTCCATTAAGGGAACTTTACAAGTACCTTCAACAGCAGCTGAATAAGAAGAAATGCATTCACTTTCAAGGAAATGAGATTTTGTTGTGCTCAGCTCCTGCTTAATCACTATGAGCTCTTAGCTTAAGAAAATGTTGTGCAATTTCTATAATATCACACGCTAAAAATAATCCAAAAGGGTAGGCTCCAATCTACAAAACAATGAGGGATGTTTGTGACTCAGCACCATTGTGGAGGAAATAATTGACAACTTAGAAAGAGTTATATATAGTTATTAGCTCCCCGAGTGTTATAGATTATAGGCTTTTTTACTGTTTGTGAAGGGAGAAAGTTATAAATGTGGTTTGCTCAGAACTCCCATTGTGCTCAAGGCATTAAGCCACTTCATAGAATGTATCAGAGAATGGCATAAATCGCAAATCCTGGGAATGGCATAAATCTCAACTCCTTAAAATGTTATCAAAATTGTTCTTTAGGTCTGAGGCACATGAACATCTTGTGCGCACAGGCACTTTACAGCGGGTATTACCATATGGGTCCATATTCTAGGCCCATAGACATTGTGTTCTCCCCTAGATGCAATGCAAGCAAAAGGGAAATACTGCATGCAGGTGATTTTTGTTAGTTCTTCTGATGTTTCACTCATTGGGCCACTGGCTGCTACATGCTCCCATGAGCCGTTCTGGGTTTAGTTTAAATGACACCATGTGCAGAATTTTTCTAGCACTGTCCATCATAAGAAAAATATATATATTGTGCTGATAGGCAGTCTGCCTGTACTCTGCTTATGCAGAAAGCAGTAAGATAGCAGCATACCCACACCAAAACAGCTCAGTAAATAAGTAATGTACCAGAACCAAGCCCTGCATATAAATACAACACCAAAACTAAGCTCAGTACATAAATACAGCACTAGTACAAAATCATAGCTTAAATACAGCAATAGAACCAAGCTCATAATATAAATATAGCAAAAAGCAATATTACTACATAATTACAGCACCAGAACCAAGCTTAGTACATAAATACAGCACCAAAACCAAGCTCATTAAATAAAGCATCAGAGCCAAACTCATAACGTAAATGAAGTACCAAAACCGAGTTAAAGGGGTTGTCTCGCGAAAGCAAGTGGGGTTAAGCACTTCTGTATGGCCATATTAATGCACTTTGTAATATACATCGTGCATTAAATATGAGCCATACAGAAGTTATTCACTTACCTTCCCTGCGCTGGCGTCCCCGTCTCCATGGCTCCATCTAACTTCAGCGTCTAATCGCCCGATTAGACACGCTTGCGCAGAAGGGTCTTCTGCCCTCGGCTCGGTCTGGCACGAGCGGCGTTCTGGCTCCGCCCCTTCTACGCATCATCGCGTAGCTCCGCCCCGTCACATGTGCCGATTCCAGCCAATCAGGAGGCTGGAATCGGCACACGTGACGGGGCGGAGCTACGCGATGACGTGTAGAAGGGGACGGAGCCAGAACGCCTCTGCTGACGGACAGACCCGAAGGCAGAAGACACTTCTGTGCAAGCGCGTCTAATCGGGCGATTAGACGCTGAAGTTAGACTGAGCCATGGAGACGGGGACGCCAGCGCAGGGAAGGTAAGTGAATAACTTCTGTATGGCTCATATTTAATGCACGATGTATATTACAAAGTGCATTAATATGGCCATACAGAAGTGCTGAACCCCACTTGCTTTCGCGAGACAACCCCTTTAAGTGCATAAATACAGTACCAGAAGCAAACTCATAACATAAATAAAGCATGAACCAACCTCAATACATAGATACAATACCAGAACCAAGCCTATTACATACATAGAACCACAGAACCAAGCAGAAATGCAGTAATAGAACTAAACAATTGTGTTGTAGGGGTGCCAATGGAACGACAAAGTGGAGGAGACAGAGGACCATGACTCAAGTAGCTCCACAAGACTTTGCTGCATAGAAGAAGATCATCTGACCGGACAGACCTAAGGGGAGAAATTGCCCCTAACTTACATCCACTTGGTGGCCTGCTACAAGCTGGTGCCTGGTGCCCCATGCGACTGCACGGGTCACACATACGGTAGCAAAGCCTGGCCATGTCTTTGGTGCTGTGATGCTGAGGGCAGTTCTATTTTTGTGATGTTTTAGAAAGTATGAAAGGAAGGGCTAATTATTGTGAGCTTTTAGGAAAAAGAGTCACAGTGAACCCTCTGACTTCTTTCACCTACCCAGTAAACTATACATCACTATTGCTGGCAGGGGTCCACACGTATGTTTACACGTGGGTGACCTAAACCTTTGGATGTAACAGCTGTCAAATCTATGAAGTAGTCAATTTATTATTCTAGGGGAAATTTATCTAGAGTACAAGTTCCAGAATAATAACACAATGTTATCTCCATCTGGTTAGTAAGTAGGCTTTACCCCGGTTTAGATTCAGCTGTGTTCAAGAAAGAAGTGTCTTTTGAAATGCGTCTGACATGGATATAGTGTTACATGGTACCTGCCATTTGTAATTTTAGGGATTTTTTGCAATAAAAGAAGTATTTTCAAGGAACCGGCTTTTCTTCTATTTTGTTGAAATTTATCTAGGCATCACAAATCTTTGCACACACTGCATTTGCACAAAAATGAAATAAATTGTGCTTATTAGCACCATGCTGGGCACTTTTTGGAAAAGTTGTGCAGTCTCCCATGGCAGACTCACGAGCCTGCTTCTGCTGCTTTGGGTTGAAGACATTTCCTTGTATTTTAACTTGCATTTATTGTAACTGTCAGAAAGCGCACATACCCTTCTGTACTGTCTATTCCAGGGGTGGACAAAGTGTGGCCCCATGGCCCATAGTAACATAGTATGTTAGGCGGAATGAAGACAATGTCCATCTAGTTCAGCCTGTGTCAACCTCCTTGTTGATCCAGAGGAAGGCAAAAAACAGCAAGAGGCAGAAGCCAATTAGCCCTTTCGGGGGGAAAAATCCTTCCTGACTCCCTAATGGCAGTCAGACTAATCCCTGGATCAACCTCTAATAGTTCCTACCTGTCTGTAAGACCTGGATCAACAACCCCGCTGGTCACCTAAAATTTATATCCTGTAATATCTTTCTGCTCTAGAAAGACATCCAGGCCGCTCTTAAACTCCTCTGTGGATTTTGCCATCACCACGTCCTCAGGCAGAGAGTTCCACAGTCTCACTGCTCTTACAGTAAAGAACCCTTTTCTGTGTTCGTGATGAAACCTGCTTTCTTCTAGACGTAGAGGATGCCCTCTTGTTGCCGTCACAGTCCTGGGTATAAACAGATCATGGAGAGATCCTTGTATTGTCCCCTCATGTACTTATACATAGTTATTTGATCACCCCTTGGTCGTCTTTTTTCCTGGGTAAATAATCCCAATTTTGATAGCCTCTCTGGGTATTCTAGTCCTCTCATTCCTTTTATTAATTTAGTTGCCCTTCTTTGAACCCCTTAAAGCACTGCAACATCTTTCCTGAGCACCGGTGACCAGAACTGTGCGCAGTATTCCACGTGAGGCCTGACAAGTGCCTTATATAGTGGGAGGATAATGTTCTCGTCCCTCGCCCATATACCTCTTTTCATGCACCCCAAAACGTTATTTGCTTTTGCCGCAGCTGATTGGCATTGATTGCTCCAGTTAAGTCTTCAGTCCCCTAGTATCCCAGGTCTTTTTCCATATCACTTTTCCCTAGCAGTACCCCATTTAGTGTATATTGGTGACATGCATTTCTCCTACCCATGTGCGTAACCTTACATTTATCAACATTGAACTTCATTTGCCATTTTCCTGCCCAAGCCCCCAGCTTATCTAGGTCCGTTTGTAGCCGCACATTGTCCTCCGTTGCATTAATTATCTTGAATAATTTTGTATCATCTGCAAATATTGATATTTTACTGTGTAGTCCCTCTATCAGGTCATTGATAAACATATTGAACAGAGTGGGGCCTAATACTGAACCCTGTGGCACCCCGCTAGCAACGGTGGCCCAATCACAGTATAAACCGTTTATTACCACCCTCTGCTTTCTATCTCTGAGCCAGTTCTTTACCCATATACACATGTGTTTACCCAATCCGGGCTACCCCATTTTGTATATCAACCTATTATGCAGCACGGTGTCAAATGCTTTAGAGAAATCCAGATATACAAGGTCAAAAGACTCTCCCAGGTCCAGCCTAGAACTTACTTCATCGTAGAAGCTGATCAGATTGGTCTGACATGATCGACCCTTCATGAACCCATGCTGGTGAGGAGTTATTCCATTGTTCTCCTTGAGGTATTCTCCGATGGCATCTCTCAGAAACCCCTCAAATATTTTTCCAATTTTCTGAAGTGAGACTTACCGGCCTGTAGTTACTAGGATCTCTTTTGGACCCCTTTTTGTACATTGGCAATGCACCAATCCAGTGGTACAACCCCGGTCTTAATAGTATCCATAAATATTAGAAATAGCGGCCTAGCTATCACATCACTTAGTTCCCTTAGAACCCTTGGGTGTATTCCATCTGGGCATGTCGATTTATCGATTTTAATTCTCTTTAACCGGTTCCGCACTTCCTCCTGTGTTAGGTATGTAATACTTTGCGAGGTGTTCATTTTATTTCCCTGCATCTCATGTGGCATTTCCTTTTTGTTTGTGAATACGCTTGAAAAGAAACTATTTAATAGATTTGCCTTCCCTCTATCATCTTCAATGATTTCTCCTGTTTTATTTGTTAAAGGGCCAGTGCTCTCAGTGCAAATCCTTTTACTGTTAATATAATTGAAGAATAGTTCAGGGCTGTTTTTGCTCTCTTTGGTGATCAGTCTTTCTGCCTCCTCCTTAGCAATTTTGATCTTTTCTTTGTATATTTTGTTTTTTCCCTGTATGTTTTTAGTGCTTCTTCTCTGCCTTCTTGTTTTAGTAGTTTAAACACTTTCTCTTTTTTTGTTTATTGCCTCTCTTACCGTCTTGTCGAGCCACATTGGTTTCCTTTTACTTGCAGTTCTTTAATTTTTAAAGGGTATGAACTGTTCACATGATGATTAGGTGATTAGGATCTTTTTAAACTTATCCCATTTGTCGTTTGTACTGTTATTTTTGAGAATGTTGTCCCAATTAATGTTACCGATAGTAGTTCTGGGCTGATCTAATTTTGCATTACCAAAGTTTAGTTTATTTGTCGCTCCCTGATAAGGCTTTTTATTAAATGACAGCTGGAAGTTAATTATATTGTGGTCACTGTTCCCCAAGTGCCCCTCAACCTGTACCCCCGTTATTCGGTCCAGTTTGTAAGTTAATACTAAGTCCATAGTGGCCCTGCCCTCTAGTTTGCTCCCGCACAAGTTGGGTAAAGTAGTTATCTTTAATTGTTCTCAAGAACTTATTACCCCTGTGAGATTTGCAGGTCTCGGTATCCCATATTATATCCAGATAATTAACCCTTTCCAATCCAATTTGTATCCTGGTTTTTCTAGGGGGCTTACTCTTTTTCTGCTGTTATACAACGGCGCTATATGCTGGGTAAAGCCAGTACTGCATGAGGTGATACATTGGATAGGCTCTGACAGCAGAGAGGCTGGAAATATACAGTAAGAGAACCCCGACGGATGTCTTCCAACATCAGAGTTGTACAACCTTAAATCCTAATGTCTTTAGACGTCAGACAGTGGATTGGAAAGGGTTGAGGTCCCCAATGATAATTACTTCATTGTGGTTTGAAACCCCTTCTATCTGCCTTAATAATAAGGTTTCAGTTTCTTCTGTTGCTTTTGGTGGCCTATAGAAAACTCCTATCACAATTTTTTTTCTCCCTGTATTTCTACCCATAGAGATTCCACATGTTCATCTCCTGCCCCTATATCCTCCCGTAGCCTCGGCATTAAGTACGATTTAACGTAGAGACATACCCCTCCCCCTTTCTGGTTTCCACGGTCTTTTCTTAAGAGATTGTATCTCACTGGAGCGTTTATCCCCCTGGCGTTCAGAGGGAATGTCGTGCTGCAGCGGTGCTAGCTCTGTAATGGCATCCCCCTCATCTGCCAATGTTGCAGACTTTTTGGGTTGTGCCAGTTCAGGACTCGCCTCCCTTGTTCTTTTCCCTCTACGCCTCCTTCTATCTGTCACCCAGCTGGCTGCCTGCTCCCCCTGCTCTTCCGTATTACCATCCGCCCTCGCCTCTACCCCAGTGAGCGTCTGCTCAGTGAGCAGCAAACTCCTTTCCGTGATGCCAACGGATCGCAGTGTTGCAAGTCGCTCATTTAGATCCAGGATTTGGGCTTCTAAACATGGGACGAGTACACATCTTGTGCAACATTATGCACCCTCAATCGGCTGATCAAGGATCGCATACATTACACAAGTAGCACACTGGATCGCATTGCCAGGCATGGAGCTTATCCTAATGGGGATCTACAATTTACTTGTGAAAGTAGTGAAGTAAAGATAGACTTGCTCACACTCCAAACGTGCCTACTCCAATGCGCAGCCGCTCGCACGCCTCCGCCCATGCGCAGCCGCTCACACTCAGCCGCCCATGCGCAACCGCTCACACTCCGCCGCCCATGCGCAACCGCTCACACTCCGCTCCCCGTGCTCAACTGCTCACACTCCGCAGCCCGTGCGCAAGCGCTCACACTCCATCACCCGTGCGCAACCGCTCACACTCCACCGCCCGTGCGCAACCGCTGACACTCTGCTGCCCGTGCGCAACCGCTCACACTCTTTTTTTTTTTTTCTTTTTTTAATAACACTCACACTCTCTCTCAATCACCCAATCCTGCTTGACTTATACCTTACACACAGACACTTACACACTCACACTCTAATACTCCCTCACTTAGACACAGACACACACTTAGACCCACAGGCACACACACACTAAGACACACACGCACACTAAGGCCTCCTTCCCACGAACGGATTTACGCCGCGTAAATCCGCGGCAAAAATCCGCTGCGTTGCCCCCTGCTATTAGGTTCTATTGAACCTAATAGCACAATGCTCACGATGCGTAATTCCACCGCGGAATTACGCACCGTGAAATCTCCCGTCCTCACCCACAGCATGTTCTATTTGCCGCGGGTGTACGCGCTGACGGCTTCCATTGCAGTCAATGGAAGCCGTCCGTTCACGCTATCTCCCGCTGCAACCAGCGGAAGATAGCGTGAAAAAACGCTTCCCCGCCTACCGCCGCGCGTCATATGACGCGGCCGACGCGTCACGTGACACGACCGGCCGCGTCATGTGACGCGGTGGGCGTGTCACATGACGCGGCGGCGGTGGGCGGGGAAGCGTCTTCACGCTATCTTCCGCTGGTAAGTATGGGGTCTCTGGGGGGCGCCGTGACGGGCTTCACTGTGGAATATTACGCGGCGGAGCCCGTCACGCTCGTGTGAAGCCGGCCTAAGGCACAATAGATACACAGAGAATATTTATCGGCTCCTGACGGCAGCTCCTCCGCAGCTCCGGTGACGTCACCTGCAGTCTCACCGGCCGTGCTGTCTGTCCTCCTGCTGTTCCGGGACCCGCTCCTCTGCTTCTGCCCGCTGGACTTTCAGCGGGCAATCCTCCAGCCGTTTCCTTGGACTCCTGGCGCTGGCTCCTCTGCCGCCTCGTTGTCCCCTTCCGCCCTGCTCCTGGCTAGCTTCTGGCGCCCGTTTCTGGCACCTGATGTCACTTCCCAAACGCAGCCCACATTGCAATTCTGTGCGGCCCCAAACCATCTGGTCACAGATATCCTTATGTACATCTGATGACTGCTCATATATTATTCAATTCTAGCGCAAAAGAATTGGCGTCGAAAAGTTTACGTACGTAATCTAATTCTGTCACTTTCCAATGTCATAGAAACTTAAAATTTGGCACGGGCATTGCATATGTCATAAATGGGAAAAGTTAATGGGTCCCAACTCGATTATTCAATTCTATGCGCAAAAGAATTAGCGTCCAAATTTTACGTACGGAATCTAATTCTCTCACTTCTCGGTGTGATTGAAACTCGAAATTTGGCAGGAGCATTGATTATGTCATAAATAGGAAAAGTTAATGGGTCACAACTCGATTATTCAATTCTATGCGCAAAAGAATTAGCGTCCAAATTTTACGTACGGAATCTAATTATCTCACTTTCCGGTGTCATAGAAACGGGAAATTTGGCACGAGCATTGATTATGTCATAAGTAGGAAACGTTCGTAGGTCCCAACTCCATTATTCAATTCTAGCGCAACAGAATTGGCGTCGAAATTTTACGTGCGGAATGTAATTTTTTTCACTTTCCGGTGTCATAGAAACGTGAAATTTGGCACGAGCCTTGATTATGTCATAAATAGGAAAAGCTAATGGGTCCCAACTCGATTATTCAATACCAGCGCAAAAGAATTGGCGTCGAAATTTTACGTGCGGAATGTAATTTTTTCACTTTCCGGTGTCATAGAAACAGGAAATTTGGCACGAGCATTGATTATGTCATAAATAGGAAACGCTAATAGGTCCCAACTCGATTATTCAATTCTATGCGCAAAAGAATTAGCGTCCAAATTTTATGTGTGAAATGTAATTTTCTCACTTTCCGTTGTCATAGAAACAGGAAATTTGGCACGAGCATTGATTATGTCATAAATAGTAAAAGCTAATGGGTCGCAACTCGATTATTCAATTCTATGCGCAAAAGAATTAGCGTCAAAATTTTACGTGCAGAATGTAATTTCTTCACTTTCCGGTGTCATAGAAACGGGAAATTTGGCACGAGCATTGATTATGTCGTAAATATTACAAGCTAATGGGTCCCAACTCGATTATTCAATTATATGCGCAAAAGAAACAGCGTCCAAATTTTACGTACGGAATCTAATTTTCTCCCTTTCCGGTGTCATAGAAACGTGAAATTTGGCACGGGCATTGATTATGTCATAAATAGGAAACACTAATAGGTCCCAACTCGATTATTCAATTCTATGCACAAAAGAATTAGCGTCCAAATTTTACGTGCGGAATGTAATTTTCTCACTTTCCGGTGTCATAGAAACAGGAAATTTGGCACGAGCATTGATTATGTCATAAATAGGAAAAGCTAATGGGTCCCAACTTCATTATTCAATTCTATGCGCAAAAGAATTAGCGTCCAAATTTTACGTGCGGAATGTAATTTTTTCACTTTCCGGTGTCATAGAAACGGGAAATTTGGCACGAGCATTGATTATGTCATAAATAGGAAAAGCTAATAGGTCCCAACTCCATTATTCAATTCTAGCGCAAAAAATTAGCGTCGAAATTTTACGTGCGGAATGTAATTTCTTCACTTTCCGGTGTCATAGAAACGGGAAATTTGGCACGAGCATTGATTATGTCATAAATATTAAAAGCTAATGGGTCCCAACTTGATTATTCAATTATATGCGCAAAAGAAACAGCGTCCAAATTTTACGTACGGAATCTAATTTTCTCACTTTCCTGTGTCATAGAAACGTGAAATTTGGCACGAGCATTGATTATGTCATAAATAGGAAACGCTAATAGGTCCCAACTCGATTATTCAATTCTATGCGCAAAAGAATTAGCGTCGAAATTTTACGTGCGGAATGTAATTTTCTCACTTTCCGGTGTCATAGAAACAGGAAATTTGGCACGAGCATTGATTATGTCATAAATAGGAAAAGCTAATGGGTCCCAACTCCATTATTCAATTCTATGCGCAAAAGAATTAGCATCCAAATTTTACGTACGGAATGTAATTTTTTCACTTTCCGGTGTCATAGAAACGGGAAATTTGGCAGGAGCATTGATTATGTCATAAATAGTAAAAGCTAATGGGTCCCAACTCCATTATTAAATTCTATGCGCAAAAGAATTAGCGTCCAAATTTTATGTACGTAATCAAATTCTCTCACTTCCTGATGTCATTTTATATAAAGGAAACGTCGCATGGTTACCTCCCCGTGGTGTTTCCTGGGTAACGCAGAGAACTATGCAAAATGGTGAACATATGTTTTTCCTCGGTATCTCTAAAGTAACCACGACTTCATAAATAAAATAAATAAAAATAAATCTTGGTATTTGTATAGCGCCAACTTATTCCGCAGCGCTTTCAGGTAATAATTACTTATTACCCCCCACCAAGCTGGGTTCTCATTTTACCGACCTCGGAAGGGTGGAAGGCTGACTCAACCTTGAGCCGGCTACCTGAATCATGTGGGGATCAAACTTGCAGCCTTCAGGTCGTAGCCGAGAGCTTACACTCTGTGCCAAATCATAAGATTTTCCATGTGAACACCAGATAAATACCAGTACCAAATTAACTCGGGCGAAGCCGGGTATATCAGCTAGTTATGTCATAAATAGGAAAAGCTAATGGGTCCCAACTCGATTATTCAATTCTAAGCGCCAAAGAATTAGCGTCCAAATTTTACGTACGGAATCTAATTTTCTCACTTCGCGATGTCATACAAACATGAAATTTGGCACGAGCATTGATTATGTCATAAATAGGAAAAGTTAATAGGTCCCAACTCGATTATTCAATTCTAAGCGCCAAAGAATTAGCGTCCAAATTTTACGTACGGAATCTAATCCTCTCACTTTCCAATGTCGTAGAAACATGAAATTTGGCATGAGCATTGATTATGTCATAAATAGGAAAAGTTAATGGGTCCCAACTCGATTATTCAATTCTAAGCACCAAAGAATTAGCGTCCAAATTTTACCTACGGAATCTAATTCTCTCACTTCTCGGTGTGATTGAAACTCGAAATTTGGCACGAGCATTGATTATGTCATAAATAGGAAAAGTTAATGGGTCACAACTCGATTATTCAATTCTATGCGCAAAAGAATTAGCGTCCAAATTTTACGTACGGAATCTAATTATCTCACTTTCCAATGTCATAGAAACTTGAAATTTGGCACGAGCATTGATTATGTCATAAGTAGGAAACGTTCGTAGGTCCCAACTCCATTATTCAATTCTAAGCGCCAAAAAATTAGCGTCCAAATTTTACGTACGGAATCTAATTTTCTCACTTCGCGATGTCATAGATACATGAAATTTGGCATGAGCATTGATTATGTCATAAATAGGAAAAGTTAATGGGTCCCAACTCGATTTTTTAATTCTAAGCGCAAAAGAATTAGCGTCCAAATTTTACGTACGGAATCTAATTCCATCACTTCCCAATGTCATAGAAACTTGAAATTTGGCACGAGCATTGATTATGTCATAAATAAGAAAAGTTAATGGGTCCCAACTCGATTATTCAATTCTAAGCGCAAAAAAATTAGCGTCCAAATTTTACGTACAGAATCTAATTTTCTCATTTCCTGATGTCATCTATATATATATAAATGAATGTATGTATGTCTGTCTGTCTGTCTGTCTGTTCTTTATGCATTACTACACCATTCATCCAATCGCCATGAAACTTTGGGAAGTTGTTGAGTACACTCCTGGGAAGATTACTGGCATAGTACAGCTATCCTACGATAGGTGGCGCGCGTGTGAGCATTATCGACAGTTATGCCCCCCAGACAAAGATTGTTTGATTTCCATCTCAAGCACGAAAGCAAAAGGCATTATGAGCAAAGGGATGCGTGTTCAACTACAAAATGATGCATCCGCCGAACGTTTCGCTTGACAATTGCTGGATATTGAGAATGCTGAGGTAAAATGAAAGCTGTGCTGTGATTGGTTGCTATTTCTTATACTGCTGAGGTAACATGAAAGCTGCGCTGTGATTGGTTGCTATTTCTTATACTGCTGAGGTAACATGAATGCTGTGCTGTGATTGGTTGCTATATATTATTAGTTCAAAAGGCTTTTATTGGAACAGAGGGTAAGCAATACACATTTCAAGATGCTTTTCATATTTTGATGCATTACAGATATGTATGAACTTTAAGATGCATCCGCTTTCCGGCTCCCCCCTCTCTCCTCCATGGAGCCTACCAATGATCTCTCTCTGTCTCCTTTTTTCTTTTAAAGAGAAAACTCCGTCCCCCTTCGCGTTAGGGGTCCAGGAGGAGGTGGGAGATGAACAAACAAACAAAACAGAACAGAAAAATATATAACCAAAAATAGTGCTCCGAGGAACGAGATAGTGGGTTGGAAGGGGTTGGACGGGAGGGGAAGGGGGGGGTGTGGGCTGCTAGAAGCTAAGGTTATAACATCGCCGTTTCATATTTCAGTTGTCGCGCTATGTGTTTCCTGACCGGGGATCGGGTTTCTAATGAGACGCGTCTCCTCCCTTCTGTTCCAGGAGCCGGCCGTCTCTACCCCACATCCTGTGGTTCGTTATTTGTGTGTTGTCTACCCGTAACCACCCGTGATCGGGTAATCCACTCCCCCATTCCGGGGGAAGACCTAAAGTCCAGCCATGGCCGCCAGGTTGCATAGAACCTCTCCACCAGGGCCTCCTCCTCCGCCCTCATTTCCTCATATCTGGCCAACGTGTTCATTGCCTCCACCCAATGGATTTTTGCCGGGCCCGTGGTGGCTCTCCAGAACCTTGGGATAATTTGCCTGACTGCCAGAATAAAGAATCCTAATAGGCCTTTTCTTACATGCGCTATGGGCCCCTGGTACATAGATAACAGGGCCATCTCGGGCGTGAACACTTCATCCGCCCTACACAAATTGTTGTACAGCGACTCCACGTCTCTCCACAGTGTCGCGACCGGGGGGCAATCCCACCATATGTGTACCATGTTGCCCCTACCCCTGGAGCATCTCCAGCATGAGGTGGAGGATTGAGGAATCATTTTGTGTACCTTTTCTGGCGTCGTGTACCAGTGTGACAGGACCTTGTAGTTTAATTCTTGTAGCCTAGAATAAACTGTACCTTTATGAGTTAGTACAAAGGACTTCTGCCAGAGGTCTGCAGGGAAGCTTTTCCCCAGCTCGTTCTCCCATGTTCTTACGTACCCCGGGGGTTCGTCCCCCATCTCACCGTCCAGCAGTATCTTGTATAGTAGGGAAATTATGTGCTCAGGGGATTCTGGTGACATGCATAATTTCTCAAAAGTAGTGAGGGCTTTAGCTAGGTTCGACCCGGGTGTCAGGGAGTCCAGTGAGCCCCTCAGTTGCAAGTACACCATCCATGCTCCTGGAGGTGTCCGTGTCTCTGTGAAGAACTCTGTCAGGGTTTGAGCCCCGATTGATTTGAAATGTCTCTCACTCGTTGCACTCTCGTCTCAGGGGTTAATATTAGGGATCTGTTTTGTTCTAAGGCTTTAAATTGGGGGTTGGCCAGGATTGGGGTAAGAGGCCCTGGAACCGTGACCATCCCGTTCCGCCTAGCAAAGCTCGACCACGCGTCTACTAGTTGCCTCATCAAAGGAGATAATTTGGGATAATCTTTAAGTAAGCCTCCCGGTATCCAAAATGCCCCTTGTGTTGCCTCTGGCTCCGTTTCAGTTTCCAGCTCAACCCATATTTTAGACTCACTGTGTTTGAGGAGGTTGAGAACGCATTTTGCTATATTGGCCTTGTAGTAAAGGGCGAAATCTGGCAGGCTAAGGCCTCCCATCTCCTTTGCTCTGACCAGCGTGCTATATTTTAGACGGGGCCTGCGCCCTCTCCAGACAAATTTGGTGATTAGGTTCGTATGTGTAATAGGTATTGTCTGCTTAGTCTGATGGGAAAGGCTTGGCATAGGTAGAGGAATCTTGGGAGCGATACCATCTTGACTGTATTAATTCTACCACTCCAGGACAGAAATAGGGGGTTCCACTTATTTAAATCTTCTTTCTATGTTTGTTAGAAATGGTTTGTAGTTTAAATCGAACGTGTTGGCGGGGTCTGCTGGGAGTTGGACACCTAGGTATTTTATCGCGTTGCCCTGCCATTTGAATGGGAACTGCCCCTTCAACCTTAGTTCTTCCTCTTGGGGGATCGACACATTTAGGATCTCTGTCTTTTGTAAGTTTATTTTGAAGTTGCTTATTTTGCTAAATCTGTTGAACTCTTGTAGGAGAACTGGGATGCCCACGCTTGGGCAGGATAAATAGACCAGGAGGTCATCCGCAAACAAGGATAATTTATGATCCACGTGTCCCACTTCAACCCCTCTGATGGACCTATTTTCTCTAATGGCGTTAGCCAACGGTTCCATAGTCAAAATGTAAAGGAAGGGTGACAGCGGGCATCCTTGCCTTGTTCCGTTGTGGATACGGATGGTGTCTGACAGTGCCCCGTTGACCCTCACTCTAGCTGTGGGATCTTTATACAAGGCCGATATCCATTCCCTCATGCGTGGTCCCAGTCCCACGCTCTTCAGGGTAGCCTCTAGAAAGCTCCATCTCACCCTGTCAAAGGCCTTTTCTGCGTCGATGGCCATGAGGCAAAGCGGAGCCCCTGCCCCTCTAGCCCTCGACATTAGAGACGTGAATTTGATTACGTTGTCCCTGCCCTCCCTTCCCGGGACAAACCCTACCTGGTCCCTATGAATTAGCCTCGTGATAAAGGGTTGAATACGGGTCGCGATCAGTTTGGCGAAGAGCTTGATATCTATGTTTATAAGGGAAATGGGTCTATAATTGCTGCAAACCGTGGGATCTCTCCCCGGTTTGGGTATGACCACTATGTGGGCCTGCAGCGCCTGGGGTGGGAAAGTGCAGCCTCTATTCACCGCATTAAAAGCCCCCATCATCAGTGGGGAGACCTCCTCCCGGAACATTTTGTAGAATTTGGGGGTGAACCCATCCGGGCCCGGGCTCTTGCCTGCTTTGAGTTCCTTTATTAGGGCAGACAATTCAGGATGTGAGAAATCTTCTTCCATGTCTCCGAACTCGGATGGGTCCACGTGTTTTGGGGCGTAGTTATTAAGATACTCTCGTGTACCGTCATCACCTGTGTTGTTTGTTGGTTCAGGGTCCTGTTTTAGATTATATAGGTCGTTATAATAGGAGCGGAATGTCTCCAATATCTCAGAGGTTGAATGGGCAACCCCTCCTGCTGTTTGTATTTTAGGGATGTGGTTTATGGGCGCTCTCGGGTGTAGTGTTCCGGAAAGCCACCTCCCGCACTTGTCGCCATACTCGAAAATGCCTCTGCGTAGTCTATCTCTGGCCCCTAGTGATCTTTGGTCTAGGATTTGTAGGATTTGGTGTCTGATCGCGGATATCTCCGCCTTAGTTGCGTCTAGGGGATGGCCCTTATTTAGGGACTCCTTCACGGCCAACTGTCCCAAGAGCTTCTGAAACTTGGCCGATCTGTCTTTCTTGAGCCGGGCTCCATGCGAGATGAATACCCCCCTCATAACGCATTTTAAGGCTTCCCACTTTACAGGGGTTCCCGTTGTGTCATTTCTGTGTATCTCCTCGAATTCCGCAATTGTTTTTTTAATTTCGTCGACGCACAGTGCGTCGTTAAGGAGATTCTCGTTGAGTCTCCATTGGTTTGTGAAGGTCCGCCTTCCCATGTCCGCCAACTCCCCGTATATTGGGGCCTGATCGGACCAGAGAAGCGGACCTATCGAGCATGTGGGCTTCTGGTCGAGGAGACTATGCGAGATTAAAATGTGATCTATGCGACTATAAGTGTTGTGAGCCGCTGAGTGGAAGCTGTAGTCCCTGACACCCGGGTGTAAAATTCGCCACAAGTCCACAAGGTGCATTCTATCCAGTTCCCGTTTCAGTGCCCTCCGTGCTGTGTGTGAGATGGGGGACTTACCCGCCGATGCGTCTACCTCCGGGTCCATCACCATGTTCAGGTCTCCTCCTACTATCACTCTGGAGCCAGCTGCAAAAGTGTCTAGTTTTCGCAAGGTGGACGTCCCGAAAGCGACTTGACCCTGGTTGGGAAAGTAGATGTTAGCGAACGATAATATCATGCCCATTACTTCCAATTTTAAGAAAATATAGCGGCCCTCCTGGTCTGTCTCGTGTTCTAGGACAACATGCTGCAGGGACTTGTGTAACGCTATTGATACCCCACCTGCTTTTTTCGTGGGGTGAGGGCTATGTACCCATGTAGTATAGTATCTGGAAGATAAACGCGGGACTCCGTCCACCTTAAAGTGGGTTTCCTGCAACATGGAGACCATGACCTTTTTCTTATGCATGTGATAGAGGATCTGGTTCCTCTTCTCCGGTGTATTAAGGCCTTTTACATTATAAGTACAGAAGGAAACATTAGCCATTTTTATCGGGATCATTCAAAGGCTTGTTACCTCGTGGGGCCCACACCCCGATAGGGTTGAACAAGAGGAGGATAGGGAAAAGGGTAGGGGGGGGGACAAACACGCAAACTTGGGACCTGGTGCCTTTCGGCTTAACCAGGCACAATATGTAAAGTAAGTGAAATAACATTTCTGTATAGCACATAGGCTACTACCCCTAGGGAGGGGCGGGGTGAACCAACAGGAAAAGCCGCTTTCCCCAGCGGCTTCGGCTATATGACATAGGTATTGCATGAAAATAAGGCATTACCGGCACAGGACTGTTTATCTAAAACAGAGGGTTCGCGTCGTAGTAGGTCCTAAAATATAAAGCAAACAAGAACCCAGAAAGCATACAGGCAAACATTGCATAACATTAGAAGATTAGGTGAGATGTCGCTTTGCGTCAGCGTTTCGCTTTTTCTCCAACTTTCTGCCATGGGGAGCGCAAAGCTGGTTCCGGCACCCCCTCTTGGCGGGGCCACTCTGGGAGTGCTATCGTTGGGAGACCGAGGGAGCCCAAGAAGCCCGGCAGGTCTCCTAGTGATCTGAAAGAGACCCTTTTGTTTCCCTTACATGCCAGAAGTTGAAAAGGGTAGCCCCACTGATATTGTATGTCATTCTCCCTTAGTGCTATCAACAGTGGTCTCAGCGCTTTTCTGAGTTGTAAAGTACGCCGTGACAGGTCTTGGAGCAGTAGGATGGTGGAGCCTTGGAAGGTCAGCTCCCCAGCCTCTCTAGCTTTGCGCATGATCAGTTCCTTTTCCTGGAAGAAATGGATCCTGCACAGGATATCTCGCGGTCTTGCCGGGTCAAGGGACCTCGGGCCCAGGGTGTGGTGGATCCTATCAATTTCGATGGGTTTATCTGCCGGCCTCTGTAGAATGTCATTGAAGAATTTTTGGGCCCACGCTTCCAGTTGCGCACTTTCCACCTTTTCGCTTAGGCCCCTGATGCGCAGATTATTCCTCCTGTGGCGATTCTCCAGATCGTCCAGGTGGACCGATAATTCCGCAATCTGCGCGGACTGCATTAGAATAACTTTTCTGTGAGAATCGACTGTTTCTAATATTTTGTCTTGCATATCTTCCACCTCTGTCAGGCGCTGGCCCACATGAATTATATCCTTTTGTAGGACGGATATGTCCCTTTTGTGGGATGTCTCAAGCTTGTGTAGTGCACAGTCTAAATCCCCCTTGGTGGGGAGGGAACGCAGGTGAGCCCTCCAGTCCCACTCCTCTTCTCTCTCACTTTGGCTTGTGGGGCTAGGCTGAGCATTGCCTCCTTGTCTGGGTGCATGTAGGTGCCTGGTGGGGGTGTCTGAGGGGCTCATAAATTCTCCCCTATCTCCCCTCTGGCTGCCTGGGCTAATGTCCTGGCTCATAGGGCTCTGAGCTGCTGTGTGCAGGGGTGAAGTCTGACCTGTGTGGTGGCTCTCCCGGTGTTGAGCGCTGCTCTCCCTCCTCTGCATGCTGTGGGGCTCCTGTGGCTGTGGATGCTGCTCCCTTCTCTCCGGTGAGGCTTGGCTGCCGCTGGCTGTCACGGGGTTTTCCTCCCCCGCCGCTATGTCCCTGGAGCTCTCTCTTGCCTGCATGCCGCGTTCCCCGCCTTCCACCCCCGCCGGCGCCATTTTGGAATCACCGCGGCGGTCAGATTCTTCTCTCTGCGGCCGCAGAAAGTGGTCTAGGCCGCCTCTATCTTTCCCCAGTGGGTGCCCTGGAGTACTCTGGGCTCTCCTGCGCCCCATACTGCTTGCCAGCGTTGTTTTGCCTGCCGGTATCTGCCTTGCTAGAGCCGTTGCCGCGGGAGCCTCTCTTCTATGCGACTTGCTCCAGTGTCGGCTAGCTCCGCCCCCCGGTTGCTATATATTATACTGCTGAGGCAACATGAAAGCTGTGCTGTGATTGGTTGCTACTTCTTATACTACTGAGGTTACATGAAAGCTGCGCTGCGATTGGTTGTTATATATTATACCACTGAGGTAACATGAAAGCTGCGCAGTGATTGGTTGTTATATATTATACCACTGAGGTAACATGAAAGCTGCGCTGCAATTGGTTGTTATATATTATATCACTGAGGTAACATGAAAGCTGCGCAGTGATTGGTTGTTATATATTATACCACTGAGGTAACATGAAAGCTGCGCTGCAATTGGTTGTTATATATTATACCGCTGAGGTAACTTGAAAGCTGCGCTGTGATTGGTTGTTATCTAGATATATAAAAACGAATGTATGTATGTATGTCTGTCTTCGCAGCAACGCGCGACGGGTAAGCTAGTCTACTATATAATAGAAAAAGAATGAAAGTAGAATTATATACATGAGATTTTTCCTTTAAAACCTCCCCTTTAATCTGCATAAAATCCTCTCTCTGAACGTGGGTTTCGTCTAACATGTCGTGCTGGGAACATTGTTTGTGCAGTTAAATTTGGTATAATTTCAATAAATAGAGTCCAGTTAGTGATCCAGCATCTTACTGTGAACCATACCTCATTTTGTACAATCTGAATAACTGATAGCAGATGGTATAAATCCATGCACACTGCTGCTTTATTTATTACTCTGCTAGTCAAAGAGAGTGAACAAAGAACTGAGTTCTAAAAATATATAAATATACACAATATAATACCCACTGCTTCTGAAAAGAAAAGAAAATGTAAAATGTATGCATTGATGTATCATTTCTTATACATTATTCCTCCCACACTCCAAAAACATACAGATACAATATATGATCAAATGTATGTGTGCCCCCTCCTAATTATTAACTTCAACTATTTCAGTCACGCTGATGGCAAACAGGTAAATAAAATCAAACATAAAGCCATGTAATCTCCATAGACTAATATTTGCAGTAGTATGGGTCATACTGAAGAGCTCAACGACTTCAACGCATACCTTATATAACTTGTATCCTTCATTTATCACAAGTTTTCCCCTCTGCAGATTGTATGTCTGATTTTTTAGTTCTCTCTAAGCTGGTTGGAGGAGTCTGCTATTATGATATTTTCTATACATTTCTAAAAATAAAAACAATGAAAAAATCTTGTTATTTGCATAGCGCCAACTTATTCCCCAGCGCTTCCAAGAAATTTTATTTATTACCTCACCACCACCAAGCTGGGTACTCTTTTTTCCGACCTCGGAAGGATGGTCAGATAAGTCAGCTACCTGAACCATGCAGGGATTGAACTTGCAACCTTCAGGTCGTGAGAGAGAGCTTAAAACTGCATTTCTGCTGGCTTCACACTCTGTGCCACACTCCTGCACAAAGATTTCAAATTTTGTTTCCTAACTGTCCATAACACATATATAAATCACTTCATCATGTAAGATATTAGACCAGTACTGAGCAGTGCAGATCTGATTTCAGTAGTTGTAAATCACTCACCAGCTAGGTTCTGTAGCATCTGTCTGTGACTTCTCTCTCCCTACTACAGCTCCCTCCTGTGCCCTCTTCTCTATAGACTTTTATGGGCAGCGTGACTCAACCCCTTCCTTCACTTCTTGTTTTCGGTCTTAAGGCCCTTTTAGACACAACGATTATCGCTCAAAATTTGCTCAAAAGTCATTTTTTGAGTGATAATCATTGTGTCTAAATATGCCTATCTTTCAGTTTTTTGCTGAACCACGGTTTTCAGTTCTGCTTGAAAACCATTGTTCGGCAGAACAGCTGATAAGCAGGACCATAGGCTGTGTTCTGCCTGCTAAGAGCTGATTACAGCTGATAACATTGTATCAACTGTTCTCAGCTATCAGCACCACCTCCAGAACAGCTGATAAGCAGGACTACAAGCTGTGTCTGTTGTCTATGGTGCTGAATTCTCCACAGGGAGCTAGAGATTACATTGTTTTCTCTTTAGAAGCCCATGGCTGAACAATGAAGCTAATTACAGAGCTCAGACCTTCTGTTGAGTTGTGCAACAGCCTCACAGAAGCTCATTTGCATGCAAATCAACATGTATCAACATCCTGACTTTGGCTGCTAATTTGTAATGGCCTGCACTTATATTATGGGCATTTGAGTATGATAAAGAAGGTGTAGCTGATGCATGTTAATGTGAGTGCCTTAAATAGTGGATTTCCATGAAAAGTGCGTGTGTGTGCGTGTGTGTGTGTGTGTGTGGGGGGGGGGGATGATGATAATGAGACATGTGACTCCAGCTCAGTTGACCAGTGCCTTGGCATGAGATATGAAGAAATTGAGCACTGGTGCTTTTGCAAGTGGTTTCTAAAAAGAAGGTGGATGTTAGTGAGGATTTTAACGTGTGCCAATGTAGCAAGTATAGTGGCATTACCCTGTTTGAGTGCCAGTGTAACAGAACCCAAGATCTGTTGCAAGAGTAATGCCTGGGTAGGTGATTACTAGAGACTGTAATAGCCAAGAGTACCTTTGCCATCCTCTATTTCTATTGAGAAACCACCTATTATACTGTGTCCTTGAACATAGTAACATAGTATGTTAGGCTGAAAAAAGACAAATGTCTATCCATTTCAGCCTGTTTCCACCCCACCCTTGTTTATTCAGAGGAAGGCAAAAAAAAACAGTGGGCAGAAGCCAATGTGTAGTGGCCCAGTACATGCTTTCCTGGCCCCCCATAATGTCATACATCTCATGTCTTATGTAGGTGCACTGTGCAAAAGTGTCTTGTCATTCTGTTATGTGTATTGCATAGCTGCAGCAAGTGAGAGGTTAAGTGGTTACAAAGCCTCCAGATTGCCTGTGACTCTATCAATCTATGTCCTGTCATGTGGTATGAGTAAGGCTATAAATGTGAGTGCTTGAGAGTGGGAAAGGAGTTCCAGATCTTCTGGGTTCCTGTTCAAGAGTGCTGGCTGCATGGGGATACCTTCAAACCTCATGCAGTGAAGAATTGAAGAGGAGGAGAGGTTCCCAGGATTGACTGTTCTAGCATGAGAGAAGAGTGAGCCCCAAAGAGAGAGAGAGAGCAGGAGCAAATCGTGAGTGTGTCCATCTCAAGGCCCCGTGCAGAGGTATTTGTCTTTAAGTCACATACCCGAGTGTCCTGAAGTCTGGGACCACCGAGTGGAGGTACTCTTTCAATTATTCATGCCCAAGCGTCCTGAAGTCTGGGACCACTGGATTGAGGAACGCGTCTTCAGTTGTTCACATACGGGCATCCAGAAGTCTGGGATCGCCATGTGGAGGCACTCTTACTCAAGTCTGTGTAAATGCCTGCACTTGGAAATATTGTCTTCCTTGCCTTGTACTGTTGGAATTGTATTGAAGTAAAGCTTTGCTAGGCCCTGACCGTTTCCAGGGACCTGAGGTACGTTATATCTGTCTGCGGCTCCTTTAATCTTCGCTGAAGGCCATTCCGGTGTGTAGCGGAACGATGGCATCACCCGTAACAAGTACTATCCCATTTCTATTGTTTATTGGGCATCCCTCTTCTAGGGGTGTCTAGAAGAGGCCCAGTGCTGTGCTGGCCAAGGCTACGTGCGTCCCTCCGGGAGGGAGCGTGGTAAGTGCCGCCGTGACAAGCCAGCATCTTACCCTCCCCACTCCTCAACGTATGCCCTGTGTCTGGGGTCTCCCTACAGGATGCTGCAAGTGTACCCTTAATATGTGGGGGAAAAAATTCTTCCTGACTCCATAATGGCAGCCAGGGTAATCCCTGGATCAACATTTGAGATCAACAACCCTTCTGGTTATTTAATGTCTATATCCTGTAATGTTTTAGTGCTCTAAAAAGACGTCTAGTCCTCTTTTAAATTCCTCTGTCGATTTTGCCATCACCACTTCCTCAGGCAGACAGTTCCACAGTCTCACTGCTCTAACAGTAAAGAACCCTCTTCTATGTTGGTGATGAAACCTGCTTTCTTCTAGATCTAAATGATCTAAATCCTGCTATATAAAGTGATGTACTGCCGAATATTGATCACAGTTCCCAGATGGTAGGAATTGGATTGCAGTGAGCAGGATAGAGGAGACAGAGAGGTGGTTGTAAGTGCTGCCACCTGGTCAGTCCCTATCTAAGCCAGCACCAGCCTTTCTATCTATAGTCCACTCTTAGATCCACATTCACACAAAAATAATAAAGAGCAGCAGACCCTCTGGCCTTGATGGTAGGTAATTCATGCCCTGACCTACCATCAAGGCCATAGGCTCTGCTGCTCTGCAATCCAGTTCCTACCATCTGGGAACTGTGATCAATATCACTTTACATAGCAGTATTTAGATCACGTGGGTAGCAGGGTTTGACCCTTGTTTAGAACACTCATCATCTTAGGTGTCTGAATTTCTTAATTGTTTGTTGCTGATGTGCACAGGTTCATCCCACTGTCTGGGTTCTGTTCCTCAGCTGTCTAGCTCTAGTGTATATGGTTTTAAGCTTTCTAATAAAATTATTTAAGTGAATGTCTTTTAAAAAGTCTAATCTGTGAAGGGCCTTAGTTATGAAGTAGACTTTGCTGCACTCTGTGAATTGTTTATGTATTTTTAGGTTTGCGATACACATTCTAAACATGGAAAATGATAAATAGATTTTAAATAGCCTTTGCTGAATACTTTTATTTATTGTGAATTTCCTTCCCATCACTGCTCAGGATGGAGCAGATTTCATATTATTTTTGCTGGGCTGAGATTTCTCCTATGCTCATTGTTGCCCCCTGCTAAGTAATACACTTTGCATGAGCTGCTAGGACGACTCAGAAGAAGGAAACAAGTATTCTGAAGAAAATCCCCCCTCTATATATGTACTGCTTATTATAATTTTATGATAGATAGATAGATAGATATGAGATAGATAGATAGATAGATAGATAGATAGAAAGATAGATATGAGATCGATAGATAGAGATGAGCGAGCATACTCGTCCGAGCTTGATGCTCGTTCGAGTATTAGGGTGCTCGAGATGCTCGTTACTCGAGACGAGCACCACGCGGTACTCGTCTCGATTAAACGAGCACTGACCATTGAATTCAATAGAGCCGGCAATACAGCCGGCTCCATTGAAAGCAATGGCCTGCCGGCGAGCGCGGGGTGAATTGTCGGGAAGGGGTTAAATATATAAGCCCTTCCCTGCAATTCATCCAGAAATGTGTAAAAATAAAAAATATATATATACTCACCTGGTCCCGGCAGACGGAGTTCAGCGCGGCCAGCGGCAGTCCTCCTAAACTGCTCTGAACAGCTGTGAGTAGTATTCAGCAGCCAGGGATTTAAAATCCCCGCCTGCTGAATGAGCTGCCTCTAATTGGTCACAGCCTGACCAATCAGAGGCAGATTACACTCACACACCCATTCATGAATTTATGAATGGGTGTGTGACTGCTGCCTCTGATTGGCTCAGCGGGACCAATCAGATGAGAGGCAGCAGTCACTGTCAGCATAAAGATCGCTCCCCTCTGCCACAGCTGTAACAGCTGTGGCAGAGAAGAACGATGTTAGCCCATTGAATTCAATGGAGCCGGCAACACAGACGGCTCCATTGAAAGCAATGGGCTGCAGGCAAACGCGGGATGAATTTTCGGGAAGGGCTTTAAAATATAAGCCCTTACCTGAAAATCATCCTAATATGTGTAAAAATTTTAAAAAATGTATACTCACCTTTCCGCTGAAGCCGGAGTTCAGCCGCGTCTGGCCGGCAGTTCTCCTGAACTGGCCTCTGTAGTATTCAGCAGCCGGGGATTTAAAATCCCCGCCTGCTGAATGAGCTGCCGCTGATTGGTCACAGCCTCACCAATCAGAGGCAGCTCTCACTCACACCCATTCATGAATTCATGAATGGGTGAGTGAGTGCTGCCTCTGATTGACAGCTGAGAGCTGCCCCTGATTGGTCCCTGCCCTGAGCCAATCAGAGGCAGCACTCACCCATTCATGAATTCATGAATGGGTGTGAGTGAGAGCTGCCTCTGATTGGTGAGGATGTGACCAATCAGAGGCAGTTCATTTAGCAGGCGGGGATTTTAAATCCCCACCTGCTGAATACTACAGAAAGCAGTTCAGGAGAACTGCCGACCAGACGCGGCTGAACTCCGGCAGCAGCGGAAAGGTGAGTATACATTTTTATTTATTTTTACACATTTTAGGATGATTTTCAGGTAAGGGCTTATATTTTTAAGCCCTTCCCGAAAATTCATCCCGCGCTCGCCGGCAGCCCATTGCTTTCACTGGAGCCGGCTGTATTGCCGGCTCCATTGAATTCAGTGGGCTAACATCGTTCTTCTCTGCCACAGCTGTTACAGCTGTGGCAGAGGAGAACGATCTTTATGCTGACAGTGCGAGGGGGGGGGGGTCTCACTCTCGCGCTCGCCGGCAGCCCATTGCTTTCAATGGAGCCGGCTGTATTGCCGGCTCCATTGAATTCAATGGGCTAACATCGTTCTTCTCTGCCACAGCTGTTACAGCTGTGCCAGAGGAGAACGATCTTTATGCTGACATTTTTTTTAAATTATTTTTACACATTTTAGGATGATTTTCAGGTAAAGGCTTATATTTTTAAGCCTTTCCCGAAAATTCATCCTGAAATCGCCTGCAGCCCATTGCTTTCAATGGAGCCGGCTGTATTGTCGGCTCCATTGAATTCAATGGTCAGTGCTCGTTTAATCGAGATGAGTACCGCGTGTTGCTCGTCTCGAATAACGAGCATCTCGAGCACCCTAATACTCGAACGAGCATCAAGCTCGGACGAGTATGCTCGCTCATCTCTAATGCAGTGTAATCCTTTCTCTGAATATAGAATCAATGAAATGCATATGGTTGCAGCTTCCAGCGAGAATCAAGTTTACCCGTTCGATGTTCCTTTTTGGAGCCAGACTTGATCTCCAATCTGCAATGGCGTAGCATGGGCATGTTTATTAAAGTCCGCTTGTTGTTTTTCTCATGCTCCTTCCATTCGGGTATCACCAATATGCTGGGCTTTTATGAAGTGCCGTTGATGGCCTTGCACCCATTCAGTAGATGGTAAAGGATTATGTTCATCAGGAACCTGAATTCCCAAAGCAAAATCAAAAGGTAGTTTTCCTTGTTGGCCAAACATCAAGTAATAAGGAGTGTACCTGTTAAAACAATAGTGGGTGTGATTGTAGATGTAGATAAGTTCTGGAAGAAGGTCAGGCCAATGCACTCTTTGATGAGGAGGAATGGTTCGGAGCAAGTCCACAATGGTCTGGTTCATCTTTTCACAGGTTCCATTCCCTTGTTAATGATATGCGGTGGTAAGGATTTTCTTGCACTGATTAACATTATACAGTTCCTGAAACAACTGGGACTGGAAGGTGGATTCTTTATCTGACAGAATTTTCTCCAGAGACCCGTAACAAAGAATAAAGTGCTTACAGACTATGGCAGACATGGTCTTTGCTGTTAGCTCTTTGACTGGCACCGCAACTGTGAGTTTGATATAATGGTTGACCATAGTCAGTACGTAGCTGTATCCTGAAAGACTCGGCTCAATTTTGAGATAGTGAATGGCTAAGAGTTCTAACGGTTGAGAAGCAATTTATGGGATGGAGAGCGGCCTTTTGGTCCGATTTGGCTCCCAGTCTAGTCTCGCAGATGGAACACTCTTGACACCATTTTTCTATGTTGGCTCTCATCCCCACCCAATAGAACCTGTTTCAAATTGTAGCTTCAGTCTTTTGAACTCCAAAATGCCCGGATTGGTCATGATAGGCAGCAAGGACTTGGCTAGCATCTCATCAGGGAATCAGGATTTGATGTACTCTGATACCTGAGACAGAATCTGTGGAATTTCTCAGGATAAGACCTTATTTTTAGCAATAGTTTTTTTTTCTCCAGAGTTGCTGTAATTCAACATACACATTTCTCCATAGCTATTTCGCAGAATGTTCATCTCTAGTGTAATGACTGGGGTATTCCTATCTGGTACTTCTACTACTAGGATGCCCTGTCTCAGTAGTTAAGCCCTTCCTGCAAGAATCGTAGGCTCCTGATAACTTACCATAGATACTGGCTGCCCATTGCTAGCCATAGCATCTATCAATTGCTTTGTCGGGCAGATCAGAGCATTTAAAGTCCAGAACTTCTCGAAGTCAACTTTTTTTTATAGTAGTAACTTGCGACCCAGTGTCTAATAGAGCTGGAAGTGGTATGCCTTCTATGTATAAAGTGATTTTAGGGCATAGGCCAACATACTTCATTGGCAATTCCGCGGGCGCACCAGTCTGGGTGGCTTGGCCATGTTGTTCACGTTTGCGAGGATGAAGAGGTCTCTCCTGTACCATAATACCACTAAAGGTTTTGAAATCATCTATTTTAGACGCCTGGTACTCCGTTCCCACTACTTGGATGGCCAGCACTTTGAAGTCAAGAAAGCTACTATCAGGGTGTTGGACTGAGAATATTTTTAATTGGCTACGGAGAGTTTCTGTCAGTGCTCGCTCTATGAATTGTTCTCAGAGGACTTGATTTGCCCCTTGCACCTCTTTAGGGTCAATGTGGACTACCGCTTTCATGTCTTCCTGCAAGGATAAGGCGTAGTCCCGGAGAGACTCGCCTGGCTTTTTCCTTTTGTTAAAGAAGCATTTTTTGATTTCTGACTTGGTGTGGACCTCAAAGATACCTTGCAGTCTTTCTAAGATTTGCTCTACAGTTTTTTTCGTGCTCGGGTCAGGTTTTTACCTCCCAGGCCGCTGCTCCTTCCAATTGTGCCATTAAGATTTCCACTTTCTGCTCCATGGCAAGTGGGGAGAGCTGGAATGCGGTTCCCATCTTGCTCTTGAACTTCTTCAGTGTTCATCGCTGTATCGCGGCAGCAATGGGGCGCCTAAACAATAAGTCATCACCAGAGGTGCGAAGCTGGAAGAACTAGGAGCTGGAAGAGGGCTAGACTGTTCGTTATCACTGCTGTTGGACATGGTGATAGATTATCTAGAGTTGGTTTGACTTTGGCACGATTCCTAAAAAATGGGACGCTGGCCCTTTAAATTTTGAAATTTTGCACACAATCTCAAGACAGGTCATAGAGGTCTAGTATCCTGTTTGTGATGCCAAAAACCCCTGTATTGCAGCAAGCAGAAGTCGGCAGGACTAGCCCGAGTGGGTAGGCTAACTCTGACTTTGTCACTGTTTTTGCTACTCTGCCTTAAATCGTGGCTCGTGCAGCAGGTGGGATTGCAATAGGGTTTTAGGTGCGAGCAATTGGTAAATAATGTAAGTTCGATGTGACACCAGTGCCTTTGAGTATGTTGTGACAATGAAATAATGAGACAAGTCCAATAGAGCTTTTGTAAAACCGAAGGCACACAGTTTACTTGTTGTTATGGACTTAACACCGCTTTCACACTTGACGGTGTAACAGGTAGCCAAATGCGTCAATAACTTCCGGGCAGATGCAATGCCATAATATACATGGTTACCTCGATTCTCTCCTGACAAACGGTGCTGCTAACTGGAGTTGAGTGGGGCGGCAATTGGAAAGTTATTTGTGGAGGAATGGTGGGAGTATCGCAGGCTCTACTGTGGACAAGCTGACTTCAGACTTTGCAGTAAAAAGATAGACTCACAGTTGTGAAGGCTGCTTTCCTCCCAGGCTGTGCGGGGTCTGCCCTGGCTTAGTTTCCTTCTGGCAGGGATGAAAAGGACTCTGCTACTGCTCTGAGCTCTGTTGGATCCCGGGTCAAAGCTCTTATGCCTCTCTAGCCCTGGTTGGCACCTTTCCATCTCCGCTCCTCTTCTTACCACGCACTCTTCCCTCTCTCTCCTCTGCTGACACACTCCTTTACCGCACCCTAGCGCTTTCGCAGGCTTCACTGGACTCTTCCCTCATCACCTGGTCAGTTCCCTCGAATCACCTAAATCCGTTCCAAAGGAGGGATTGGCCAATCAGAAAATTTGATGAAGGCAGCCAAACAGAGGGGTGCTATTGCTAGGCAGATACCCTTTTACCTGCATTTAAGAGAAAAAAAGTTTATTATCCAAGAAAGCCGCCTTCTCTGTCCTCCGAAGGGCTCATAGCAAGGTCCCCAGGACCTATTAAGTCTTTGCCTGTCGTGTAGGACCCTCCGGGTCACTACAGATGCGCTTGGAACCATAACAGCTGACATCATTGAGGGGGATGGAGCTTCCTCTCCGGCACTTCACAGTGCCTGTCTGTCATTTTTCCCCAGCCGCATCATGAGCTTATGGGCAGGGCTTAAGTCCAGCCTGTAGGCCTCTCTGCCCAGCCACTCAGCTGGTAGAAAGGGGAACTTAGTGTGGTCATCCGAGCCATAGTCACTAGTAGGAAGGGAGCAGGGCACTGCTCTCCCCTCTTACATATACACATCTGGGTATGATCCTGTTCGCACACAGCCCCTTCAATTGGCTTTATTGGAGGGGGTCCCAGGCAGCAGACTCCTACCGATCAGATATTGATGGCCTATCCTGCAGATAAGCCACCAATTTCTACAACTCAATTAAAGGGGTTGTCCCGCGGCAGCAAGTGGGTCTATACACTTCTGTATGGCCATAATAATGCACTTTGTAATGTACATTGTGCATTAATTATGAGCCATACAGAAGTTATAAAAAGTTTTTTACTTACCTGCTCCGTTGCTGGCGTCCTCGTTCCCATGGAGCCGACTAATTTTCGCCCTCCGATGGCCAAATTAGCCGTGCTTGCGCAGTCCAGGTCTTCTCCTGTTCTCTATGGGGCTCCGTGTAGCTCCGTGTAGCTCCGCCCCGTCACGTGCCGATTCCAGCCAATCAGGAGGCTGGAATCGGCAATGGACCGCACAGAAGAGCTGCGGTCCACGGAGGAAGAGGTTCCCGGCGGCCATCTTCACAGGTAAGTATAGAAGTCACCGGAGCGCGGGGATTAAGGTAAGCGCTCCGGTAAGCTTTCTGTACGTCCCTGCATCGGGGTTGTCTCGCGCCGAACGGGGGGGGGGTTGAAAAAAAAAAAAACCCGTTTCGGCGCGGGACAACCCCTTTAACTCCTTTAACACTACCAAAATACAGTCCTTGAGCTTAAAATGGTCCAAAGAGTTTGAGTCCAAGTCTTTAGATTGGGAAAGCATCTTTTAAATAGAACTACTTGCACAAACAAACTGGAACATCACCTACAGTAACTTAGCTCGTTAACACGAAACAGCGAAACACAGTTAACACGAAACAGCAACACACATTTCTTAAAGGGACATGTACGGTATAGAGTTTGTGTACAGTTTTTGGACAGTAGCCAATGAGCTTTGAGGTACAATTCTGAGTTGTAATGAGGCTACAAACAAATTGTCTTCATACCTGATCCCATGCCAGATTTCCTTTGTTCCATTTGCGGAGCCCAGGGCTTGAGAGCTGTATAACTGTGGGAGTTTTTATAAATCCTTCTTAGTAAGACTCTGCACGGCTAATAAAACCTGACATCTCTCTCCCTGAAGGAGGGACCTTTGTAATATCAGCTATTTTTCCCTATGTCTTTTAATTCTTTTTCCTTCCTTTGCCTGTCTTCATTGAGCAAAGCCTAACCAGGCTTGTCTCTTTCCAGCCGGCAGGGGAACCAATTATCAGTGTAAGTGGTGCAGGAACCAAGCAGACTCTCGAGTCTTGTTTTTGTAAATGATCCATTGTATGAATGCAAGATAAAGCTGCTTCCAGAATTTTAAGTGAATATTTTTTTTAAAAATTTTTCTGGTTTCAGTGACGCTTTGAAAAATATAATAATTCTCGGAGTATAAAGAAAGAAAGTATTTAGTCACTAGCTGAGATTGCAAATGTAACAAAAATTCATAATACGAGAGTAAAGCCTCTAATCAGGTCTGACCACAATTACTGATGAGTTCTTAGTAATTGCTATAACCACATGAGGTGAAGACAAATCTCTTCTTCATTCCGGTAGAACAGTATTGACTATTGAAATACATAGACTACAGCTATATGCTTTGCGAAATTTCTGCAGTGGATTTTCAGGATTTTGATGAGGATCTGCATCACAATCCGCATCAGAATCAATTAGAACTGTATAGAGTAAATTCTTAGGCTTTATTCCCACGGGCCATATGCTGTCCATGTATGCCGCGGGCATATGAGCAATATTTCACACAGAGATTCTCAGGCACAACTCACAATACAAATGTTACTTCTCTGCTAACAAGATCCTGGAGTATCTGTTCTCTATATCCTCCTTCTTCTTTTCTCGCTTCCTCAAACTTATAGTAAAAACTGAATTTGTCATCTTTTCCCCACTGTTCACTCTCACCAGACCTATCAATCACTATCCATGGCTGCTCACTGTCACCAATTCCACAATTCCATTATGGCCTCCTGCAGGCGTTGGGGTCAGATTGAGAATTCTTGCAGTGGGATGCAACCCGTGTTCCGGCAGTGACCCGCGTCTCACCCGCTCCTGGTGTCTTGCTCCGCTCTGCCCACACATGCGCAGTGCAGATCCGGCGCGCCACTAGTGATGTTTCTGTGCGGGTCTCGCAGAGGCCCGCACAGAAATAGGACATGCCGCAATTTGTTTACCGTGCGAGTTTTCACGCACTCAAATTGCGGCTGTCTGCAATGGATTGCATTACATAATGCAATCCTTTGGCAGCGGGTGCTGGCGGAAATTCTGCAGGAAATCGCGCCGCGGAAATTCTGCCCGTGTGCAGGAGGCCTATCTCAGTATTAAATTTGACTCCTTCCTCTCCTTCAAACCATATATACAGATCCTCGTCACCTCCAGCTCAAAAATATATCCCATATACGATGTTTCCTCAACCCCAAGACAACAAAACTGCTTGTGGATTTCTTCATTATCTCCCGTTTAGACTACTGCAACATTCTTCTCTGCGGCCTTCTTTCCAACGGCCTCCAATCTATCCTCAAGTCTGTTGTCCACCTCTCCCCCATTACTCTTCTGCTTCTTCCTCCAGCCAATCCCTTCACTGATTACCTATTACCCAAATAATCCAATTCAAGTTAATATCAATGACGTACAAAGCTGTCCTCAACAGGTCACCTCCATACATCTCTGACCTAATCTCCTAATACCTCCCCACTGGTAACCTTTGGTCCTCGAAAGACCTTCTCCTCTTCTCTTCCCTAGTGTGTTCTTACTTTCACCTATACAGAACATGTCAGTATCTCTATCTATTCCAGTACTGCCATCTATTTTGTGGCAACTACAAGAAGCTTGCTGTCCACATGGACCAACATTCCTGCAAAATGATTTCCCCACCTAGTGAAATCTATGCTCTGCTCTGGTTCTGAAGACTAACAGAGGTCCAACTTGGTACTATAGGGATGTTTCTAATAAAGTGTCCCTTCAGTGTATGAGTGCACATGCAAAAAAAGTTAACTAATAGAAAAAGAATGTCTTCAGCATTTTCTAGTTCATTAACTAAATGTAATGTCCATCAATAAAATGAATCACTTGGTCACCCGTACTTACAAAAATATCCCGAGCATTAATTAAGCTTATTGTGGTTCTGTTTCTGTGATACAGAGCTCTAAAGCCTCCTCCACTCCCCCTCACAAAGCCATAGTTACATGCTAATATTGATTTAGCCTACAGCCACATACTGCGTAGGGATTTGTATAGTTTCCAATAAACTCTCAAATAAATTTAAAAAACATTGAGCTCCCTTCAATGGTGGCAGAAAGAACTCTAACATTTTTCTCATCTTCCCAACTACTATGGAAACTCCACCCCCATCAGTACATTTTGGCAAAAAAACTTCAAAAACTTGGCTTAAAAGCTAACGTTAGAGAGGAATTTCACCTTTCAGCACGACAACCACCAAAGCATACCTCTCAATCAACCAAAGAATTACTTTACCAGAAGAAGATCCTAGTTTTGGAATGACCTAACCAGAGCCCAGACATGAATCCCATTGAAGATCTGTGGGGTGACCTGAAGAGGGTGCTACACACAAGATACCCTCACAATCTGACAGATTTTGAGCACTTTTGCAAGCAAGATTGGTAAAGATTGCCAAGTCAAGATGTGCCATGCTGTTGGACACCAACCCAAAAAGACTGAATGCAGTTATAAAGTCGAAGGCTACATCAACAAAGCATTAATTTTAGGGTGTGCATATTTATGCAACCACATTATTTTAGGGGTTTTTTTTACCCTAAAAGATTTCTATTTGTTTTTCAATGGAATTGTACAGATAAGGCGTCACGCTGAGGTTGGAAGTAAATCTGAAATGTGCCTTCATAAATTCCCTCCCCCAAATGTTTTGTGTCTTGTATCCATTATACTAGCACCATATTGTCATTTCTTTTGGTAATATGAGCCGTATCTGCTGAAGAGAAGAGTAATGTCTTTATATGGAATATTTTAGCTTTGGCAGTTTGAAAATTCTCAATATTCTACGCCAACTTTGCTCTGAAAAGAAACCGTACAGTTTGTAGTTCACAGGTAATCAGACTCAAAGGGCAAAAGAGAACGGGTCTGAAGGAATGAAGATCCTTGATTGATACAATATGCATAGCCCGGGGGATTTTGGCTATTTCCATAGGCCCCCCCATCTCACTGCTCAGATGTTTGATGTAGGCTGGCTATGTCTGCAAACTGACTGCTAGGATTGGAACATATCCTTACCATCTGCTCCAGCATATACTATATACATTGTACAGAAGTTAACAAATTTTTGTGATGTTGATGAGCCACAATGTTTTTAAAATTATTGATGCATCTTCTATTGGCTGATGATTATGCTAACTGCACACATGATAGCCAAATACTGTAGATGAACTTACAACTAGATTATATTAGAAACCAACCTATAACAAGTCATTCTCTATTGATTCATGACATGAGTGACCCGCATGCAGTTGCCTGAAGCAACTCGTAGCAGCTGCGACACTGATACTACTAATGCACCTAATGCCAGTGACACAGGCAGGGAGACTGAAAGGTCTTTGGCTTCCATGGTAAATCTCTAGAAGGGCCAATTCTATACATTTGCTGCCATGAACTAACAGAATGACTCTCCCCAGGACTCCTTAAGGGCACGGCCTATGTTGGACCAAAGGACAGAAAGATTTGGGGGGGATTTTCATGTCCACTTTTTAAAAGCCATAACGTTTAAATTTTTCTATTGACATAGCCATATGAGGGCTTGTTCAGTGCATGGCAAATGGTAGTTTTCATTGGTACCACTGTGGGGTACATATAGTGTATTGTGTGATTTTTTTTTTGTAGGGGCAATGTGAAAAACACATCAACTCTGCTGCAGTTTTCTTTTTTACAACATTCATCATGCAGTATAAATGACATAGTAACATAGTATGTTAGGCTGAAAAAGACGTATGTCCATCCAGTTCAGCCTATTAATCCCAAATGTTGATCCAAAAGGAGACCGAAAACCCCAATGAGGTAGAAGCTCATTTCCCTCATTTAAGAAAAAAAAATCCTTCCCGACTCCAATCTGGCCATCAAAAATATACCCGAAACACTGACCTTTCTGAAGTAATCAGTGACTAACATGTAAGATGGTAACAATCAAGAACGGCATCCAGGCCCCTTTTGTATTTTTTTACCGAATATACCATTACCAGATTTTTAAGCTTTTCTACTTTTGCACAATAGCAACCCTTCTTTTGGAATTTTTTTTGCATTGATGCATTCAAACATAACTTTTTTAATTCTTCGATCTGTGAGGGCTTGTTTTTGCATGACAAGCTATAGTTTTATTGGTACGATTTTGGGGAATATGTGAGTTTTGTATCACTTTTATTGCATTTTGTGGGAGGCGAAATGAACAAAAAAGCATTTCGACTCCATTTTGAATATTTATTTATAGCTTTTTTTTGTACATTGAAAATAACTGCGTTGAATTTATTGCATGGTTCATCATGGCTGTGACAATACCAAATGTCTTTATTTTTTTATTTTTTAAACAAAAAAGGGGGAAAGTACTTACTTTTTTTTTTACCGTTTTCATGTTCCTGTAGAGTAGAATCTGCAATCTCAAGATCGCTCAGGTAATATACTGCAGTACTTCTGTACTGTAATGTATTATCACTTTTCCTACCTATGACAAGCCATGACAGACCTGAGCACCAGTGACTGGCATCCAGTTGCTATGGCAACCCATTGTCCCTCCATGATTTTATTACAAAGGGCCGAAGACATCACAGAGGGAGCAGCCTTCCTCTGTTAACCTCATGTATGTTGCAATCAACATCTCTCATGATCACTATGTTATGCTTTTTTGAGAGCTTGGCCATCTGATGTAGAAAGAGTTCATCCATATCTTCTGCTTGTCCAGGTGGCCTATAGTAAATGCCTACAATGGTGTCCTTTCTGTTGTTCTCTCCTTGTATTCTTACCCAAACAGTTTCTACAGAGCTCCCATGCTCTCAAGCTTGAATCGTCATGCAGATGTAGGCTTTCCTAACATACAACACAACACCTCCTCCCCTTTTTGGGGGTCTGTTTCTTATAAACAAGTTGTATCCTTCAAGCCTTGTATTCCAATCATGTGTATCATTCCACCAGGTTTCCGTGATGCCTATGACATCATCTTTCTCTTCCTGTGTTAGGAGCTCCAATTCCCCTTGTTTGTTTCCCATGCTCTGTGCATTTGTATAAAAACATTTTAGCTTGCTCCTCTATTTGCCTTCTGAATTTTTGTGCCTTGGTTCTTTCTTTCCACTTCTATTAGCAAGGTTCTCAAATGTATTAATTAGCTGTATATTTTTGCCTGGCCTTTCACTTCCCTTCCCATATTGTTCTAGTTAAAAGCTCTCCTGATGAGTGTAGTAAGGCACCCACCAAATATATTCACTCCATGGTCTAGCAATCCAAATCTTTGCTGTCGGCACCATCGACGTAGCCAGTTGTTCCCCTCTAGGATCCTCTTCCATCCTAACCATAGAACATTGCATTAACACAACGATTACCCTGCATGGCCTTGCGTTAACTAATGGCGCCATATTAAAAATACTCCATTATCACAGTTCCATCGAGCCTGTGTCCCCCACCCTGGTCAGGAATTTTACATAAAAGCATCCCGGGGACACAATCACATGAATTTTCCTAGAGTTATACTCCGAAGTCTACTGGGCAGTACCATCAACTTTGATACCGCCACCGTGATGCCAGCCAATTGCAGTGGCGGAGACTGCCTCTCCTTCCATGTGTTAGAGAAACCATAGTGTATATTGAACACAATCTTGTTTTCCTTCCATTTTGACTAATTTACTTGACATATATTCGGATATTTTTGTTCACAAGATTACAAGGCCTGAAGAATGAGCAAACACTGCAACTTATCTTTTGCTCACACAAATGTGTAGCCAGACAGTTTGCTAAATATGGACTTTGTCTTAGGAATGCATTAGTAAATAGAACTTTTTATTATCTGTTTTACTTTATTTGCTCTTCTATACATTTAAACCTTGATTAAGCTGAGGAGTACTTCTAGATTACCAATTAATGATCTCAGACAGCGCGTGACAAAGTGACCAAAAGACCGACGTCACTACACATGCTAAGAGGTGTAACAAGCTGTGCATATGTTGAATCAGGAGACTTTTGGTCACCTGACTTCAATGTATTTGTCTTAAAGGACTATAAATTCTCTGACTGTTTGACAAATAAAAAGAATTATTTGCGATTTACACAAGTGCTGTAGGGCGTATCATTGAGTCTTTGAGCTGCTCTTATTAACCCTTAATATGGAACAGCAAGAATATACATATAGCGCTAGATTGTGCTAACACACGAACTGCGGGTCCTTTGCCCCCAGGTCATCAGGGCATACTGGTGGTCTCGTTGGGTTTCTTCTGCGGCCTTCGTAACCTCAAGAGTCCTTGCTGCTGGTCGCTGCTGCCCACAGTCCTGCACATACTGCTGCATTCCCACCGCTATGGCGGCTCTCTCCAGCCCTGTGATGCATTACAGACCTTTATAAGGCCCTTTCTGCCCCCATAACCTTCCAACTGCTTATCTAGCAGTGCCTCTATTAACCCCTTTATCCCCCTGCCGCTACACTGGCAGGGAAAAGAGACCTCTACCCGAAGCCCCAAGGTATCTCTGACAGCTACCCCCCTCTGCTTCTCTGGATCTTAGGCCAGAGGGGGCAGCACTTAGCATGGCCATCAGCAGCAAATCACAGAAGCTGCATGACGCTTCACTTTGTTTGGGATAGCATGGCAGTACTACCCCCTTACACAGCCCCTTTACTGTTTAAATAGGCACAGTGTATATAACTGTAGCTGTGCCTGGTGCTGCAGCTCAGTACCATCAAACATTTGTCATGGAAGGTGGTAGGAGACAAAGGGACCATGATACCAAGTGGACACCAGGGTTGCAAAAATGCACATTTTTATTTTAACGAATAAACTGCAAATCAAAACTGGTTATACAATTTTTAGAAAGCAGTAAAGTAAATATGCAAATTCTACAGATCTATTACAAAAACCTGACAATTTCTAATTAAAGGTGAGAACAACTGATTTTATATGTTATGTAAAATAACAATTATTAATTGCAATAATAGTAATGCACACCTGAGAAATACTACAATAGTAACTGGTAATTGATAATCGCAGCTTTCCGCACAGTCCATACATTAGGTAAACTAACTCCACAACGGGCGAATTCTGAAGAAAGTTATGACAAATGTTCTTTGCTTATGCATCCCGTGTTTACAGCTTGTTTGAGCTAAGAAACTCGATCTTGTGTTTCAGCTGGACACAGATTCCTGTAGTAAAAGCACCAGTCCTGAGTTCCTATTAGCAGGACTGTTAAGTCTATACAATGTTGCGTTCAGAGCATGCACTGTTTGGTGTTTTATGAGGCCTCCCTCACTTACTGTACTGATGCAGGAGTACTCCTATTTTTGTACTGGCTGTTCCACTGGCACACTCCCATACATACAATCTCCTTAGAAGTAGGTCCTGAAGGATCCCAACATTCCTTTCCAGGTGGAGGCTGATGGAGCAATCAGTTACACGGATTTTTAATTCTCTTTCAACTGCAGCAGCTGCTCTTCCTTAAGCTGACCTCTTGAAGCTTAAGCTTTCATATCCCTCTAGCATATTCAGGCTTGTTCTACAAAATGAGACAGTCCATATTCATCCCTATCATGATGGCACTCCCAGGACTATAAAAGCAAGGGGCAGAGCTTCCTCCTGGAGCACTAGCTGTGCTACAGATTCATACAGAATCCATAAAGAATAATTATGGCATGTTGCATCAAATAGCTTATTTCAGGGCAATGCTTTAGAGATCACAGCGCACACTATAGCTCACCAGTTTAGAACCATAGGGACACATCACTGAAATGTGCATGAGATGGGGCCGAATACCAGTGGCTGCTGGAAATCTATACAGGGGGCTATACCACTGAAACATCATAAGGGGCAGCTGAGCAATGCTACCTCCTTAGACATTGATGGCTTATACTAAGGATATGTCATCAATGTTTAAAGGGGTTGCGCCAAGATACAAAAGTTATCCTCTATCCTATAGATAGTGGATACATTTATGATTGGTGGTGGTCTGACTATTGGTTCTCTCACCGATTCCGAGACTCAAAGGCCCCCATTCATTTCAATTAGATCGCTACAGATTGCTGAGTGCTTGTTCTTGGTAATTTCCAGTGCTCCCATTGTGTCCCCTCCACACGGGAAAGCCATTCCTGGGATCGGTAGGGACCTCAGTGGTTGAACACTACCAATCATAAAGTAGCACAACCCCTTTAAGTTCCAAGGAAACCATTTAATTCCTAAAAAAAAGATGTTTTATCAATCATACACAGTAATGAAAAATATACACCAGAGGTTACAGTTAGGCCTCAACTTTATCATTCTTTGTTGTTACCCAAAAATCACTAAGGATCCAGTTCTTTTGTTTTCTTAGTCTCTTTCATTTTTATTTGAAGTTGATTCGATGGGGACTTGGTGGGCTTAAGTGTTCAAAATCCAAAGAAAGTTTGAAGTTCTCTTTTTGAGTTGGCACCTATCATGAATGCCGTCACCGTTTAATGACATTTCCTTTCAGAAAATAAATACTGTGTTATGTGATTATTTGTGCATTAGTTTGGAGGAATCGCGTGCTTTCTTGAATACATTTGACGGTGGCTGTGAAACTTGATTTCCCACATGAAAGAAATTGTACATGTTTAAAATTTAACAGTAACAATGCCTCAGATGGCTTTCATCCTCTTTATACCGTATATACACAAAACTCTCTGTATATCTGATGGAGGGATAAAAAGGAGCCCCTGGGATTTACTGCTCAGAAGTCGGAAGGATTGTTTCTCATGCGCACAGCCTATGAGTGACATTTTCTATGCATTTTTTTTTTCTCTGTTGGGGGAAACTTTCGCAATGCTGGCAAATTTCCCAAAAAGAAAGAATAGAAAATCCTAACACAGCAATTAAATATTTTTCAACCTAATCCTAAAGTCATTTGTACTGAAATGTTTAATAAGAAGTGTTTTTAAGCCTGAAGATTAAATGTCTGATTAGCAAAGTCTGGTAATTTACCACTTCTGTTGGTAAAAAATGGTCCCCATGTTTGTATGGTAATTCCAATGCAGACCCATTTAAAGATTTTGACTAAGGGTGTTACTGGCCTACCAAGCACTAGATGATCCTCTGGTGGAGGCAGGCTCTGACACATTCATGGGTCTCATAGGTCTAGTAGGAGACAACACCATTGGCGGACAACCATTTTGGAGACAGTCACTTGTCACTAGTGTTAATTTATAAATTATAACCAATTAGATCTTATGAATGACCAGTAGGAAGACCGTCCCAGGCGACCGCAGTCTCTATATATAAATCTCCAAGCTCAAGAAAATTATTCACCAGAATTATAAATTATACCGTAATTATAATGTAAAGGCATCGGCTGTTTCTAATACATGAAATATTCAGGGCAAACCAACGAGGCGGCCGCTTTGCATGTTGTCCTACTGGCCTATTTTTGTAGTCACTGGGAGAATTTTGCAGACGCCTCTTTGCTCATTTTTGGGTCCGGAGGTCATGTGTCCATCTAAGCAAGTGACCACTCCAGCCAATGACTAGTCTCAATGTTACTGAGACCAGTGATTGGCCATAAAAATCATGTGCATATAGGATCATGTGACTGCTGGATCCAGAAGTGAGCGTAGACCATTGGACTTAAATGGAATGGTATTATTTTTGGAGCTCTGCAATAATTTTCAACTCTATCCTCATCCTGAGGACACAAATACAGTTGACAATGGTGCCAATGCCAGGAGGCCTGATGCAGATGTACTGTTTGCCCTGTAGTTATAGCATCGCTGTGACTACCTAATGTGTATGCTCAGTTCTTTGCTTCCAGCCAAGTGTGCCTGCATATGGGGGACTCAGTGCCACTGGTGCCGGTTTCTTCTGTGTCTCAGGATTGGGTCTAATGTGAGGTTACTACATCAGCTCCAGATTATGTGGTCAGTCCTGGCCAGCATGGGTTAAACATTTCTCTGCTGCTGTTTAGCTGTCGGACTGGTTGGTCATTGACAGTCCAGCCAGCAAATCAGTAGTATTGTTAAACTAATGAGCTGGCTGGGATAATTGACAGCCTAAACTGCTACTTTCATATGATATATAAGCTAAGTCTTCCTTGCTGAAGGCATCAGTTATAGTTTTTACATTCTGCCCTTGTAAGGACACCCAGCATACCTTTCTGTTATCAGTCTTCTGTCTGTTGTCATTTTTATACTTTCAACTTATCTGTCTGTTGTCAGTTGTCTTTGTTCTACACCCAGCTCTTTTGTTCGACCCAATCTGGTTCCCTGATTCCTCTTTTATTTAGTACAAGTAATAGGGTCGTCCTTTTCAGGATGGGTGCTCTGCTTTGAGGCAGGTCCAGTCAAAGAGGTTCAGGATGCTCTATTCAGTTCTTTACCCCTGTGTTCTGTCCGGTCCTGTGTCTAGCTACTATTAGTTTCCCATATACATACCTGTTCAGACAGATGTGATATCCTGCTCACCTGAGTTTCGTCAGCAGTCTCAGTCAGACATGACAGCTAAGAGGAATAGCTATTTGCTAAAAATACATAGGCACCTTGACTTGTCAGTTGCAGAAAACTTGCCATCTTTAATGGGCTGAACATCCTAAGATGTCTCATACTCTCTTCTAATATGTGTCATAAATGCAAAAACTCTTGAGCATCATATAGTGGTCTTCATGTCTAAAAAATGTTTCAAAGAATATCTATTCTGCTTCCCGCAGTCATGAATCATTATAATTTCTCACCTCCATTTAAAAATGACCATCCGGACAATTATTCTCACATGTGCTACTCTTGATGCAAGAGTCCAGAATATGCACCGGAAATGCCACATTAAAGAGTGAATGACTATTTTGTATGCAAAGCTTATATAAAAAGAAATCATGTTGATTATATAATTCCTTTTACAGCTTTTGCCTCCTCTATTTGCTATTGAATTCTTCAAGTACAGAACCAATGCTAATAGCGTCCTTCAGCATCAAGCGTAATATCACTGCTACTTTCAATTTGGATGTTAGAATAAAAAAAGAGAAATGCTCTTTGAAAGATGATATGCTGAAAGGAACTATTTAAGGACATTTGATTGAACTGCTAATGTTCAATATAAGAGGCTACTAATCACAGCTAGACATGGTGTACTGTGAGAGGAATCTCATATGCTTTTATTAACTATATTTGTATCATTCCCTAGTAAGAATAGAACATTATCGCTGATGATGGATCACTTGAAACACTAGGAGAGACAATGTGATCTGCTGGTGACAATTGTATCTGTCTGTGTCAGAAATGTGACACAATATTATCTGTAGGCAGGGAAATAAAAGTTACAGGGGTTGTCTGGTTTAGAAAAACTGTTTTCAAGTACCCTATTAAAAAACTCTGTTCCAGTACAGGGTTTCTCCCATTTAGGACCCTCGTCTATCAGCCAGAGTGGAGAGAGGCTACAAAGAAGAGCATCTCTATCTCTCTGGAGGACCATGCATGACCATGTATTACATGGACAGTCCATTGATTTCAAAGAGCACCATGTAGTAGTTTGTTTGTCCTGTGGTGGTGCTATAGGAAAAATGAACAGGTTGTAGGTGATTGCTAGGGGTGCAATCAGCAAGACAATGCATTATTAAGTTATCATTAAGGACTCTTTCTGAGAAAAAAGTATTGTCCAAAATGGGCAATTCCTTTAGTTGGAATTGTAAAATAATGGGTAGAAGAGGGTAGTCTATGGTTAAAGGAATTTTTCCAAGCATTTGTTATTGATTACCTATTCTCAAGATAGGTCATCAATAGCTGATTAGCTGGGTTCCATCCCTCGGTACCCAAACCAATCTGCAGTTCAGGTTCCCACTGTCAGCTCCACGACACACAAGGTATGGAGCAAAAGCAGATAGGTCCAATCCCTATGCAGTAGCCAGTGCTGGTAATTACAGCTGTCAATGATTTTAATGGGAGCTGTGCCTGCAATTACCAGTGCCGGCCTCTGCTAAAGGGTCAAAACTATGTGCTTCTGCTCTGGACCCACTGTGCTGTGGCGCTGACAGAGGGCACCTGAACAGCTGATTGGTTGGTATTCCAAGCAGCAGACCCCAGACGGTCAGCTATTGGAAACCTATTTTAAGGATAGGTCATTAATAGCAATTACCTGGTTTAACCCCTCTTATAGAAATTTGTCACCTTTAATTAGTAGCCCTAAATAATTCCTAATGACTGATGTGGGATTAACATACAAATCAAACTATACATTTAGTTTTTTTCCCAGTGATTAAAATGCCCTCAAATGTGCATTTTCGCACTTCTCATGTAGTATGCTAATTAGCTTTAGACTGTCTGATAGACTGTCTTGCAGGACTGGTTTGGGCTCTCTCCGCACCAACCTCTCATTCACGTAAATCACGCTTCTTGACTAAAGCCCCATTTACACGCAAAGTTGATCGCTCAAAATTTGTTCAAAAGGTAGGTTGATCGACAGTTTGAGTGATCATTTTGCATAAGCTGCTAATGGCCACTAATGTCCATTAGCAGCTTATTAGCTTCATTTGCATGTAAATGAGCCTCCCTGCACTGTATGCAGAGAACAGTAGGTGATCTGTTATCTGCATTCAGCTCCTTTGGACTCACGTGGGAGTGCAGCTGAATACAATGTTATCAGCGCTCCCGTGAAAAAACTCAGCTCTCTGGCTGAACGATGGATTTTAAGCTGAACTAAAAATAATTGTTCGTCCAAAAAGCAAATGATGGTAGCATTTACACGCAACGATTATCGCTCAAAAGACATTGTTTGAGCGAATTTTGAGTGATAATCATTGCGTGTAAATGGGGTTTAACGGTTGATGACTGCAGCCCCTGTGAGCTGGAGACAAAGTGTGTTCCACAAATTGTGCCTGTTTTGCACTTCTCCACTTGGCACATGCGCTTGACATCATTTTTGCATTGATTACTGCAAGTCATAAAATACAGTTTGATTGTGGTTATCTGTAATTGTGGCTTAGATAACACTCTAATAACATCCACACAGTAGGAGGAAAAACTAAGTGAACCCTTGAATTTAATAACTTGTAGATTCCCTTTCAATAGCAATCACCTTCATCAAACATGACACTTAGTGGCTTGCTCTCATAGCTCCCGATGTCTAGTAGTTTACACTCCTAGTTCCTTATAGTCATAATTTCTGATAGCAAGTGATTTACTCTCTGAGTTTCTAATGTGCATTGATTTAGGGTAGGCTTGAGAGATAAAGAGAAAACATAGGCAAAGCACCTCAAAAGTAGAAACCAGATGTGGATGGTGCACTGGCGTGCTGGAATTTTGATAAGTGTGGACAAGGATCGTGAGAGATGCTGCCAGCCTTGCACGCTGGTTGACCAATGGCCAAATTAGCATTTGGTCATGTGAGGAAGAGGAGCTTAAAAAAACGATGACCCAGACTCGACCCATGGTTGGTTGTGCTTGGATGAATAATAAAGTCGATGGTGTATAAAAAACAAATGATGATGTATTTAAAACCAGTGAATATCACACGTTTTGAGGCTCATAGACCTCTTCATCAGACACTTGGGTGAACATGAGGCATTATGTTTAGCATTATGGTGCCCAACAGAAGGAAACTGAAAGCCAGATGACTAACATGAAATCCCTGATTGCTGGGGTATTAGAACGTGGCCGAGTCCTTGTGTTTTAGCTCCTCTTCATACATATAAATGGATTTGTTTCTGCATCATATGGATAGACTTCTTCAACCCCTATGGTATGTTTCAAATATAGCTTTATTCTAGTTCCTGTCATTAGTCATTAGCTTACTGACTTAGTATTCAATGATTATTAGTTTACTCCCCTAGTGTCTCATAGTCCGTGTTTTACTCCCACAGTTCCTGATGGTCATTGGCTTAGTCTCTTAGTTCCTTATCGTCAGTGGTGTATTTCCCTTTATTATTGATTTTTTATTTCCTTCCCAATCGACCTCCATAATCATTGGTTACTCTTATAATGCCTTGCTGTCCCATTCCCTGGTGTTGCAAGACCTGAACCTAATCACACCACTCATATATGACAGACGCCTCCCTTCTCCTGCTGTAGGGTGCATTCACACGAACGTATATCGGCTCGGTTTTCACGCCGAGCCGATATACATTGTCCTCGTGTGCAGAGGGGGGAGGATGGAAGAGCCAGGGCCAGGAACTGTGCTCCCGCCCCCTCTCTGCCTCCTCTCCGCCCCTCTGCACTATTTGCAATGGGGAGAGACGGGACGGGTGCTAATTCCCGGACCTTAGCCCCGCCCCCGTCCTGCCTCCTCTCATTGCAAATAGTGCAGAGGGGCGGAGAGGAGGCAGAGAGGGGGCGGGAGCACAGTTCCTGGCCCTGGCTCTTCCATCCTCCCCCCTCTGCACACGAGGACCATGTATATCGGCTCGGCGTGAAAACCGAGCCGATATACGTTCGTGTGAATGCACCCTAACCCTGTTTTTCAGATAGTATGGCTCTAAATTAAGCCATTTTCATCTGCTGCACCACATTTAGCTTGTCTAAACAAAGTGATCCATAGGCAAGATTGCAAGAAACATGCAAAGCCATGAGGTTCAGTGGTAATGTATGGGAAGGTACCATACAACAAAACCAAACCTCTCCGCCATGGCTCCATCAATCCTTATGAAACGACTTAAAAGCTCTAGGTTCTAACATGATGACAGATACTTCGAATTTATCTAATTCTAATAATCCAATGTAAAAATACAGTATATGTACAGAGGAAGATAACATGTGGTTTTAACCGCAAATGCAGATTTATTGTCCAATTACATATGTCTAAATTATAAAAGTTCCGCTAATTACTTGAAAAATAGCCCCTTAAGCTACATAAAGATCTGCCGGGTGTCACATTGGGAGAATTACTGATGAGCAATGGTTTAATTGCCTTTATGGCACTTTGAATTTATGCTAATTAAAAAAAGTAATTGTATAATTTAAGACACCGATTATACCAGTGACCCGGACTAAGAGGCCACGTGGGTTCAAGATTTATATAGGAAAACTATTGGATAATTGATATCACAGTGAGATAAAACACAATACATCTCACAGTGCGCAAAACTAATTGACCTGAAAGAGGCTCTTTTCTATTGCTCAGGAACCCATGGCCATTTCTAGAATCTATAAATATGCGAAACACGTACACTCCGAAGATGTATGGGCATAGATAGATAGATACCGTGTTTCCCCGAAAATAAGACAGTGTCTTATATTAATTTTTGTTACATGTATAGCTGCCTGGACACTATTTAAATTGACTTTTTAAATTAACTGTTAGCAGGACTTAATTTTGGAGTAGGGCTTATATTTCAGGCTTCCTCAAAAAGCCTGAAAAATCATTTTGCATCCTCAAAAACTCTGGAAAATCATGTTATGTCTTATTTTCAGGGGATGTCTTATTTTCAGGGAAACAGGGTAGATAGATAGATAGATAGATAGATAGATATGGGATAGATAGATAGATAGATAGATAGATAGATAGATAGATAGATAGATAGATAGATAGATAGATAGATAGATAGATAGATAGATAGATATGTTCTTCCCTATCTTCCCTCTTTCCTTGACATATCCCAATATTTGTGTCATGAGATACCAGATTTGAAAGAAAATAGACTTAAAGGGGTTGTCTCGCGACGAAAGCGATTTTTTTTTTTTAAAAGGACCCCTGCATTATGCCCTGTGAAAAGGAAAGCATTTGTTAGTTTTTAAAAAGCACTTTGCACTTACCTGCATCAGCGTTCTGCAGCTTCTTCATTTCTTCTTTTAAAGATGGCGCCGCTGGTCTTCTCCCACGGTGCATAGCAGGTCTTCCCATGGTGCACCGTGGAGTTTCTTCTTCTGTCTTCCGCGTTCCACTGCCGATACAGCCACCTCATTGGCTGATCGGCACCACGTGACGGAGGCGGAGCTTCGATGACGACGCACAGACCAGCTCTCCGGCGCGCGCGGCCCCATTCACCAGGCAGAAGACCGCACAGCGCAAGCGCGTCTAAAAACACCAGAAGACAGCGAAATTAGACGGAGCCATGGAGACGGGGACGCTAGCAACGGAGCAGGTAAGTGTATAACTTCTGTATGGCTCATAATTAATGCACGATGTATATTACAAAGTGCATTAATATGGCCATACAGAAGTGTATACCCCCACTTGCTGCCGCGAGACAACCCCTTTAATCGATTCTCTGTCGGGAGATGTTCATGCTATATTTGTCTATATGTGGTCATCCAGTGGCTGTGATGTGAATTGAAGCCAGTGTGGGTTTTGCTAGGATGGTGTGATGTTGTATTGAATTTGTATTGTCAGCATTTGTCCAAGGAGCTGAAGACGTAAGTTTTATTACCTGGTGCCGTCTTTTCTTCTTGTTAGGCCACTTCGTCCTGGGATCTCTCTGTATACCTCTAAATCACATGTGTGAATTAACCCATTCAAAAGAATCGGTTCTTTTTCTGTGCAAGTTCTGTCCATCTCAGACGGAACTTGTGCATTAAAGACACCTGTAGGAATACAAGCCTCAGACATAACATGCTGCTCTGATTGGCTAGTGCTGCTCACATGAGCAGCAATGGGCAATCAGAAAGCAGGATGTAGTGTCTGAGTACCGATGCATAGTATGCACTGAATGGTGACTGGAGCGCCATGACCATGTTGGCAAAATGAAGCTGGGCCCGTGGAGAAAGGATTGCACTGAGTAATAGAATTGGCTCATACTGTCCCTGGACAAACCTTGTTCCAGAGACCAAAGGGTTGCTTTAAGGAAATTTATGTAGACATTTTTAATTTAGAAATTGTCTTACTGTAATACCATAGTTTTTACCCTACTCAGTGCCTTGTCTGAAATGAGTAGAAACTAGAGATGAGCGAGCATACTCGTTAAGGAGATTTACTCGAGAGAGCATCGCCTTTTTCGAGTACCTGCTGACTCGTCCCTGAAGATTCGGGGGGGGGGGGGCGCGGGGGTGAGTGGGGGGTTGCGGAGGGGATCGGGAGGGAGAGAGAGATCTCATCTCTCACTCTCCACCTCGCTCCCCTCCACCGCCCCGCGCCGCCCCCCGCAGCCCTCCCGAATCTTCAGAGACGAGCCAGCAGGTACTCGAAAAAGGCGATGCTCTCTCGAGTAAATCACCTTAACAAGTATGCTCGCTCATCTCTACTAAAAACCCTACAAGAAGTAGCTAGCATTACTATAATGACTTCTAGGCAGCTTATAGGCTCTCATGTGGACCTAAACGAGGAACAACTATGGGGGTATCACACACAAGACTAGTAGACATTAAGATAAAAAAACAAGATGAGATGATACTTGTATGCAGTTGGGTAAATGACTAGAAGAAAATTGGAAGGATTTGGTGCAGAGCGTCACTCATATGAGGAAACATCTGATAATAATGTATACCGAACTGTTGTGGCTGGAACATTTTCTATATTCAACTATTAAAACTTAATAAAGATCGGCAGGGAGGATGTTCCATGGTATGTGTTATTTAGTTTAAATACTGGATACTTCACACCCTACTGTGGGGATTTCTAATATAACTTTATATGCAATTATTGCATTATTAATGTACAGTAATCAGTACAGCAATTAACACTGTTCATTACGAAGCAGATCTTGTAAACTAGAAATATGTATGGAGTTTTAACTATACAGTAATGTGGTGCTGATTGGTAAATGAAGAATTACTTTCATAGAGTTAAGTCCAGAAAGATAATTCTTCATCTTAAAAAACGTTGTGAAAAATCTTTTTTAGCCATTGATTTTTTTCCCCAGGTTTCCATTCAGGTTGTTATTCTGAAGGAAAATCAGCATTTATGTAAATCAATAGGATTAAAGAGGTATTCCACTACCCACCCTGACTATAGGACATCAATAATTGATCAACCGGGGCCCACAGCTTGGGATCCCCATTGATGAACTCATCGTTCGGCCCGCTGTCGGTGTAGTAGACTGGATGTCAGCATAGTGCTCAAGGGGGAGTGTAATAACCAGTTTCACTCCCTTTAAAATCAATGGGAGCGATGCCTCTTATTACCATTTTGGGTCCTCGTTGTGATCAGGATCAGACGTCCAATCCTGATCGCAATGCAAAGCCAGAAGTGTAATAGTAGGCATTGATTTCAATGGGAGTGAAACCGGCTATTACATTTCTGGAGCTGACCAATGAAGATGAGATCCAGTCCACTGTGCTGATAGTGCATCAAACAATCAGCCGATTGGCAAGGATCCTGAGCAGCAAGCCCGCTGTCAATCACCTATGGATTACCTATTCTGAGGAAAGGTCTTAAGTAGTTAAAGTTATGGAATACTTCTTTAATCCCATTAAATAAAGCAGAATGTGTAAGAGTGGTTCAGAAAGCCCTTTGAGTCTGCAGAGGGGTGATGTATCCATTGTCTGCCAACCACTGGGCCAATAAAGCTCTGCAGGGAACAGAATTAGGTATTAGCAATACAGCAAAATTTGGTCAGGCAGAAGGGAAAGAAGTTCCAAAGGACTACCTTTCGATTGTATGACTATGTGTAAACTGGACAGTGTTGTGAATCGGAGTATGAACAGATGAAAAGAAAAAAACATCTACATTGCCCGCCCTTACCGCTCAATGTTGGAAGATTCACAGTGCTTAAAAACTGTTACCGATGTTTGCTGTGTCATATTTTACAGCAATAAAGTTCCAAGTAAGCAAGGAAATAAATGATGTAGTCTTTCTGCAAAGAAGTGCCTACACACTGTAGGGTTGCAGGAAAGCATTGTGATCGGGCTTTCGCCAGAAACTTCGCGAAGGTGGTCTGCAGAAGAAGGAAGGAGTCCCAAGATCTCCCGGTTGTAAGTCTAAGCCGGAACCTGCTTGATGTACTCTCTGCTCAGGGCACCTTTTCAAATCCATAGGGCTAATTTGGATCCCATGACTTGCAGTTATACTTGGCTCTGACATGTCCTTTCTTCCTCAATTTCAATCCACTGCCAAATGCTATTAGCCTCAACTTAAAGAGTAGCTACATTTTCAGCTAACTTTTGAAGTGTCTCTCTATTGATCAGTGTAAGTCCCGCTATTTGCTAGAATGAGTGAGCTGCAGCGCTCACTGAAATAAATGGGAACTTGGCCTGCAATGCCAAGTCTGGCCACTTCAGTTAGAAAGGTGCTGTCTGCTTCCTGCACAAATCAGCTCAGTGCATGAAAAGAACAGATGATTGGTGGGGGGCCCTGACAATGGACTACTGCCAATCTACTATTGATAACCTAAACTAAAAATAGACTCTTAATAGTTAACTGCTGGATAATCCCTTTAACCCCTACCAAGCCGAGCCTAGGGAAGAAGTGAGGAAGTCAAGTTGTGCGTTAGATTTTGTGCAGCTCAGACAGGACATGGAAGCCACTGTGAGTCTATCTATCTATCGACTAATTTAACCACTATCACCAGCAAGACTTTTAAGACCTGGGATGGATGGCCAGAAGCAGTGTATTAATGTAATTATTCTCTACCATGGCCATAGAGGAGGTTCTGTACTATTTAGAATATAAAAAGTATTGTATTAAGCCACAGAAGGGGTCGCTATTACTATATGGGGCCACATAGGAGGTCACAATGATTATTTGGGGCCATAGAGTAGGTCCTATTACTAACTGAGGGGGCTTGTCAGGACTTAAACCTGGGAGCTGCCATGCTCCAAGCAGTGTTTGTCCTGATTGAGCTACTCAGCTTGCTAGATAGTTCCCCTGCAACCTTGTTCCTTATGCACTGAGATTGGTGCTGGTGCCAATTCCAAATTTCTAAACAGGTTAAGGGTGGAACACCAGAGTAGGGGTTGGCTACACACAGCCAAACTATGCCCACTGGTGTTGGCTAATGACAATATAATTTTGTGTGGCTTTGGTTTGGCTGGCTGTGGGTAGCCACACTGTGAGTTTCCACACTAAATTCTTGGTCAGACAGGCGTGTTTTGCACGCTACTACAACAGCGTGTAAAACCACGCTTCTATAGCAACCCATAGGTTGCTATGGAAGTGCTCACATGGACCCTTTTTAGAAGCGCAGAATCTGCACTTCTAAAAAAGAATGGACAGTGAGTGCTGACTCGCCCGTCAGCTCTGTGGTGCGCGCTGTCCAAGGTGCTTAACATAGGCTCCTATGGGAGCCGTGAAAGCAGGCAGCCCGCACCACAGACATGTGAATGGGCTCCTCCGTGGAGCTAGGGGCAGGTCGTTCATGTGCAGAATTCCCTGCCTATCAACAGCGTGGTTTACACATTGCTTAGCAGTGTGTAAAACACACTCGTCTGACCAAGCCCTAAGGTCACGGTCAGATGAGCGTAGTTTTTTTGCGTACCTATGTGCATGAAAAAAATGCAATCCACGCATTAGCGCAAAACGTGTGAATGAGCAAAGTTTCACATGCGCAGCACGTGAGACTTTGCCCGTTCACTGGAGCAGTTGCGCATGGAGAAGCGCAGCAGCTCCACAAAAGTCCCCTCATCACTGAACAGATTGGCTGAGCGCTGTGACCAATCAGAGGAAGCGCTCAGCCATTCATTGAATGACAGCTGAGCGCTGCCTCTGATTGGTCACAGCACTCAGCCAATCAGAGGCAGCACTTTCAGAAGGCGGGGACTTTTAAATCCTGGCCAGAAGAAAATTCTTTAGAACAGTGCAGGGGAGCCAAGGAGAAGACGCTATGGAGATGGACAGTGCCGGAGAGGTGATGTATTATTTTTTTAAATTTTTTCAAGCAGCTGGGGCTTATTTTTAGGGAAGGGCTTATATTTCAAACCCTCCCCAAAACTCCCTGCAGGGGTTGCCTTCATCCCATTGCTTTCAATGGGGTGGCAGCTGCATCGGTCCCATTGAAAGCTATGGGATAGCATTGCACTCCTCTGCCACAGCTGTGGTTGCTATGGAAACGCTTATACAGACCCTATCGGAGCCATGGAAGCAGGCTGCCCGTTCCACAGACATGTAAATGGGCTGCTCCACGGAGCTAGGGGCAGTCTGTTCACTCACAGAATTTTCTGCAAGTCAGCAGCGTGGTTTACACATTGCTTAGCAGCATGTAAAACATGCTTGTCTGTCCGAGCCCTTAGGGTGCATTCAAATTGGCATGGATTTTAGTGTGAATCTGCAGCAGGTTTCACTTAAGAGGTGAAATCTGCTGTGGATACACACCAAAATATGCATCAAAATTCAGACAAGACAGTGCAGATTTTGATGTGGATTTGATGTAGATTTTTCCAGTTGCAGAAAATCTACAGCAAAGCTGCTACATGTGAACTTAAACTTAACACCTATTCACATAGGCTTATTTTCTGCAGTGCAGTGCAAGACATACCTGTTACGTTCGTGTGGGCAACGAAGCACCAGGCCCACACAAATGTGACCCGAAGAGACGGGTTAGGGGAAACTGACCCTGTGCTGCAGGGAAGATGACTTGGCCCTACCTACAAGCAGAGCGGCCATACACTGGAACCTTGGCCCTGCTCTCCCTGAAAGGGTGATACTCACAACCAGGCGGAACTGACACATTAAATGCACAAACTCACTTACAACACAACCTTGCACACTAAAGCAGATGGTAAAGCTGAATATAAAAGCGAGGGATTAATTTGTACATTGGCCAACGAACATAAGCTGCAAGGCCCCGACAAAGCTCCTCGTGTCTTGCAGTCCCTACTCTAGCAAGACACTGAACAGGCAGCACAGGACACTACATTACCATTTTAGCTCCTCATTGTGATCAGGGTCAGACGTCCAATCCTGATCGCAATGCAAAGCCAGAGGTGTAATAGTAGGCATTGATTTCAATGAGAGTGAAACCGGCTATTACATTTCCGGAGCTGACCAATGAAGATGAGATCCAGTCCACTGTGCTAATAGTAAATCAAACCATCAGCCGATTGGCAAGGATCCTGAGCAGCAAGCCCTCTGTCAATCAGACAAAATTCAGACAAGACAGTGCAGACTTTGGTGTGGATTTGATGTAGATTTTTCCAGTTGCAGAACATCTGCAGCAAAGCTGCTACATGTGAACTTAAACTTAACACCCATTCACATAGGCTTATTTTCTGTCCATGAGTTGTCCCAGTATCTCAAAAACAGCATACAGATCCATTATAACCTATGAAGGTATTCAGATGTCTGAGCTTTCACATGTACTGATGGTCCATGTGAAAAATATTTGAAGCATGTCCTATTCTGGTCCATATCACATACCAGAACAGGACATACAATGGTCCACTGGTGGGGCTCAGGCAGCACATGGACGTGTGTCTGTGTGCTCTCCAATGTGAGTTGCACCTGAACACTCTGTATATCTCAATGCCCTGGACTATCAGATTTGCTCCTAACATTTGCAGGTTTAAGAGTGCCAGTAGGGGTTTTCCATAATATAATATTGATGGTCTATCATTTGCATAGCCCATTAGTGTCTGATTTGTGGCGGTCTGACTCCTGGTAGCCCTCCAATCAGAAAAATGTAATTGCAGTGACACTTTTTGGAATACCACAGCCCATAAAACAGCAATACCCAACGCAGTGCAGTTCTTGTCTATCTGATTATGTCTGGTACTGTCTAACTCACGTGAATTGAGCTGAATTGCAGTGCAAGACACACCTGTTACGTTCGTGTGGGCAACGAAGCACCAGGCCCAAACAAATGTGACCCGAAGAGATGGGTTAGGGGAAACTGACCCTGTGCTGCAGGGAAGATGACTTGGCCCTACCTACAAACAGAGCGGCCATATACTGGAAACTTGGCCCTGCTCTCCCTGAAAGGGTGATACTCACAACCAGGCGGAACTGACACATTAAATGCACAAACTCACTTACAACACAACCTTGCACACTAAAGCAGATGGTAAAGCTGAATATAAAAGCGAGGGATTAATTTGTACATTGGCCAACGAACATAAGCTGCAAGGCCCCAACAAGGCTCCTCGTGCCTTGCAGTCCCTACTCTAGCAAGACACTGAACAGGCAGCACAGGATACTAAACACACAGCAAGCTGACCAGATACAACTCCCACAGCAAGCTGCAAGTTGACCAGACACTACTCACACAGTAAGCTGCAAGCTGACCAGACACTACTCACACAGCAAGCTGCCAGCTGACCAGACACTACTCACACAGCATGCTGACCAGACACTACTCACACAGCAGACAAGACTGAGGAAATACAGCTCCCTCATTGCAGAGGGGCTGAGGTATATATCTACTTTCAGATCCAGAGGATTGGCTGACCTGAACCACCACACCCAGCCAGCTCAATTAACCCTCACTTGTGCAGATGTGCTCCTGAAATCCAGAGTACTACAAATCCCAGTAGCACAACATAACAATGCCCATATAGATGGAAATATGTCAGTTATTCAATGAAAAGGCTGTAAAGGGTGCAGGAGGATGAGCCACAATCTCAAATAAGCAAAGCTGCAATAAACTGGGCTTTACTGATAATTATTTAACAACAACTATAACAGTGCAACATGTACTGCAATGCAGACTATGCATATATTAATGAATACAGCTGAAATTTATCAATCTCTGAACGCTATATGCTTAGGATAAGGCAAAATGTCTAGCAAGATCTGTGTCGTCAGCTCAACAGCACTCTTAATATCAGTCTTCACTAGCTAATAACTTCTTATACCAGGTGCCCTTGCTTTACTAAATTCACATAACTGGGCTGTGTACATAACCCTTCTGTACAGGGTTGGACCATTACTTGGATCACTGCTCCATTACACTTGTGTTGCTACTACACAGATCAGTGGCCTGCTCTCTCCCTACGACACAGTCCCAGTGCTTGATCTTGAAAATTGGTGGCCAGACCACTCTACTGCACATGGCAGACATCAGCTTCCTTTGAAGCAGGACTCCTCACTACTGCACACACGGCTCTCACACAGCAACAACTCCTCTTCTGCTTTGGACTCCACTCCTACCTCACCCATCTTGACTGGGACTGTGGTGCTCTCTTCTGTAGGAAAAAGGAACATCCTGACCTTACCACTGTAGCACCATCTCTGTATGTTACAGGGCTGTGGTGCGGCAACAAGCTGTGCACCTCCTGATCGGTATGTATAAGAAATATTTGTTTTCTTACATTTTTTCAGCCAGAAACTCTCTTAAAGCAGAGGACCCCTGTATGTGGTTTCTAACTGTTGCAAAACTACATCTCTCAGCATGTCCTGACAGCCTGCCACTGGGAGTTGCAGTTTTGCAACATTAAAAGCTGACTATTGTAGCAACTGTCTGTCGAGAAAATGTTCCAGTAACCTTTCTGACCAATGCTTTGGATCAGCAAAAAATTATTTTCTTTCTGCACATACTAAAATTGTTTCCAGGAACGAACACTCAGGAGTCGTTCCCACTGAATTGTCCTCCTCTCTATGAATGGCTTAAGAGTTTTAAGAACCCATCAGGCATAGAGCCCAAGAAAATTGGTTTTGGCCTGGAATTTAGCACACAGCTAAAATAGAACACTGTCTAAAGATCAATAGCAGAAATAATTACATATCTGTACGGAAAACAGCACAATAGTAACAGTCTTTGCCATACATATAAAAATAATCGATGTAGAAAGTATTTGCCCGTCCAAATATCCATCACTTTGGGGAGGTCTAGTATTGACTAGAAGTGCGCCATACACGAGACGACCTGTCAGGCAACAGATGACCAAAGGTCGCCCCAGCCAGGGGCGTAACTATAGAGGATGCAGGGGATGCGGTTGCACCTGGGCCCAGGAGCCTTGGGGGCCCATAAGGCCTCTCTTCTCCATATAGGGAGCCCAGTACTATGAATAAAGCATTATAGTTGGGGGCTCCGTTCCAGGTTTTGCATTGGGGCCCTGGAGCTTCAAGTTACACCTCCGGTCCCAGCGATTCGTCAGGAATATCTCAGGTGTGTCCTAACAAATACCTGTGTATATAATTAAAGGCACAGGCAGTAATGTACCTTCATTCATGTATTGATAGTGCTTTAGGGTTTAAAAAAGTATCCCCTAATGGAACAAAAAAAGATTGCGAAAGATAATCAATAAAAATAGCAATTAATAAAAATTAGTTGCGACAAAAAAGATGCAATAAAAATGTTAAGGCTAGGTTCACACGGGATGTATTTGCCACGACTTTGCTGCGTCTTGACGTTGCATGGTCCTTCAACAAAAAATGAGCCCACACACAGCTGTAGCAACGCAAAATTAAGAAGAAAAGTATGGGGGTCAAAAGATGGCGGCATTACTGTATATAACAGTATATAAAATTGGTATCACATTAATTGCACTGATCCACAGAATAAAGACAACATGTCATTTACCATGAACACCGTAAAAATATCCCCCATGCTGCAATTGCATTTTTTTTCCTTTTTGCCCCATTTGGAAAAAGGTTTAAAAGTCTTTCAATAGACTGTATGGTAGAGTAAATGGTACCATTGAAAAATACAAGTGGTCCCACAGAAAACAAACCGTTATCTAGGTATGTCACCGGAAAAATAAAAAAGTTATGTTTTGGTTTTTTTTAAAGGGATAGCAGAACTGCCTGGACACAGGCATATCAATGATGCTTGGTCATGTAAGGGCTAAAGGGCCAAAAAATTATTATTTGAAAAAGGCTCCATAGACATAACCTTCCACAACATCCCTCAGACGGCTTATATGTTTTTTCCATGGTCCCCGAAATTCTGCACTGTTTGTCTAGTTTGTTCAGTGCTGCAACTTCTGGCCATGGCTATTTCTGGTTCATGGCAGCTCACAACTCATAATAACGCATTGGCATCTTTGCCAATGCAAGACCTGCCCAGTGTACATGGACAGGACCGGAGAGGGATCCACAAACTCATGGACATGACATAGGCGAAAATTCAAAAAGTGCATGTCGGAAGACTCATGTGACCAATTTCTGGAGTCGTTGCTCCATGGGGAGCAGGTAAAGTATATTGCAAAAGTGTTTCAGTATAAAAGATATGTTAAAAGGGGTAAAGGCATAAAGTTCTGGAATAGCCCTTGAAGGTGTAAGGGCAGAATCATTCCAGTGCCACCTATATGGCTATTCTGTGGTCAATATCCGACATAACTCTAGTTCTATAATACATCAGAAAGAGATTTGACATTTCCTAACATTTGACTCTTTGACCCACCTGGCCTCAACCAAGAAACCCTTAGGCCTCATGTCCACCGGGAAAATCAGGCCCGCTACGGATTCTCCATAGAGAATCCGTAGCGGGTCCCTCCTGCCCCGCTGACATGAGGCTTAAAATAAGAATAAACACACCTGCTCTGGACGATGCGGATCTTCCTTCCTTCGCGGATGGATCTTCCTTCTTCAGCCCGGCGGATGTGCTCGGCACGCCGGCTGCGTGCCGCGCGCATGCGCCGGGTACATCCGCTGGGCCGAAGAAAGAAAATCCGGCCGTGAAGAAGGGAAGACCCATACCGTCCGGAGCAGGTGAGTTTAATTCAGGCACGGGTCTCCCGCGGATCCGGACGGCTTCCATAGGCTTCAATAGAAGCCTGCGGGAGACCCGCACTAAAACGCAGCATGGCCGGATTTTTTCCTGCACGCGGGACCCGCGCCTGCAAGGAAAATTGACATCCGCAGGTATTTAACTACCTGCGGGTGTCTAATGCATCCCTATGGGGCGCGGATCGGCGTGCGGGAAAAACGCTCCGGATTTTAATTCTTAATTTCTCCGTGGACATGAGGCCTTAGGGTCCCTTCACACTTGCAATAAAATCATGCGATTTTCACGCTATGCGAGAGTGAATGAAAATGCAGAATTATGAAACCAATGATTTTCAATGGTCTCCTTCACATTTGCGATGTTTTCACACATGTGATGTTGCGTGACAAAAAAAAAAATCGCAGCATGTCCTATCTTTCTGCATTTTGCCAGTGTGAAGGAGCCCTTAAAGGGGTAGTTCCATGATAGTAGTGCCATCTGCCTTCTTGTTTTAGTACCTTGGTAAGTACTTGGCTGCCTGGTGTTGGTGTAGAGTTTCCCCTGTTTTCAGTTTTGTTGCTTGCACGTTCGCTTTATGTTTGGTGTGATCCCTATCGTTCTTAAGTAATAGGATATTTAAAACATCTTGTGTGTATAAACTTTCACCTTCAACCCTAATTGAGATTGAGTTCGGAAAATGGGATTATGAGGCGGTATCATCTGTGCGAATAATATTAGCAAACACTGAATTAATCAGAAAGATGATAAAGTTTATTTAGTATTTTATATTTCTTCTCTTATTACCTGCCAGACGACAAGATCCGGCGCAGCGGCGATAAATACATGAAAGTGCAGTCTGACAACAGCAGTACATAAAAAGGGGAATAGTATCTGTGAGTTAGGAATCAGCATGGTATTATTTCCTGAGAGGTGAACACAGGATTTAATTCACTGGGTTCAACTTAGGCCATTGAAAGTGAGATATGATTTTTGTAAAGAACAGCGGGAGGTCTTAAAATACTCCACTGAGGAGCGCATCAGATATTGTAAATTGCTCACAGACCTAAAAAAGCACGATTCCAGGCCGCCTATGTATGTAACATTATTAATGTTATTCATTTGTAATGTGAAAATATATTCTGTATTATATCTCCCTCTTTACCAGTCACTGGTCAGGCCACACATTGAATATTGTATAGAATTTTGGAGAATAGAATTAAGACGGACATATCAAAGCTTGAGCGGGTTCAGAGGCGGGCAACTAAAGTAATAAATGGAATGGGCGGACTACAAGACCCAGAGAGGTTATCAAAATTGGGGTTATTTAGATTAGAAAAAAGACGGCTGAGGGGCGACCTAATAACTATGTATAAATATATCAGGGGGCAATACAGAGATCTCTCCCATCATCTAATTATACCCAGGACTGTAACAAGGGGGCGCCCTCTACGTCCAAAGGAAAGAGGGATTCTACACCAACACAGAAGGGGTTCTTTACAGTAAGAGCAGTGAGACTATGCCTGAGGACGTGGTGATGGCGGATTCAATAAAAAGGGGGTTCAAGAAGGGCCTGGATCTTTCTTGAGCGAAATAATATTACGTGTTATAGTCACTAATTACTTCAGGAGAGTCTGTGATCCGGGGATTGTTCTGATTGCCAGACTTGGAGTAAGGAAGAATTAGCTAGAATTGGCTTCTACTTCATTGTTTGGTGTGTTTTTTTTGTTGCTACCTCTGGATCAACGGTGAGGGGCTTAATTTTCCTCCTTGCTAGGAGGAGCAGTAGAGCCATGTGACTACCATATCATTTTCCCTCGCTGCTTAACCCCACCTAGGTCTGGGCTAACCCACACTAACTAATAACTAATAACACACGAACTGTTGTATCTCCCATGTCTTTAAATGAGCACATGGAGTAATCTGGTTTTAATTAATTTTTTAAAAAAAACATTTTTTTGGTGATACAGTCCCTTTAAAACCTTGAGAGATTCATTTGGCAGTTTACAATGAAGATGTTTTATTTGCTCACTGCTTCATAACATTGAATATTGGAAATGTTGCCTGTTCAAGCTTTATATGATGTTTTTATTATACTGTATATTCTCGATCTCTCAATAAAAACCTGATTTAACCTAAAGTTTGTAGAAAATACCATTTTATTGTGTATATATTCAAAGAATGTTCTTATATGCTACTTGATTTTGTTATTGTCGATTTAAGATGAGAAACTTCTGGTACAGAGTGTGGTGTCTCGAGAATAAAGCAAGGTGGGAGTAAAGTTGCTAGGAGACCCCGAGGCTATAAAATAAGTTCCGTTGAGTAGCAGAAGGGTATAACACAGTCAAGTCAAAGACGTATGATGGTTTTCCTTGAGCTGTGGCTAAGCATTCCAGATAGAGACCGCAACCTACCACCCTCTGTGCTAGTTGATCTGCAAAGTTATTACCGGCCAGCCTATTACCATTGTTGCAAAAAAAATGTATAATGCGGTCCATCCGTAGAGAAGTACCAGTGAACTGCCTAAACCCTGGTCAGCCATCTGACTGGGTGTTTACGCATCACTTTCCAATGAATCCTCCATTCCGGGTGGAAATTACCTTGAACCCTGATAGGCTATGTCCCAACCTGCTAGAGGTCTCACCTGCTATACCAACCTCTTCCAGACCTAAATATTAATTGCTCACTCAATGTTCTGATGGAACATGCCACAATCGTATCAGACAGAAAACCAATACATGCCTCTTTATGGACTTGGAGTCAAATGGACATACGATGGAGCCTATGCACTTGTATAGATGGCATATTATGGCACCGTACAACTCAAAGAATGTATTGAAACTAGAGATGATCGAGCATACTCGCTAAGGGCAATTACTCAAGCGAGCATTGTCCTTAGTGAGTACCTGCCCGCTCAGAAGAAAAGATTCGGGTGCCGGCGCGGGGGCGCGGTGAGTTGCGGGAGTGAGCAGGGGGTAGCGGGGGGAGAGAGGGAGAGAGAGATCCCCCCTCCGTCCACCCCCCCCCCCCCTTCCCGCTCTTCCCCGCTGCTCCCCGCCCCCTGCTGGCACCCGAATCTTTTCTTCCGAGCGGGCAGGTACTCGCTAAGGACAATGCTCGCTTGAGTAATTGCCCTTAGCAAGTATGCTCGCTCATCTCTAATTGAAACATAATATGGTCCCAAAAATGAAGATTTGTTAGACTCCATACCACAGTCAAAGATGACATGGAGGGTCCACAACCAGCTTCATTCCACAGGGGTCTCAAATTGTGTCTGTACCAAAAACATTATCAAGATAGAATGAGGAAGATAATTCTACATCATCCGTAACTTGTTTTGCAATAGCACATTGATTTGTGCTCTATTATCAACTATTTCTACCATCATCCAAAATTCCATATGCGCTCCAAACAGCATATTATATCCTTCTAGAAAGTAATATGGATCTCAGAGATGGGTTGGATGCTAAACCAAGTCAGGCAGTGCACCTCAGGGCATTCATTCTGTAAGGTCTTGTTGGATATTTCATCATGATGGTGTTTTACTAATTGTTTACATCGGAGGCAGTTCCTGTGGAACATGAGCAGACAATTAGGGAATACGCTAGATACGCTGCACCAAGATAATTATCATTTTTCATCTCCCAACAAAAGAATAATGATACAGAAGAACGGAAGCATTTATCAATGATCACACAAACAAATAAAACTATTTGTTCATTCTGCAGATTTAATATCCCAGCCTCATTTATTTCCCTTCCCATGGCACTGTGGGTAAGGTTAATTTGCTGCAATATCTTCTGGGCAAGATGATTATGGCAAGCACTTCATTTCATGCTAACATTACTATAATAAGATGGGAATACCCCCTTTCTAAGAAGTCATGGCATACTTCTAGGTTGTGCCATCACTTCCTGATTAGTGAGGATCTGACAACCACAAACCCCATTATATAAGTTCAGTGCTATAAGCTGTGCCGTCCATGACAGTCATATTCAACTGAAAGGAGCCGTGTTCTAGTACCCTTTACAGAGGGTGAATGGGACCTGAGTAATGCAAAGAGACTAATAAAATTGCTTTTTCCCCCTTTGTTCTCCTGATCACCTGGGATGGTAGAGGTTGGGCTCACCAATCGTGAAATTTTGATGAATCCTAGTGATGTGCCTTGGAGTAGCATGGTGGCTCAATGGTTAGCACTGTTGAATTGCACCAAGGCTAACATCTGCATAGAGTTTGTATGTTCTCCAAGCACTCCACATTTCAAAAACATACTAATAGGTGAATTTAGCTGTGAGACCCAATAGCGACTTCAAGTCATATACAACACTGAGGAATAAGTATGCACTATATCAATGTGTAAAATAAATAAACGTGCCATTGCTTTTTAAAGGGGTTCTTTGATTTTAACAAGCCCTACTTGATCACAGAGTGTCCCCTTGCTGAGATGCCCAGTGTTCAACTTGAGATAACTGGTATTAAGTGTTCAATTTTCCTGCAGGGCCACCACAGACAAAATTAAACATTACAGATAGTACCCATTCAAATCAGTAGGGTGTGTGTGTAGTACAGGTCAGGACAGGTCTTCCAAAGTGAGAGAACACTCTTCTCTCTGGTCAAGAAGGATCCTGAATGGAGTTAATGGGGCCCCTCCATAGGCATGAATGTGTTTGTCCTGTGCTTTTCTATTGTCTGATGCTCAGCCTGGGCCCGTTCAACCCAGAGAACCCCAGTACCAGTGCTGAGTACGGAGAGAAGAGAAGAAAGTAAGAGTGAGTGTTGTTGCTGGTGGAGAAAGTGATTGCCGGGAGTGAAAGGACCTGCATATAACTTGGCCTGTGGATTGTTCCAATACTCCATGAGTTCCACCATGAAGTAATCTTGCATACTGCTATACTAAGGTAATTCCCGGTTACTACCCCTATGATCTCCCCCTGTCGGTAATGAGGTCGGGTCCCGCGCTACCCTCTGGGGAGGAGATGGTAGAGCCCTGTGACAAGGTTAACATCTCTACCCCGCTGTCTCCTTGGATGAGGGCCTGCTCCTCGGATACTGCAGGCTCAGAAGGGATGGAGCACTATTTGGCTTTTGGAATACAGATTATGCTGAAAGAACTTTCAGATGCCATGTTGTATTTGCAGCCCCTGAGTTACTAGTATACTTGAACCTCAAAACCCCATTTTAGAAACGTAGGGAGTTCATGGAAGGGCATAGTGAGCGTTTTGACCACACAGGTGCTTTGCGAATTTTTTTCAACATTTTGATTTGAAAACAAAAAAATTCCAATTTTCCCAATAAATTTTTGAACTCCTTAAGGATGAGGCCTTTATTTTTCATTTTCATTTTTTCCTCCTCCACTCCATTCTAAAAAAATCATAACTTTTATCTTACCATCAATGTAGATGTAAGAGGGCTTGTTTTTTGCGGGACGAGGTGTATTTTTCAATGGTACTATTTAATATACCATATAATGTACTGAAAAACTTTTTTTAAACTCTAAACAGAGTGAAATGGAAAAAAACTAAATTCTGACATCTTTGGATGCGTCTTGTTTCTATGGCGCACAAACTGCAACAAAAATGACATGATAACTTTATTCTATGGGTCAGTACGATTACTAGAATACCTAATTTATAGGTTTTTTTACTGTCCTTTTATTTTTTTCTAAAGATATTTAATTTTTTTTATTATTTTCTGCTGCCATCTTCTGACAGACATCGTTTTCTTATGTTTTTATCTACATAGTTGTGCGAGGGCTCGTGTTTTGCACGACAAGTTATGGTTTGTACAATTTTGGAGTACCTACAACTTTAGATAGCTTTTTATTACATTTTTTCTTTGAGACAGGATGACCAAAAAAGCGCAATTCTGTCATTGTATTTTTGTTTCTGACGATGTTTACCATGTGGGGTAAATAATGCATTATTTTAATAGATTGGATTTTTATGGATGCAGCGATACCAAATATGTTTTAGGTTTTATTATTTAAATTCTTTTATTATAAATATGGCAAAAGGATTTTTTTTATTACTTTAATTACTTTTTAATTTTTTTAAACTTATTTTAACAGTTTTTTTCTTTTAATCCCTATAGAGTACAAGAACTTTTGGCGGTGTGATCTCTCCAGCAGTATGATGCCATGCCATAGCATTATATTTTACCGCGATCTATCAAGCAACGCCACAGACTCTATTGAAAACAATGAGCAATATCGCAGAGTTTTCTCTGCACTGCGAGGCACTTGCATCGCTAGAAAACATTTTGCTAGTGGGTAGGCGGCCTAAAGGTGCTTTTAAGCAGAAAAAGTACCCCACAATGTATTACCCAATTTCTCTTAAGCACGGAAATGCCCCTTATGTGGAAGTAAACTGCTGCTTGGGCACATGGCAGGGCTCAGAATGGAAGGAGTGGCATGGGGCTTCATGTATAAGCTGTGCGAAGTACATTGGAGTAAATTGTATAACGGCGGTTCAACACAATAATGGAATCAAAATTCCAGGGACATTCGATATATTTTGAAGCAATCTTTTATGTACAGGCGGGTTGTGTTGGACAGGTTCATAGTGATGAATGAATGGTGTTCTTCCTTATCCCTCACCTGTAATAGGCTCTGCACCTTTTTTGGTCCTTCCCTTCTTAGCAGTGAAGGGAATGTCACTAGGAAAGTGTTGCCAAAATATTATACTTGTGGACTCATTTTCAAAAGTACTAGTCTCCTCTCCCTTCATGGTCCCTAAATATTAAGGCCTTAATGACCTCCCAAATCCAAGGAAGCTGCCCTTGTGGCCTGCACCTTGATACAGCATGTAGGCATTATACAGCGCCATCTGTAGTAGGTGCACAGCCATTTTTTTATACCACACCCTTGTTTTCCGCATAGCATTCTACAGCCCGAGTACTTGATCAGACAGGTCAACCCCTCCCATGTACTTATTGTAGTCAAGGCTCGGGGTCTCTATACTGGTACCTTGTACTGGGCAGCGTGTACTGCTATGCCCATGTATTGTGCTTAATACAAGGACATCCCTCTTGTCCTTATACTTGGCACACAATACTTTGTCGCTGCATAGTGCCTGGCTCGTACCCCTTCTCAGAATTTGCCCAAGCAGTGACTTAGTGGGGCTTTTCTGTTTTTTTTTTCTAAAAGTGCCACATGCCACAGTTTTTCTGGAAGCAAGGCTTTGGAATAGGGGAACATCAGTGGAAAAATTATCCAGGTAGAGGTGATAACCTGGTGCAGTAGTGGGGGCACCAATTCTCATACAATTCTTCCTGTAACTTACAGGAAAGGGGCGCCCTCTGGGGGCTCAATTTTGATGTCCTTCTCTTCATAAATCCTGAACTTATGGGTGTAGCCTGATGTATTCTCACACAGCTTATACATTTTGAAGCCATACCGTACCGTCATACTGGTCAGGTACTGGTGGAATTGAAGCCTCGTTTTGAAATGTACCAGGGTCCCATTTAGAGAAATGTTTTTCTCAGGGGTAATCCACAGAGCATCAGATGAATTTGGGGTCCTCTGAAATAGCAGTCCTTGGACACCTTTTCAGGGGTTCAGGAGGTTCAGACTTGCTTGATGGTGAAAGGATAATGCCAAAAAATGGGCTCATCCTCCTCAATGGCTGGAGAGAGAAAATGCGTGAACTTGGGCTTCTGCGCTCTGATTGGTCAGTGAGCACTGTCTGAGCGACCAATCACAGAGATCGCTGGGGCAGGACTGCTGCGATTGGTTCCCCAATAGCAAGTAGCTGCTGCCTATGTTGGGAGCCATCACTACAGTGTCACTGCAACGGTTTTAACACAGGACGTAAGTTTATGTCCTGTTTCACTAAGTACCATGTGTCCATGCCTTAAACTTACATCCTGCAGAGTTAATAAACTTATTTTATACTGAAAGACTATCTTACACTTGCTTTTATTTAATCTCCTGTGTACCTCAAATCTAACCGAAGCTCTTCAAAAGAGGGGTGCTGTGGGAGAAATTGTGCCATCCGGTTCTATCTATGGGTGTCACAGTAATCAGATTGTTACACCGCTGAGTACTGAAGACGGTCGCGGTGACTGTGGAATTATAAGACTTTTTTCCTTCTTAAGAAAATGTTGTTTATACAGTACTTTGTGTCCGCACCTGCAGAGGTTACAAGTCATTAGTGTTCTTCTTGATGGTGAATGGAAGTGAAAGACCTCCAAAGATGAGAGTGTTTTTAGATAGACAGATTGATTCAATCAGGTAGCAGTCAATAGAATCCAAGGCTAATGCAAGGGCCTTAGGACAGCAGAGGGCTTAGGTAGATTAGAAAGATGGGCATTGATCAGTAGCAATTAGATTTATGCATAAGGTAAGTAATTGCCTTCAAGATAGTTGTGTCTTGTGTCTACATGTGTGGGCGTTAAAGGCTTCTGTCTTCTAAGTGCTACTGTGGAATACATTACATGTGTCCTTATAGACAGACGATTTAGTCAACATGCACTAGGATATCATGTAGTCTGAGTGAGGATACTCTTCATTTGATATAGTCTGGCACGTTTTAGACAGGGACTCAAGCCCGAAGATAAGATTTAAGGACATTTAACCTATAACTGTGGACGTGGATCCCACAGACCACTCCCGATTCTTGATTTCCGAGAATCGCATACCTCCCCGATATTATGTAACATTACTAAATATATAAAGAAAAGTTGATTATTTCTACGTTATTTAAATTATTTATAGGCTGCAAATTAAATAAAAACAAGTTATTGTTTATTTCAAATAACGGTTACAATCCAAAACTTTGTACAATCCAGCAGAACACCAGTGCAGACACAATAATGCAGTGACAGGGAGGATTCATAGGTTGACAGACGAGTCAACAGTCCTAGTTATCTGTGGGGTTCTGTTCCCGGCCACTCTCCTTCTCTCGCCAGCTCTCTACTGTTCAACACTCACATTTGGAAAAGGGCACTCACCGCTGCATGGCAGCTTCTCTCACTCTCTCAGTCCTCCATATTAAAAGCAAAGAGGCCTGGGTGGATTGGGCCCAGGGCAGACAACTGGCCATCTTTCAGCCTCTTCCATCCTGGGGCTCCTTGTAGGACGAGGCGCAGTTTCTCCTACTCACTAAAAGTCGTTCACTTCCCCAGACTACAACAAACTTGCAAACTGACTTTTGCAAGAAGTTTCAGAAGCAGACTCGCTTGCTAACTAACTTAACATTGCATCTTTGCATACCCATATAGGAAACATGACACAAGATACATTTTCCAGACATAACCCAGACGTTAACCCATTCAGTGCTGCAGCTGGCCTTACACAAGAGGTTTTCTCAGCAAAAGAAAGCAACTAGAATTTTACAGAGAAAGGGCACCTGATGTAAGAAGTGACTAATACTAAAATCACTATTATATAACCAAGTGAATTCACTAGAGATTTGTTATATTCCAAATTATTGTATACAGAGAATGATAAAATCTATCTGCAATATATATTCTGCTATACTTATTACTGCCTAATGTACAGTGATGCAACAGTTAATTGCAAACAAATAGAATAGGAACCGTCAGAACTCATAGGTCATGTCAGAGTTCAGTTTGGCAAGATATGGTGATATCCACAGATTTTTCTCAGATGATGATCAGTCTGAAAGGCACAAAAAGATCCAGTCAGTAGAAAGAGAAGTTGATGGCAATTCACCAATATGAGATAAAAGCAATCCTTTATTTCAAGGCTTTCTAGCAGTTGTACATATGGGAAACCATACATCAGACAAGCCGGTGGACAGTTTTGCGCCACATGATGCTTTCTCAAGGCTCCTGAAAGAACAGAAATAAAGGATTGCTTTTATGTCATATTGGTTAAGTGCCGTAGACTTTTTTCTACTGTTTTAAACAGATAATAGCAACCAAAGCCTCAGTGGTTTTGTCCCCCGTCCTCCTACATTCATTACTTACATAAAGAAAACCCATTTCTTCCAATGAGGGGTGTCAGCCTTTTGTTATGTAATAGCTGGTTTGTCAATAGTGAAGTGCTCATGATAGAGCTCCATTCTAACAAGTCGATCAGTGATGGACCAATTTCTTTGGTGGATTGTAATCCACAAGTAATTATGATCCATGGTACTCAATAAAATGTTTTCCCATGTTTAAAAACTGTTTGCATATATAAGCCAGTCTCACATGCAGTTATATCATTATTCTTCTGCAGGCACGACATCCCATATACTGACGATGTGGTTATCTTCCCGTAAGAGTGCGAAGTTGTCCTCCCAGGGCTAATGCTGAATAATGTTATACACTATCCTACCAAAAGTATTTGGGCACCCCAAGCCATATTACATAAGATGCAGATCCTTGGAGGTGTCAGCCATAGTTTGTGATGGGAACAGCACGCTATTGGATATATAGGTTATGGTACTGCATACAACCATCACAAATCACAATGATGCAAAGAGTGTTGTGATTGGACAATTGAGCAATCGAAGAACATTCTATGGAGTGATGAATCCCGCTACTCCATTTTCAAATCAGGTGGACATACACGAGTGTGGAGGATGTCTGGGGAACGTCTTCTGCGCAAGTGTGTAGTGCCAAAAGAGGTTCCATTACGGTTTAGGGATGTTTTACATGACATAGCCTCAATCAGTTGGTTGTAGTGACAAGAACCATGAACATAGAGGTGTACCCTGACATTCTAGACAATAATGTGCTGCCCACAATGTGACAATACTCTGGGAATGGTCAGCAATACTTCAAACAAGTCAACGAGCCATGTCACCAATCCAACGCTGTTTTACATTGGTTTGAGTCTATAGATGTTCCACGATTGGACTGGCTGCACAGAGTCTCATCCTGAACCCTACTGAACATCTCTGGGATGAACTGGAGAATCAGGTCAGGAAATATGAACAGCGTCCGTCTTCCTCAAGAGAACTTGCCAGATGTTTGCAAGATGAATGGAAGGAAATACCAGCTGAAATGTATCAGATGTTAGTAGATAGTATGATATAGAGAGTATCTGATGTCATTAGGGCCAAAGGAGGCGCCACTAAGTATTAACATATGGAAATAAATAGTACTTTTGATTCTTGCTCAGGGGTCCAATTACGTTTGGCTGTTGCAGTGTATGTAGCCTTGTATATTTTAAAGGAGTTCTCCAGGACGTACAAAAAAGTTAAAAGGGATTAAAATGCGCTAAAATTGAATACTCACCTATCCCGACCGCTCCCCAATGCCTACTGTACAGAACCCAGAAGAAGCAGCTTTCATTGTGCATGTGACCAGTCAGCCACTCGCAGGCTTCATCGTCCATTGAAGCATCATTGTTGATGCAAAATGCAAAATGAACGGCACATGACCACTCACCTCTTCTTCTGGCTTCTATGTGGTGGACAGGAGGGCTGCAGCGCTGAACAGGGAAAAGCTGGGATAGGTAAGTATTCAATTTTAGCGTATTTTAAGCCCTTTTGACTTTTTTTTATGTCCCAGAAAACCCCTTTAATACATGCGATATGGCAATGCAGATACTTTTCTGTTAAATTTTAACTGACTTACGGGGCAGTGGCTTTCCTTTTTGATTAGAAATCTGTCCTTGTGTTAAGGACTGGAAGCTCAGAAAGGACCAACACCGTCTGTCATTCTTAGAAGAGACGTTACATTGGCTGAAGCAGTGGATGGGCAGTATGACTGGTTTGACTGGGTGTGTAGAAAGGCAAGGAGAACATCACAGCAGAACCTGGTCTGGACAGCTAAGAATGCTCTCTCCCAATGTGGGAATAGTCCAACAAACACCCAATTCAGCAAATCAAGAAGAAAGGAGAACAGCATCCCAAAATTGGATGTGACTGACGGACGTGACGTCAGGGACGTCACAGGCTTGACAGAAGGCCGTGACATTCACCCAAGAGCTCTGGCCTTTTCAATCAGCTGATCTAAGGGGATCCAGGGTGATGGACCCCTGTCAATTACCTATTGATGGCTTATGCCAAGAATGCGTCATCAATAGTTCACTCCCGGAAAACCCCTTTAAGTACAACATGCTGCGATGCTGTCAATCACGCTATCACAATGTGCCAGTCATGATAACATTTGCTACATCTGCAACTGCTCAACGGTCTTAGGTCCAACTCTGGCCACCTGAATTTATGTGGACTTTTAGTACCCTTACAATGTTCCGTCACCCTTGCTTGAACTCCCACTCCTGAGCTGACTGTCTGCAGCTCCATATATATGGATATGTGTAGCTGGACTAGCGTCCAAAGCCCAGCCAACAAACTACCACACTTCACTGCGCCGCTCTTCCACACAGAGATTTCTCAGCATCTCAAACTACTACTGCGCAACATGAGGGCAGAAACAGGACCCCCAATTTATAGTAGTCCCCCACCCCCACCCGTGATACGTGGGACACACAACGTTCACACTTACATCATGGTTTCCGTTATTAACTAAACCACAACTCAGTGTTGGATCCGTCGCACGTTCACTATCCACAGATCTACTCATCAGGGTCTGGTTCCAGATATATGCAGTTATGTCGAAGTGAGGAAACTTTCAGAGTTTCACAAAACTTTTCATAGCCGGCACATGTCCCCTGTAATACTGCAAATTTTTCTTAGTAATCTGCACTATGATTGTTTCAAGATGAAATGCACAAAGTTATTAAGCATAGCAAATTATGAAACTACTATTAAAACTGCTGGAGAAGGTATTACACAGTCGAGCGCTTTCACTTTATTGCAAATTATGTCGCTAAGTGGGGCATCATCTTTAAGATGTACACGATAAAGATAATTAAAATTCTGAGAGGTTTGCGGCTGTGACTGTGTGTTTACTGCACTCTGCTCTCGCCGCACTTATTCCGGTTTCATCTCAGTCACATATAAACATTTGTCAATCAAATGTAAGACCCCTCTCTCCACTCCCCCGAGATCACAGTAATCAGTGATAGTAAGTGACAAAATATCCAGATACTCAGATTAGTTACGCTAGAAAGTCATAAAGATATCACTATAAAACGTACAGAATAACTCGCCTAGAGGCCTCCATGCTGCAGGATGAATGGCTGGAGGGTTAGATTAGCTACCTAAGAAAGGCAGAACTTGATGCAATGTGACAGACCAGCTCTACTCTACGGAGTCTTTCTTAAGGTGTCCATAGCAAGTATACAAAGAGGGGCTACTTTATTAGAGACCCCCATTTAGTAGCACAAGGACCTCCTTTGAATTCCAGAATGGCAGCAATTCCTCGTGGCATAGATTCCACTAGATGTTCAAATAATTCTGTAGGAATATCAGCACCTGCAGACAGGAAGCTTCTTGTAGTGGCCGCAAATTAGGTGGTGCTGCTGACATGTTCTGAACAGCTGACAGGAAAGGGTCATCTATTAAGGCTTCTTGCACTAAATTCTGACCTCCCATCAGCAGCAGAAATCTGGATTCATCTGACCAGGAGATGTTTTCCCACTGCTCAGTCAATTTGTGTGTTTTTTGCCCCCTGGAGTCTCACCTTTCTGTTTTTCTTAGACAGCCATGATCCTCAAAATGGTTGCCTGCTGTAACAGCCCATCCATGCTAAGGAACGATGAGCTGTACATTTGGACATGTTATTTGGAGCACCGGAAAATTTCTTGACTGTGCACCGCTTTTTCATCAGAACGATCTAGTTGACGAGTTGTTTATGTTCACAGGATCCCCTTCACTGGATGTAATTACTTGATCACACCATTCTCAGTATACTTTCCACCAGGGGCGTAACTAAAGGCTCAGGGGCAAAAGTTCAGCTGGGTCCCCCCTCCATCTGTACCCATATCCAGAAGCATAACTTAAAGATTCGGGGACCCAATGCAAAATCTGTAACAGGACTCCCAACTATAATGCTTTATTCATACTACTAGGCTCTCTATATGGAGAAGTGAGGCCTTATTGGCCCCCTAAGGCTCCTAGGCCTGGGTGCAACTGTATCCCCTGCATCCCTTATAGTTACGCCCCTGCTTTCCACAACACTGCATGGGAAACTTTACAAAGTTGGCAATGTATGAAATCCTGGCCTCAGCTAGTCTAGCACCGATGACCAGGCATCGTTGGAAGTGTAGTGACCAGCAATTGTAACTTGTAAGCATTCATCTTACTCAGGGAGAATAGGATAGAATACATGTGTTTTACATGTTATAATGGTTTATTGTCTTTCAATATCCTCTTTGTATGGGCTGAATTGATGTATATATTAGAGTTGGTGACTGTAGGATCAAACAGTTTAATATATAGAGCAGCCTCAGTCACTCAGTATTACTTAGAGTTTTTGTCCCGTCTTTCAGACCCTCAGCTCTATGCTGCTGGGAGAACTCCAAAAGTTTATAAAAACCCTTGTCCAGTTCCAGAAGCTTGAGAGAGTAGAGTCCATGAGGTGTAACATCAAGTGCAGACAACTGGTCAGGGGAAAATCATCTATAGCCTTATTTCTGGGTCTGAGGAAGGAGCAAGGTGCCAGATATGATATTGCAGGAATTGTCCCAGGGCCACAGAGAAAAGGTTGGATAAGCAGTATAGGGACTTAGTTGTAGGCAGCTGTACCGCCAGCCACCACCTCTTAAGCTGGATGTATAGAAACAGACTGCATTGAATGTCATCCTGTTTGCCACCTGAAGCTATGAAAAATGAAAGTTTTGCTATTAATCCTTTCCTGACTCTTGGATCTCCTTTCCCCTGAGGGACCTGCCCCACGCTACACTGTAAGATCATCCCCAGGAGCAGAGATCGGCACATACTATCAAGTCCACCATCTTTCACTGTAGTGCAACCGGTTAGAGACATTAGCCGCAGTGACACAAGTCTCCCACTCTGACGTGCTACAAATGTTGCTGACGTTGATCCACCAAAAGCTTGTCAGAGGCCCAGGATGGAAGAGGCCGAGAGAATGGCCTGACCGCTGCTTAAGGGACTACTAGGAGTTTGCAGCCCTTCGAGAGATCTAGAGGAGTCGCCAGTTAAATTAGATAGCATCGGGAACTGTGAGTGTGTGCAGAGAGAGAGACAGAGGATTGGTGCTGGAACCATAACTCACAGATTTGTCCTGCCTACCCAAGAATCCTCCCTGCAATACAGCATAACGAATTGCTTATTCCAATGTTGCCGGTTGTAAAGTGTTTATGGACTGTTTCTTTCAAGTTATCTTCAGTAAACGAGGTTTTCCGTCCGTTTCAAGTTCTGCTCCTTAAAAGTTATCCCTGTGAGTGGACAGTTATATGCACAACATCGTCTGGATCCACTGCAGCGGATGGAACGGTGGCGTTACATGTGACAAAGAACTTAAGGTAAACCAGTTGGGTTGCCCCCATTTAATAGCCTGCCGTCGGTTCCTTGGACGGGTCCCCTTGCTACCCTCAGGGTGGGAGTCTGTAGAGCCCCGTGACAAGGCCCAAACTCTACCCCGCTGTCTCCTAGGCTGAGGGCCTGCTCCTCGGATGCTGCATCTCCAATAACATGGTCATTGACTGCAAGAGACTTCCAAAGCTCATTAACAGCACATACAGTACAAGTGCCTAAAGGATCCATCAAGTCTGGACTACAAGCTTTTTTCCTATTTGTAATAGACTATGTATAGACTAATATAGGACTATGAATATATGACTATAGTTATACTTGTGCAGTAATACTCTGACAACACGCAGTCATCTGGACACACCGTGGATGTGTAATAATACGACAAGATAAAGGATCATTTTCATGATAGCATCCATCTTCCATTGATTTTAAAATCTAGTAAATGTATCAGCTTGTTCTCTTTTTAGTATCTTGAAACACGGTTTTATTAATGACTTGTGCTATGATATGATGCTGACCTTTGGCAGGCTGATAAAACTATTGCTGGGAGTTGGAATGATAGATTTTTTTTAATGTGTGTGCTTTATCCACAAGAATTAATAGTCATTTCAGAAACTACTACCTCTGGCCTTTATTGATTAATAGAGATTGAAAATCTGAGGATTTGCTGACCCTGCAGGGTTGGACCGGCCCATCACGGTGCATGAGGATCCTCCGGTGGACTCAGCCTCCGACACAATAACGGCCCGTAAAGCTTCAGCAGAAGATAATCATATTCAGAAGGGATTCTCAGTTCTCTATAGATGGATGGTAGACCTAAAAAATCCCTTCTTCTCATTGCTCCAATGGACCGCAGTCTGGCACTGTTCACTAATCTATGCCAGGTTTCACTCGTTGTTTTTCAACACTTTTTAACTGTGAAGCATTGCCATGTTTTTTTTTTAATCAGTTTTTGGACCCATTCAGACACAAGCTGACCCTTGAGAATCACTTAACACAAAAAACACTCAAAAAGTAGGACAATTTGGGAATTAGTTGTACTCAAACCACCACCATGTTTTCCTCATAGGATGGGTGGCAACACTCCTGGAACTCACACGGCCCTTTTTTTCAGCATTTCCGATTTTTCCTCCCCACTTTCAAAAAATCATAACTCTTTTATTTATCCATCAACTTATTTTTTGCAGGACGAGTCATATTTTTCAATAGTACCATGTGACGTAACATTAGTAGCATTCAATAGTACCATTTAATGTGCTATCAAATAGAAACAAAATTCTGCCATCTTTGGGTGCGTCTTGCTTTTAGGGCATACACACTGCAACAAAAAATCACATGATAACTTTATTCTATGGGTCAGTAGGATTATAACAATGCCAAATTTTGTTTCTCTTTTTGCAGTACTACTTGTAAAAAATAAAATATCTTTGAAAAATCTAAAATAATTTTTTGCCTCCAACTTCTGACGGCCATAACTCTTTAATGTTGTGTGACGGCTCATTTTTCATGGGATGTCCTGTAGCTTCTATTATTACCATTTTGGAGTACATATGACTTTTTTTTATCGCTTTTTGTTAACTTTTTCTTGGAAACAGGGTAACCAAAAAAAAGCACAATTCTGTTGTTGTGTATTGTTTTCTTCCAGACAACATTCACTGTGCAAAATAAATAATGCATTGCTTTGATAGGTTTGACTTCAGTGATACCAAATATATTTTTAGTTTTGATATTTTTATTCTAAGGTGGATTTTGTTTTTAAACTTTTATTACCTTTTATTTTTTCTAATACTTAAAACTATTTTAAACTAATTTTTACATTTTTTTAGTCCCCACAGAGGACTTAATGTTTCGCAAGTTTGATTACTCCTGTAGTATAATGTCCACCTAAGTGTGGCTGTATTCTATGTGTGTAGTTTCCAAAGTGTTTGACTTGGGATTAGTGACTTGGGATTCAGGGACTTTGGAAGAGTCAATAGTGTTTATTTACTGCTTACCTATTTGAATTTTTACATATATTACTTTCACCTAACGTATCTGTAGGATCCCCATTTAGAATGTGCTCCAAGTTTGACAGTGCCGTCCAGTGTACATCTTGTGCCATGTATGATCCAGGGATTTGTTCCAATTGCCAGACTTGGAGTGGGGAAGGAATTTTTTTCCCTTAGAGAAAAATTGGCTCCTACCTCATTGTTTTTATTTTTGCCTTCCTCTGGATCAATATGGGGGGGGGGGGGGGGGGGAGGGGTGTAATAGGCTGAACTGGATGGACATACATCCATATGGCCTAACAAACTATATTACTGTGTTACTATCTACTGCATACATTGAGCACAGATTTCCCTGCGGACAGAGAGGAAACGGGGATGCAGATGAGTATAACAAGCACCCTCTGGACTCAACAGCCCCTGCTTATAAGCCCATAAAGGTGTGCTCAATGCGTCCCTTTAAAGGGGTTGTCCCGCGAAACAAAGTGGGGGTATGCACTTCTGTATGGCCATATTAATGCACTTTGTAATGTACATTGTGCATTAATTATGAGCCATACAGAAGTTATTCACTTACCTGTTCCGTTGCTAGCGTCCTCGTTTCCATGGTGCCGTCTAATCTTCAGCGTCTAATCGCTCGATTAGAGGCGCTTGCGCAGTCCGGTCTTCTCCCTTCTGAATGGGGCCGCTCGTGCCGGAGAGCGGCTCCTCGTAGCTCCGCCCCGTCACGTGTGCCGATTCCAGCCAATCAGGAGGCTGGAATCGGCAATGGACCGCACAGAAGACCTGCGGTCCACCGAGGGTGAAGATCCCGGCGGCCATCTTCACAAGGTAAGTCAGAAGTCGCCGGAGCGCGGGGATTCGGGTAAGTACTGGACGGTTTGTTTTTTTTATGCCTGCATCTGGTTTGTCTCGCGCCGAACGGGGGGGCTATTGAAAAAAAAAAACCCGTTTCGGCGCGGGACAACCCCTTTAAGCTTGAGGTGAAAAGTAATCAAAGAGCAACAAATCCAAGAATTTATAGGTAATTATAAGTGTAAATTGGCATAGGTTTTGTGAAAAATGACAGGAACTTCAGTGTAAACTCTATGGGGACAATTAACTAAAGAATGGCAATCGTATACCAGTCTTTAGCAGTGGTGAGACAGAAAAGATGCGCTAAATTAATTCGGAGGCGCACATCCCTCCCATGAAGCCCCACCAAGTTTTTCCACAACTTTGAAGAAGTGCTGAGAGACACAGCAAAGGTCGCAAATTATTGCACAATTGTGGCATGCACCATAATAAGCAACTTTTCCCCATCACAATTATGGTGATACAGCCTGTAACAGATTTTAACCGGTGTGTCTTCCCAGTGACGTGTAGTTGAGTTCCTGTTGACAATTCTGGTCATTATTCAATAGAAATTATAGCTGGCGCTGGAAGGTGGGACATGGGGTACAGTCTACAACTTGCTGATCTTAAAAGGGGTTGTCTCGTTGCAGGGCGATCAGCTGGTCTGGCTCCTGCCATCTCTGGCAAGCAACTGTCTTTGCTGGGGGAACTTACAGTCAGTAGAGGGTTCAGTATGATGAATATAGTACTGCTTAGGAGAGTGCGCACATGGAACTCTGAAAAGAGCCAAATTTTCCAGCATCATGTGATTTTTGGAGGGCAACAGTGCTGGTTCATGGGAGCGGGTGAGTATAAAAAATATATCCACCAACTCCCTGTCACCTAACAGCACCACAACTTAGTTTATATTGATGTGGTTACGTGACAGGTCCCTTTAACTCAAACCAGGTTTTCACATAATCCGTCTCAACTCGGAGCAGTATGGCACTTCAATCCTTGTGGCCTCAATGCACCATAGCTGCCAACGTACATGAAATACAGAGAAGCCGCACAGCATGCTTTACATGTTACTTCCATCCTCATCACTTTACATGGTGCGAATCAGCTATGTGAAATGCCCTTCCGTCCCAGTACATATCATAGAATGGTAGAGTTGGAAGGGACCTCCAGGGTCATCGGGTCCAACCCCCTGCTCAGTGTAGGATCACTAAATCATCCCAGACAGATATTTGTCCAGCCTTTGCTTGAAGACACTCATTGAAGGAGAACTCACCACCTCCCATGGTAACCTGTTCCACTCATTCATCACCCTCACTGTCTAATATCTAATCTGTGTCTCTTCCCTTTCAGTTTCATCCCATTGCTTCTAGTCTTTCCTTGTACAGATGAGAATAGGGCTGATCCCTCTGTACTGTGACAGCCCTTCAGATATTTGTAGACAGCTATTAAAGGGGTTGTCCGGCCATAAACATTAGGTCTCATTACTTCTGTTTGCCAATTTCCATGCACTTTGTAATATACATTGTGCATGGAAAATGAAGCAAACAGAAGTTTTGGACTTACCTGAAGGGATGCCCCCCCCCTGTGTTGCTCCTCCGTCTTCCCTGGTTAGCACAAGAATCTTCTCTTCTTGTCGGGCCACAGCAGCTCTTGTCGGCGCGGGAACGAGCCCCTTCTCATCCACGCATGCGCAGTTCTTCTCTCTGCAGCCGGGACCGATATAAGATCTTCTTGTGTGCAGGGGGGGGAGGATGGAAGAGCCTCAGAGCAGGAACTGAGCTCCCGCCTCCTCTCTGCCTCCTTTCCGCCCCTCTGCACTATTTTCAATGAGGAGAGGCGGGACGGGGGCGGGGATAAGGTTCGAGAATTAGCCCCGCCCCCGTCTTGGCTCTCCCCATTGCAAATAGTGCAGAGGGGCGGAGAGGAGGCAGAGAGGGGGCGGGAGCTCAGTTCCTGCTCTGAGGCTCTTCCATCCTCCCCCCCCCCTGCACACAAGAAGATCGTATATCGGTCCCGGCTGCAGAGAGAAGAACTGCGCATGCGCGGATGAGAAGGGGCTCGTTCCCGCGCCGACAAGAGCTGGGCCGACAAGAAGAAAAGATTCTTGTGGTAACCAGGGACGACGGAGGAGCAACACAGGGGGGGGGGGGGCATCCCTTCAGGTAAGTCCAAAACTTCTGTTTGCTTCATTTTCCATGCACAATGTATATTACAAAGTGCATGGAAATTGGCAAACAGAAGTAATGAGACCTAATGTTTATGGCCGGACAACCCCTTTAAGTCTCCTCTCAGCCGCCTTTTTTGCAAGCTAAACCTTCCCAGAATTTCACACAGCACATCATTAGTCTTCCTGACAATTAACTCCTGCATAACCAGTACCCTGTATTAACATAGTTAACCCCCGCATTACCAGTGTACATATAAACACACAACAACTAGTCACGTCCGTCATAGTCTACCAAATCCATAAAGTTCGTCAAGTGTGTGCACATTTAATTATCATAGGTCGGCCCCACACATCAGGCAGATGTCAACGTTCCAGGCTTGGATCTTGGGCGCTATACTTTTCTGAGACCAAGTGCCTTCAGGAACGGAGCCTCCCCCCTTCTTCCGCATGGTCTATCTCTTTTCAGATCATGGCTTATCACTGCATCACTTCTGCGCCTCACGTCGCTCTCAGTCTTCTCAAGCAGCCTCCTGCTACAAGCCCCACAATGGCCGCTGCTACATTCTTGACGACCCTTTTTCAGCCCTTCACACACTCTGGATACTACTGTCTTTACTCTGTTGCTACCACACTGCCCGTGGCTAGGGCTGGCAAAATGAAAAGCAATACAGCACTAGCCAGCGCTGAAACATTGGCGCTTTCTTGCACCCTGGGTCTCTCTCTACCCGCTCCCGTCTGTGTATCGGACCAGAGGAGGTGGGGCTTACTGCGCAGCCAAAAAATTCTGAATGGCTGTGCCACTTACATCGTAAAGGAGGGTGAGGGACACCCCTCTTACATGAGAAACTCCCCGTTATGACTCATGAACAGGTCCTGACTGAGAGAGCCCCCTCTATGATGTCTATTGGGTCTTGTAGAGTCTATGGGCATGGGATGTCCAGATAAAATACCGTAGTCCCTTTAAAAAATATATTATTTCATAACGCTTCACTGCTCACTGGTCTTACTGAAGAATCAGCCGTCAGTAGATTATACCGTAGGAGTTGGGAATGAAATATCTTGCATATGAATTGACACGTATTGTGTAAAGCTGATGAAAAGCTGAAGCCCAGCGCAATACATTACGTTCTGCATCTTCTCCGCGCTGTCCTCCCGTTACATATGGGGATGGACTATTAGCCTATTAATAGACTTAGTTTACAAGCACGATATTTCACTTTGAATCAGACGCAGCCATTCCGATGACAGATTTCCATACCTAGCTTGCTGCGATAGAAGAAATTGCTATCTTAATTTATGTTTTATTTGTGCATATAAACATTACACAATCTGCATGCAAAGTGGACGGGATGAGCGCAGAATATGCTTCCATGGGCGGAAAACAGCAGTCTTCTCTTAATATGGAAAATGAATGAAGAACCCCTGCAGCAAATCTAATGAACTCTTATAAATGGGAGTCCCAGAGAGCAATCTGTAGCCGTCACCACCTTGGTGATTGGCTGCAACACACAGCGCGCTCGCCCCGAGAGCTGACATTGACACAGTGAATAGTCGCAGAATGTGATTTTGTGAACTGGAGAGGTGTGAGCATGGAAGTAGCATTACATACTATACTGTATAGCTTGTCTGAACTAAATGGAGATCTGATCTGTTACAACCATATTGATGGGCCGATCTGCAGCAGCAAAAGTACAATGCAGTTACCCTACAGGCCACGTAATATTATTTTCATGATGTGTATTGATTGATCCTTAATAGGGAGACTTTTAATATTGATGACCTATAATTCATGAATAGATGATGGCCAGTGGTCTTCCACTTGGGACCCACCCTGACCAGCTGATTCCCGCACCGCTGTCAGTATGGCCAGCTTCCTGTGTTGCAGGAATAGCTCCCATTGAATTCAATAGGAGCCATGCCTGCAATACCAAACTGGGCCACTATAATGTTGACAGTGCTCTCTGGTTGAAGCACTGACCACATTGATGGGAATCCGCTTCTCCAGTGAGTATGGCTGCCTCCACATCTATGCTGGAACCTCCAGTTGGAGGTTCCGTCCCAAATCCGGCACAAAATACCGGAAGAAATAGCACCTTTGAATTCAGTAGACTCTTCTGAGATATCGCTGTGCTGAGTGGTGAGGTTGTCTTTGATTTGTTAATGGGGCCTGAAGGACAGCATTACTGTAGCTGCGGTAATAGTGGGTGGTCACTGCAAGTAAATTGTTCATGTGTGGAAGTAAAGGGAGTTTGACTTTTGTTGACCTGATGACAACAATAGAGTATGTGGTGATAACCATGCTGCGGATCAGGATGCAGACCGGATGACCAGGCTAAAGACCAGCGGAGAGTAAAGGCAACCAAAAGCACGGTTATTGTTGGTGGGTCTGAAGAGAAGGCAATATAACCTGGCATCATGCCCCTGGGAGTATTAAGCAGCGGGAAGAGTGCATGCCTTGGGTTAGTGACACAAGCTGCAGGAGACCCAGAGCTAAAGGCATTAGAGTCTGGTGAGGACTTTGTACTAATGTCCCTGTACCAGGAAGGGCCTCCTAGGGACTAAAGACCAAGTCATTGACTGTTTGTTACCAGTGTGTCGTCAGTGACAGACTATGTGTGACCTAGCAGACTAAGGGAACTTGGTGTAAGCAGTGCTGAATATGATGACCAATGTAATATTGGCAAGCAGACTTCATACAGACTTGCCATATTTTAGCTGTGATTTTCAGAGTCTGCTACCCTATGTAGCCTTATGGCCTGACTGAGATTATTCCCTGCAGTATTTAGGTATTTGCACCCTTTTATGGAGTGTATTGTGTATATACCTGTACAGTAGAAGTCAACTTTGCTGCAAAAAATATCTTCATCTATGTCTGCCTCATTGTGCGCCATTTACATCCACCTGCACTTCTTACACAGTCTTCTCCTCTCTACTTGAAGAAGAAAAGGACCCTTGTTCTCCCGACTGGTAAGAGTCCTAGAAATGGAACATGATCGTATGAGACAATTATGACATATGCCATTTTTTTTTATTATTTAAAAGATGCAGTTTCAGCAAATCTTGCTCATAAGAGTCTGTGTCTTAGTGTCCAGAGGCATGGGGGTCTGATAGATCCATATCCCCCTGACTGCTGCCTTAATGATCCAGAGTTACTGTATGTGTAAATATTATAGAGCTGTGTGTGCGCATGTACAATGTGCATGCATCAGTGCTGTGTATGTGTATAGCGTGAACTTATGTACTTGTGCCATTATTTGAAGGGACATACTAGATTTAATAGGATCTAACAGTTCACTTTTAATCCCCTTTTCTGTACTAGAACATGAAAGTTAATGCTGGTAGCCCCTCAACCTTATTAGGCCCCCAAAGATATTTAAATTAGTATGAAAGATTTTTTTCAGGTTTCCTAAACCTGGGGTGCGTCTTATAGTCCGAAAAATACGGTATTTTTGATATGCCATAAATGTCTCACATAGCAATAACAGTTTAAATTTTATCACAGGCCTTGACAGTTATTCAATATTAAAACTTCTCTTGACGGTCTTATCAACACTTTCAGTTGTAGGTCGCTATCTCCTCAGTCACTGCTGTGCAGGTTTGAATATGGAATAATCCACAACAGATTTGGGTTTCAAAAACTTTATGTGAGATAGATACCAAAAGAACACCATGTTAAAGCATCCTCTCTACAGTCCTGATCTTGCCCTATTGGACTATCTCCTGTTTGGTCCCCTGAGAGAAGCCCTAAGAGGATGAAGATTCATGTCTGTAGAAGAGGTGACGACAGCGGTGCATTTGTGGCTCGCAGATCAGCCTAAAACATTTTTAATGAGGAAATACTAAACTTTGTTGACTAATGCACGAAATGTATTGAAAAGCAGAGAGTTTATGTCGAAAAATAATGCATTTATGTGTTCTGAAAGTTGATTAAAATAAATACTGAAGCCAGAGTGCGAATCATGTTTGACTCACGCTCATAGATAAATAAAAGCTATGAAAGCAAAAGTTTCTTAACTGAGCTGGAAGAAAATGTTAAAAATAGCTGTTAGTTTCAAAAAAATAAAAATGGAACATAAAAAATACATCAAACTTAAAAACTTTTCAAAAAAATAAATAAATCATTTTTATTAATAAGCTTTTAAGTTTAATAGAAACTTTAAAAGAGACACATGAATTGGAAGTGCTAGATCCTTCACCTGCGACTATCATTCTCGCACATCCGCGGGGCAGCAGGATCTCACACTTTTTAAGAGCCATTGAATTGTAATAATTAGTTCTTCCCCCGTCGTGCTGAACTTTTACAGGAGCATTAGATATAGACAAATTATCTTGGCACGTCTTCTCCAGTCTCTCAGGTGAGCGGCTCGCAATAAGTGAAAACCAAAAACTAGTCATTTATAGAAACAATTCAAGTTCACAAACCTCGGCCTCCAAGAAAACAAGTTTGATTTTGGGTGATTTCCATTAATTGATTGTAAATTAACTCTTTGAGGACACAGCTCGTGTTTCTGTCTTTGCCTCTCCGTGTCTCAAGACCTATAACTTTTTTAATGTACATTTTTTGCAAAATCTTTTGGATTTTTTTTTATTAATTATATAAATTTTTTATTTATTGTAGTTTTTCCCCTTTTATTATTTACTTTTCATAATAATACATTGGAATACCTATACAGGGTGTCCATAGAAGTACCTATCCAGGGCAAGACATCTTTTCAAGCATTGCATGAGGGTATATATGTGCAGCGCATGTTTCTTCCACGCTAAAATAACTGAATGGAATTAATTTAAAACAAATTAGCATAAAAAGTCATTTCTGACTGTAAAAGATAAAGACAAATGCAGGACTTGAAACAAAACAGCGAGCCTCACGATCTTATACAAAATGTTCTAAATGATTGCCGTCAGTATTTATACAAAGATGTTAAGAAGTAACACCCCAAATGCTCCTCACGTTAGCGGGTTGCAGCTGTAATAAAGTCACGGCTCAGCGTGACTCGTCACGACTACGCTAATTGTGAAGCAAGGCTGCTGTTCAAAGTGAATGGCAGTGTTATGCAATTAGCGTAGCGCAGATGACAGACGTCTGGTGGTCTGCACTGCAGATGTAGCGCACCTTATTCCTAAATCAGCGCTTCTACAGCTATACATGGCTGACTGTGGTGGAATGGATGGCAAGTTGCAATTCTGGGATCACCATTACACAGGCTGCTTGTATTTCTCTCTCTAGTTGGCCACCATCACAAGGTGCTGCTGGGTATCTGTCGTAGACAACTACCTTTAGGTTAGATGGAAATCAAGAGAGGTCAAGTCTGGGGAAAGTGGTGGCCAAGGTGTACTCAGAAATACCTATCAGGGGACAAAAGAGATATTTTCTTTTTAATTTACTGATATCGTTCATTTATTTGTAGCATTTTTTAATTGCCTCCAATGAAAAAATGCATTGTCATGCTAGTTAGTCTTAAATTGATTTCCTTTGGTTATTTAGCGCTGGAACAAGCAGATCCATACACATACCTTTGTGCAATGCTGGACAGATCTCTTTCGCCCCTGGATAAGTATTTTTGTGGACCCTCTGTATATTCCAATGCCTTGGTATACCTCTGGGATTAGATCAAAACAGCCCTTTGGAGTCTCTATCAGGTCCAGGGCTGTTCCTCAGAATGATTAGCCCCAGCTGGGACTGACCATCCAGGTAGTAAACCGAGTCCCCGTTCCTTGTGATGCCCCAATCACTATTGATCATGGCATCACAACAGTCAAATTGTTAAGATGGGGGTTTTCTTCAATCCCAGCCATTGAAGCAGAGTGATTGGCTGTCGATCACAACGCCCCTAATAGGTCATCATGTTGGCGCAACCACACCATGGTAAATATATGGTAGAGCAAGAAGGGGTTACAATACTGTATCTTTTTCTAAAATATTTGTACTCTTTTTTCCCCCGTATTTTTATGTATTTGATCAGGTTTGTTTTGTCAGATGCATCTCCATTTTCCACTTCTACACGTTGTTAAGAACAGATGTTATGATCACAGATATCACATTGCCCACAACACAATAGGCTGTTGTATTGCAGGTGTAATTTAGAAGGTATGTTTTATAGGGAAGCAGCATCCCGCCGGTGTACGACGCTGTGTTCATGAGAAAAACTATTTTTATGATACTTTCTATCAATAAATCATGTGTCTTCCTTTGTGCAGGGAAATTACAGAAAGCATAAAATTGTAATGACACATTTGGCAATTTATTCTCAGTTTCATTTACTATATGTCTGGCTGCCAATTTCCTAAGTAAGTACCATGTGTCTGTGTGCGCAGTCCTGAGAATAGGTCCCTGGTGATTTGTAGCAGCATGTGCGGTTTTACTGATCACTTGTCAAGTGCCATCAGAAAGAGGAAGATCTGCTGCTATTTTGGGTTTTTGTCCTCATGTACCCCTATTGGTTCATACCGAAAATATAATGGACGGTATTGAGATAGATAGATAGATAGATATGAGATAGATAGATAGATATGAGATAGATAGGAGATAGATAGATAGATAGGAGATAGATAGATAGATATGAGATAGATAGATAGATAGATAGATAGATAGATAGCTATATATTAGATAGATAGATAGATATGAGATAGATAGATAGATAGATAGATAGATATGAGATAGATAAATAGATAGATATGAGAGAGAGAGAGAGAAACAGAGAGATAGATATGAGGGAGAGATAGATATATATAAGAGAGATAGATATGAGATAGACAGATATGAGAGAGATAGATATGAGAGACAGAGATAGATATGAGAGAGATATAGATAGATATGAGGGAGATAGATTGATAGACTAGGTAGATAACTAGATAGGTAGATATGAGAGATAGATAGATAGATAGATAGATAGATAGATAGATAGATAGATAGATAGATAGATAGATAGATAGATAGATAGATAGAAGAGACATAGATAGATATAAGAGAGATATGAGATAGATAGATATGAGGGAAAGAGATAGATAGATAACTAGATAGGTAGATATGAGAGAGAGATAGATAGAAAAGACAGAGAGATACATATGAGGGAAAGAGATAGATATGAGAGATATGAGAGATATGATAGATAGATAGATTGATAGATAGATATGAGATAGACAGATATGAGAGAGATAGATATGAGAGAGAGATATGAGATAGATAGATATGAGAGAGAGATATGAGATAGATAGATATGAGGGAGAGAGATAAATATGAAAGATAGATAGATATGAGATAGATAGATATGACATAGATAGATGGATATTAGATAAATATGAGAGATAGATAGATAGATAGATAATTGTGGATACGGTAGAAACTCTTAATGTTGCCTAGGTCTATTTCATTTTGACAATTGTAGTTTCTGTGTTTGGCCTCATGTCCACAGGCGGATTGGATTCCGCATGCGGGAACCCGCAACCGAAACTGACCATGCCCGTGGCAAAGGACACTGCGGGACTTCTACTTACCCGTAGGGGTCTTCTCTTTTCTTCACTATGGAAGTACCGGCCACCATATATGCATAGTGGAGTTTTTGTTTTTTTTTAAACTCCTGCTTTCCTGCGGAATCCATAGCTAGTCCACAATTCAATTGCGGACAGGCCGCGGATCAGACGGCTTCCATTGACTTCAATGGAAGCCATCTGTGCGTGATCCACAGTGAAATGGAGCATGCTGATTTTTCTTAGTGGACCAAAAGGTCCGCAAATCAAATCTGCATGCTTTACGTCACTTGCGGACGCCTATGTATCTCTATGAGCAACTTCATTTGCGAATCTTCCGCAAATCAGATCCTCTCGTGGACATTGGGCCTTTCTCTCACTAAACTCTCCCATCTCCAATCTATCCTAAATGCAGCAGCCAGGTTCATCTTTTTTTTGCCTCCACCCAGTGCTGGTCACTGCACTCATTGCCCAGTTGTAGCTTGAACAGGGCAGTGTCCAACTCATCAGGTTCGGCATTGGTGGGTGGACAGTCTTAGGGCTGTAGGACCCAGTAACATGGGCTTACCTGTGTAATGGCCCGAAGTCTATATTTCTGGCCCCTCCATAATTTTCATACACGTCATGTCTTTTGTAGATGCACTGTGCAAACTGTCTAGTCTTTTGTTATAAGTATTGCACAGCTGCAGCATGTAAGAGGTTAATGTCTGAATGTGGCTGGGATATGTCTGGAAAAGTATCAATTTATGTCCTGTCACGTGGTATGTACGAAGAGTCTGCTGTGCGGAGCTGCCTGCAAATACTGACTGAGTGTCTGTGGAGTGATCCTACCCCCATCCTCCTGCAGTGTTCCCCTTCCAGGAGCGGTACCTTACAGATACCTTGGCCTGTAGGATCGGTGTCATCCTGTGGACTTCCTTCATTTCTCCGCCAAGGATCATACAGGTGTGTAAGGAACGGTAGCGTCACGTGCGATAAGTCTACAGTTCATCACACGTATATAAGTAATCGCAGTCCCAGCGTTGCCTGGAAGAGGCCTAGCGGTACTTGGGCCGAGGTTGCGTGCGTCCCTCCGGGGAGGAGTGTGGTAAGAGCCACTGTGACATGTTACAACCTACCCTTCCAGCTCCTCAGCGTGGGCCTCATGTCTAGGTGGGCGCTGGGACACTGCACCTGCAGTTGGTTCACATGGCTTCATCAGAGGGCATTCCAGTTCAACCTCCACCCAGCTAAATCTTCTTGGCACCAGAGACACACTGGTCATACACTCTGCTGCTGATGATCGGTTCACTTCCCGAATATCATACTCTCTGGGAGGATCATTTGCGCACACAAAATCAGAGTCCATAGTTATAATACAAAACTGGAACACTGTGTTTTCAGAACTGCTTCAATCTCTCCCTGTGTGCGGGAAACAACCTGTTGCGCTCTCAGATCCCTCTGCCTCTCACTTTTCTCTCTTCTCTCTTTCTTTCAAGCATAGCTCTCTGCACTCTTACACTTCCTAACTCAAGTTTTAGTTTAGTTATGACAACAACAAAAAGACTATTCATCATCATCATCATCATCATCATCATCATCATCAATCTCAGTTACCATGCATTTTCACAGGACACCTCCTTACACATTCACTACAGAATACAGTTTAAACTCATCAATCGAATCCATACAGCTCTTTTCTATGCTACACTATATCTCCTCCCTCATCTCTGTCTACCAATTTACCAGCTCTTCGTGTTTTTGCTGTTCTTACACTCCACTTCCAAATTTAGTCCTAGCATCAAGACTTTTCCTGAGCTGCATCAGTTCTCTGGAATGCGCTACCCCAGACAATGGGGTTAATCACTAATATTCACAGTTTTAAGCATGTTCTAAAAACTATTTTCTTTATGGAGACCTTAAAGGGGTTGTCCCGCGACAGCAAGTGGGGTTATGCACTTCTGTATGGCCATATTAATGCACTTTGTAATATACATCGTGCATTAAATATTGGCCATACAGAAGTTATACACATACCCCCTTCGGCGCTGGCGTCCCCATCTCCATGGCGACGATGAAGCCTCTTCTCTGGTCGCCGCTACAGTCGGCGCTTGCGCAGATAAGAATCCTCTGCTGGCTGTGTCCGGGCTCACGAGCGGCATCCTGGCTCCTCCCTCTTCTCCGCATCATCGTAGCTCCGCCTCCATCACGTGGTGCCGATCAGCCAATGAGGTGGCTGTAATCGGCAGTGGAACGCAGGATGGAGAAGAACATCCACGGTGCACCGTGGGAGAAGACCAGCGGTGCCATCTTTGAAAGAAGAATCTTCAAAGCTGCAGAACGGGGATCCAGGTAAGAGGAATTAAAAAAAAAAAAAAAACACATGGATGGGGCATTACTGTGGACTAACTGGGGGTCTGTGAAAAAAAAATTTTATGTTTTGCCGCGGGACAACCCCTTTAAGAGAAATCCGCTCCCTAATTGTCAGACCAAGGAGTTGCATCTGATGCAGAACAATCCATCTTTCCGCATGCTCCTCATAACGAGGACTATTTGAATCAACCTTGTAGCCTGGAAATTTCTATTATTGTATTTCTTTTTATTTTAATAACTGTTTTATGTCTATTTTATATGATTCTTAACCTTTTGTACATTTTCCCTTTTTGTGTAATGTTTTTTATCTAAGCACTGCTAACCTTTTTAGAATAAAGCTTAAAACTTTATTAGTTGTCCTAGTTGCTATAAAAAGTAATTGACAACCCGAAAAGTGTATTACTCTTGTTTCAGCTGGGTGGAAATTTGAAAGGCTTGTATTCACATTGTGGGCAGAACCAAGGTAGCTGACCTAGCTATCCGTAAATGGTCAGTGGTGGCAGGGAAATTTTTGGAGTATGACAGACCATGTTGGGTGTGATTTAGGCCCCATCTTCATTGATTTCAGGAATAAGTGGACCCTGGGGTCTGCCCATGAGTACCATACATCACGGTTTGGTGACTGTGGCCCCATCACCGTGACATAACTAATGGAGCCCTTGATTAGTTGCATCTAGTATATTTGAGATTACCTCTGATTTGCAAATGTGTGTTCTTATGAGGGATTTTATTCAGGGGGTTGAGTAATTCTGAGGCTGCAGTAGTCATTAAAAGTGGCATTTTGTGCTGAATTTGGAGAACCAGCTTGTTGTATTACTTGTGTTGAGCTATTTAAATTGTGAGCAGAGCCCCCATCCCTACTATCGGTCTAATATTGTATGCAATGTCTGATTCTGTATATGTTCTCTTTGATTTGTAAAGTGCTGTAGAATATATTGGTGCTACATAAATTATTATGACAGATAGACAGGATACCTAATTTAATTTAGTGATCATGGATTGTGTGTTTGCAAAATGCACTTTTTTTTTACAACGAAGTATATTGGTTATGTACCGAATTGCATAAATGTTTTTCTTATTGATCTGTAAAACTACCAAGTTAGTCCTGAGGTCTTCACTAGAGATGAGCGAACACCAAAATGTTCGGGTGTTCGTTATTCGTAACGAACTTCCCGTGATGCTCGAGGGTTCGTTTCGAACAACGAACCCCATTGAAGTCAATGAGCGACCAGAACATTTTTGTATTTCGCCGATGCTCGCTAAGGTTTTCATGTGTGAAAATCTGGGCAATTCAGGAAAGTGATGGGAATGACACAGTGACGGATAGGGCAGGCGAGGGGCTACATGTTGGGCTGCATCCTAAGTTCACAGGTCCCACTATTAAGCCACAATAGCGGCAAGAGTGCCCCCCCCTCCCAAAAACTTTTACTTCTGAAAAGCGCTCATTAGCATGGCATACCTTTGCTAAGCACCACACTACCTCCAACAAAGCACAATCACTGCCTGCATGACACTCCACTGCCACTTCTCCTGAGTTACATGCTGCCCAACCGCACCCCCTCCCCCCCACAGCGCACACCAAACTGTCCCTGCGCAGCCTTCAGCTGCCCTCATGCCACACCACCCTCATGTCTATTTAGAAGTGCGTCTGCCACGACGAGGGACCGCAGGCACACGCTGCACAGGGTTGGCACGGCTAGGTAGCGACCCTCTTTAATAGGGGCGGGGCGATAGCCCACAATGCTGTACAGAAGCAATGAGAAATACAATCCTGTGCCACCGCCATCAGGAGCTGCACACGTGGGCATAGCAATGGGGAACCTATGTGCCACACACTATTCATTCTGTCAAGGTGTCTGCATGCCCCAGTCAGACTGGTTATATGCACCTTAACAGTAACCGCGTTGGTGGTAATGTGGTGGTGACTGCGGACCTAGTAGCGCGGTTGTATTTTGTTGGTTTTCGGAATGTGGCCAGGATTAAGTGGGCCGTGGCGGGGGGATGGTGGGGGGGCTCTCTTGTAGTGTCGGTAAAGGTGAAATTCTTGGACTGCCACCAGACGAACCAATGCAAAGGCATTTGCCAACAATGTTTTCCCTGTTGGAGGAGGAGGGGGATGTTTTTGAGGCACTACGTGTCCTCTCCACGTGTCCGTGGTTATATGCACCTTAACAGTAACCGCGTTGGTGGTAATGTGGTGGTGACTGCGGACCTAGTACCACGGTTGTATTTTGTTGGTTTTCGGAATGTGGCCAGGATTAAGTGGGCCGTGGCGGGGGGATGGTGGGGGGGCTCTCTTGTAGTGTCGGTAAAGGTGAAATTCTTGGACTGCCACCAGACGAACCAATGCAAAGGCATTTGCCAACAATGTTTTCCCTGTTGGAGGAGGAGGGGGATGTTTTTGAGGCACTACGTGTCCTCTCCACGTGTCCGTGGTTATATGCACCTTAACAGTAACCGCGTTGGTGGTAATGTGGTGGTGACTGCGGACCTAGTACCACGGTTGTATTTTGTTGGTTTTCGGAATGTGGCCAGGATTAAGTGGGCCGTGGCGGGGGGATGGTGGGGGGGGCTCTCTTGTAGTGTCGGTAAAGGTGAAATTCTTGGACTGCCACCAGACGAACCAATGCAAAGGCATTTGCCAACAATGTTTTCCCTGTTGGAGGAGGAGGGGGATGTTTTTGAGGCACTACGTGTCCTCTCCACGTGTCCGTGGTTATATGCACCTTAACAGTAACCGCGTTGGTGGTAATGTGGTGGTGACTGCGGACCTAGTACCACGGTTGTATTTTGTTGGTTTTCGGAATGTGGCCAGGATTAAGTGGGCCGTGGCGGGGGGATGGTGGGGGGGCTCTCTTGTAGTGTCGGTAAAGGTGAAATTCTTGGACTGCCACCAGACGAACCAATGCAAAGGCATTTGCCAACAATGTTTTCCCTGTTGGAGGAGGAGGGGGATGTTTTTGAGGCACTACGTGTCCTCTCCACGTGTCCGTTCCATGTAAGCAATAGTAGCACTCAAGACAGGCCCCAGTAACAATTCTGAAGCAGCAGTATAGCGGGAGCGCAGTCTTCGTTCCATGTAAGCAATAGTAGCACTCAAGACAGGCCCCAGTAACAATTCTGAAGCAGCAGTATAGCGGGAGCGCAGTCTTCGTTCCATGTAAGCAATAGTAGCACTCAAGACAGGCCCCAGTAACAATTCTGAAGCAGCAGTATAGCGGGAGCGCAGTCTTCGTTCCATGTAAGCAATAGTAGCACTCAAGACAGGCCCCAGTAACAATTCTGAAGCAGCAGTATAGCGGGAGCGCAGTCTTCGTTCCATGTAAGCAATAGTAGCACTCAAGACAGGCCCCAGTAACAATTCTGAAGCAGCAGTATAGCGGGAGCGCAGTCTTAGTTCCATTTCAGTAGCCTTAGTATAGCCAAGGCACAAGTGACATTTATGTAGCTAAAGTGTAGGCCAACCCCACACACCTTTCTGTACCATGAGTGCAGGCGAAGAACATAGAAATTACTATGATTACACTGTAGGTGAGGGCCCCAAAAAATTGGTGTACCAACAGTACTAATGTACCTCAGTAAAAATTGGCCATGCCCAACCAAGATGGCAGGTGAATCGCTTTGGTTAATGTGGCTTAAGTGGTAACTAGGCCTGGAGGCAGCCTAGTGTAACGAAAAATTGGTTCAAGTTAAAGTTCCAACGCTTTTAAGCTAATTGAAACTTATAAAAATTGTTCTGAAAAATTATTTGAGTGAGCCTTGTGGCCCTAAGAAAAATTGCCCGTTCAGCGTGATTACGTGAGGTTTCAGGAGGAGGAGCAGGAGGAGGAGGAGGAGGAATATTAGACACAGATTGATGAAGCAGAAATGTCCCCGTTTTGGATGGTGAGAGAGAACGTAGCTTCCATCCGCGGGTGCAGCCTACGTATTGCTTAGGTATCGCTGCTGTCCGCTGGTGGAGAACAGAAGTCTGGGGAAATCCAGCCTTTGTTCATCTTGATGAGTGTTAGCCTGTCGGCACTGTCGGTTGACAAGCGGCTACGCTTATCTGTGATGATTCCCCCAGCCGCACTAAACACCCTTTCCGACAAGACGCTAGCCGCAGGACAAGCAAGCACCTCAAGGGCATACAGGGCTAGTTCAGGCCACGTGTCCAGCTTCGACACCCAGTAGTTGTAGGGGGCAGAGGCGTCACCAAGGATGGTCGTGCGATCCGCTACGTACTCCCTCACCATCCTTTTACAGTGCTCCCGCCGACTCAGCCGTGACTGGGGAGCGGTGACACAGTCTTGGTGGGGAGCCATAAAGCTGGCCAGGCCCTTAAAGACTGTTGCACTGCCTGGGATGTACATGCTGCTCGATCTACGCACATCCCCTGCAACATGGCCCTCGGAACTGCGCCTTCTGCCACTAGCGCTGTCGGCTGGGAATTTTACCATCAGCTTGTCCGCAAGGGTCCTGTGGTATAGCAACACTCTCGAACCCCTTTCCTCTTCGGGAATCAGAGTGGGCAGGTTCTCCTTATAGCGTGGGTCGAGCAGTGTGTACACCCAGTAATCCGTCGTGGCCAGAATGCGTGCAACGCGAGGGTCACGAGAAAGGCATCGTAACATGAAGTCAGCCATGTGTGCCAGGGTACCTGTACGCAACACATGGCTGTCTTCACTAGGAAGATCACTATCAGGATCCTCCTCCTCCTCCTCCTCCTCCTCCTCAGGCCATACACGCTGAAAGGATGACAGGCAATCAGCCGGTGTACCGTCAGCAGCGGCCCAAGCTGTCTCTTCCCCCTCCTCCTCATCCTCCTCATGCTCCTCCTCCTCCTCCTGTACGCGCTGAGAAATAGACAGGAGGGTGCCCTGACTATCCAGCGGCATACTGTCTTCCCCCGCCCCCGTTTCCGAGCGCAAAGCAGCTGCCTTTATGGTTTGCAGGGAATTTCTCAAGATGCATAGCAGAGGAATGGTGACGCTAATGATTGTAGCATCGCCGCTCACCACCTGGGTAGACTCCTCAAAATTACCAAGGACATGGCAGATGTCTGCCAACCAGGCCCACTCTTCTGAAAGGAATTGAGGAGGCTGACTCCCACTGCGCCGCCCATGTTGGAGTTGGTATTCGACTATAGCTCTACGTTGTTCATAGAGCCTGGCCAACATGTGGAGCGTAGAGTTCCACCGTGTGGGCACGTCGCACAGCAGTCGGTGCACTGGCAGCTTAAAGTGATGTTGCAGGGTGCGCAGGGTGGCAGCGTCCGTGTGGGACTTGCGGAAATGTGCGCAGAGCCGGCGCGCCTTTACGAGCAGGTCTGACAAGCGTGGGTAGCTTTTCAGAAAGCGCTGAACCACCAAATTAAAGACGTGGGCCAGGCATGGCACGTGCGTGAGGCTGCCGAGCTGCAGAGCCGCCACCAGGTTACGCCCGTTGTCACACACGACCATGCCCGGTTGGAGGCTCAGCGGCGCAAGCCAGCGGTCGGTCTGCTGTGTCAGACCCTGCAGCAGTTCGTGGGCCGTGTGCCTCTTATCGCCTAAGCTGAGTAGTTTCAGCACGGCCTGCTGACGCTTGCCCACCGCTGTGCTGCCACACCGCGCGACACCGACTGCTGGCGACATGCTGCTGCTAACACATCTTGATTGTGAGACAGAGGAGGAGGAGGAGGGTGCTTTAGTGGAGGAAGCATACACCTCCGCAGATACCAGCACCGAGCTGGGGCCCGCAATTCTGGGGGTGGGTAGGACGTGAGCGGTCCCAGGCTCTGACTCTGTCCCAGCCTCCACTAAATTCACCCAATGTGCCGTCAGGGAGATGTAGTGGCCCTGCCCGCCTGTGCTTGTCCACGTGTCCGTAGTTAAGTGGACCGTGGCAGTAACCGCGTTGGTGAGGGCGCGCACAATGTTGCGGGAGATGTGGTCGTGCAGGGCTGGGACGGCACATCGGGAAAAGTAGTGGCGACTGGGAACTGAGTAGCGCGGGGCCGCCGCCTCCATGATACTTTTGAAGGACTCCGTTTCCACAACCCTATACGGCAGCATCTCAAGGCTGATGAATTTTGCGATGCGGACGGTTAACGTTTGAGCGTGCGGGTGCGTGGCGGCGTACTTGCGCTTGCGCTCGAACACTTGCGCAAGCGACGGCTGAACGGTGCGCTGAACTACACTGCTGGATGGGGCCGAGGACAGCGGAGATGAGGGTGTGGGTGCAGGCCATGAGGCGGTAGTGCCTGTGTCCTGAGAGGGGGGTTGCATCTCAGTGGCAGGTTGGGGCACAGGGGGAGAGGCAGGGGTGCAAACCGGAGGCGGTGAACGGCCTTTGTCCCACCTTGCGGGGTGCTTGGCCATCATATGTCTGCGCATGGTGGTGGTGGTGAGGCTGTTGGTGTTGGCTCCCCGGCTGAGCTTTGCGCGACAAAGGTTGCACACCACTGTTCGTCGGTCGTCAGGCGTCTCTGTGAAAAACTGCCAGACCTTAGAGCACCTCGGCCTCCGCAGGGTGGCATGGCGCGAGGGGGCGCTTTGGGAAACACTTGGTGGATTATTCGGTCTGGCCCTGCCTCTACCCCTGGCCACTGCACTGCCTCTTGCAACCTGCCCTGCTGATGCCCTTGACTCCCCCTCTGAAGACCTGTCCTCCTGAGTAAGCGTTGCACACCAGGTGGGGTCAGTCACCTCATCGTCCTGCTGCTCTTCCTCCGAATCCTCTGTGCGCTGCTCCCTGGGACTTACTGCCCTTACTACTACCTCACTGCAAGACAACTGTGTCTGATCGTCATCGTCCTCCTCACCCACAGAAAGTTGTTGAGACAGTTGGCGGAAGTCCCCAGCCTCTTCCCCCGGACCCCAGGAACTTTCGAATGGTTGGGCATCAGTGACGATAAACTCCTCTGGTGGGAGAGGAACCGCTGCTGCCCAATCTAAGCAGGGGCCCGAGAACAGTTCCTGGGAGTGCTCCCGCTCCTGAGCAGGTGTTATTGTAGTGGAGTGAGGAGGCTGGGAGGAAGGAGGAGCAGCAGACTGAGGATTCGGATTGGCAGCAGTGGACGGCGCAGAACTGCGGGTAGACGATAGGTTGCTCGAAGCACTTTCTGCCATCCAGGACAGGACCTGCTCACACTGCTCATTTTCTAATAACCGTCTCCCGCGTGGACCCATTAATTGGGCGATGAATGTGGGGACGCCAGAAACGTGCCTCTCTCCTAATCGCGCAGCAGTCGGCTGCGACACACCTGGATCAGGAGCTTGGCCTGTGCCCACACCCTGACTTGGCCCTCCGCGTCCTCGGCCGTGTCCACGTCCTCTAGGCCTACCCCTACCCCTCAGCATGCTGTATTACCAGTGATTTGATTTAACAGGCAGGAAATAAATTGGCGCAAGACTGCAGGCCAAATATAATTTTTGCCCTTTTGGGAAAACGAAAGGCCCCACTGTCTCTAGTGAATGAATAATCTAAGTTTAATAACTGTGCTGTGTCCCTGCTTATGTGTCACAGAACGTGAGGGTAGCAGAGTTATTATAACTGTGGCAGAGCAGGTATTTTTTTTCCCAATTAAGGAAAGCAAATGGCGAAGCCAGCAGTAAAGCGTAGCTGGGTGCGTATGATTTAGCAATGTTTTTCACGCAGCTCACACGTGTCCACAGCCCGTAAGGACGGACAGAGGCTGGACAAATAGATTTGTTTTCAGTTTTTTCCCACCAAAAGGCAGCACTGCGTATATTCTATGAACATGAGAAGTTTAATAACTGTGCTGTGTCCCTGCTTATGTGTCACAGAACGTGAGGGTAGCAGAGTTATTATAACTCTGGCAGAGCAGGTATTTTTTTTCCCAATTAAGGAAAGCAAATGGCGAAGCCAGCAGTAAAGCGTAGCTGGGTGCGTATGATTTAGCAATGTTTTTCACGCAGCTCACACGTGTCCACAGCCCGTAAGGACGGACAGAGGCTGGACAAATAGATTTGTTTTCAGTTTTTTCCCACCAAAAGGCAGCACTGCGTATATTCTATGAACATGAGAAGTTTAATAACTGTGCTGTGTCCCTGCTTATGTGTCACAGAACGTGAGGGTAGCAGAGTTATTATAACTCTTGCAGAGCAGGTATTTTTTTTCCCAATTAAGGAAAGCAAATGGCGAAGCCAGCAGTAAAGCGTAGCTGGGTGCGTATGATTTAGCACTGTTCTTCACGCAGCTCACACGTCTCCACCGCCCGTAAGGACGGACAGAGGCTGGACAAATAGATTTGTTTTCAGTTTTTTCCCACCAAAAGGCAGCACTGCGTATATTCTATGAACATGAGAAGTTTAATAACTGTGCTGTGTCCCTGCTTATGTGTCACAGAACGTGAGGGTAGCAGAGTTATTATAACTGTGGCAGAGCAGGTATTTTTTTTCCCAATTAAGGAAAGCAAATGGCGAAGCCAGCAGTAAAGCGTAGCTGGGTGCGTATGATTTAGCAATGTTTTTCACGCAGCTCACACGTGTCCACAGCCCGTAAGGACGGACAGAGGCTGGACAAATAGATTTGTTTTCAGTTTTTTCCCACCAAAAGGCAGCACTGCGTATATTCAATGAATAACAACTGTGTTGTGGCCCTGCCTATACAATTCTTTCCCTGCAGTATCAATGGAGGGTGGAGTGCTCTGCAGAGGCGATTTTGAGAAGCCCAAAAAAAATGCAGCACAGCTAACAGCAGCCTGGACAGTACTGCACACTGATAAATATGGCCCTAGAAAGGACCGTTGAGGTTCTTGAAGGCTACACTCACTCCTAACACTCTCCCTGCCTATGCAGCACTTCTGTCCCTAATGTCAGGTGCAACGGTCTGCAGAGGCGATTTTGAGAAAAAAAAAAATCCCACTGCTAACAGCAGCCAACACACAGCTATCAGTGGCCCTAATAAGGACCTTTGGGGGGTCTTGAAGCCTACACTAACTACCAATTCTTTCCCTACAGCAGCTCCGGTATAAACAGCACTGTCCCTCATCTAACTCACACCGCATCTGAGGCAAGCCGCGGGAGGGGCCGACTTTTATATTAGGCGAACACCTGATCTCGCCAGCCACTCACAGCAGGGGGGTGGTATAGGGCTTAAACGTTGCAGGGGGAAGTTGTAATGCCTTCCCTGTCTTTCAATTGGCCAGAAAAGCGCGCTAACGTCTCAGGGAAGGAAGTGAAAGTAACCAGAACACCGCATGGTGTTCGTTACGAATAACGAACATCCCGAACACCCTAATATTCGCACGAATATCAAGCTCGGACGAACGCGTTCGCTCATCTCTAGTCTTCACTAATAACCTCCTCTACGTGATACCTGATATCATATTTGTGTGCACCAGACTGTGACATACGGTGTGTAATGTAGCGTGCCTGCAGATTTGTCTTCTTAGTTTTCCATGCAGGTTATCAGCAATAAGCCAGACTGCTATTATTATGGTATTAGAACTAGGGCACAAAATTGGTGGGCTCAAACTCATAGCAATGTGTAGCAGTATACGGTGTATGCCTTTAGATAGATCTGCTGTGGTCGTTCCCATGATAGGAATGCAGAATCAGTCCTAATAATGCAGCATTGCAGGAAGACTAATGGGGGGGGGGGGGATTTATCAAAAGCTTTATACCATTTTTAGGCTGTAAAATAGTTGGCCCTTTTGGTGCATGTCATGTTTGCAAAAAAAGTCACGACTTCTTTTTTTTTTCTCCAACCCTCAACACTTTCTAAAAGTGGGTGGGACTTAGTGGGCGGGGGCATGATCTCCCACAGATACATTTACTATAATTTATATCAGAGACAGCGGTAAATTATAATAAAACTCTACACCAGCTCAAAGTGGTCGTAGATTCGCTATTCTGGTGCATAGACATTCAAAAGTTGCACCAAGTTAAGAGGCATGCTACTGTATTAAGGTGCGCATACACCTTCAATAACTGTTGGACAATCAGTTGCTCGTCCCACAGCTGCTTGCCCCAGCTCCCTTGTAATGTGAATTTTTGACTGGCCCATTCATGTGTTTAAGGAGGTAAGCTGCCACTAGACAGCTCTGGTGGTAACTTATTTCTCAGGAAACAAAAGGTGTTGAAATTCAACGGCCCCAATCCTTCTTTCCACTAACATCTTCTGTAGGGGGTACGTTAAGCCTTCCCATACACATTAGATTGTTGTCCGGCCCTACCATTATCAGCAGGTTCAGGCGACTAAACTCTAATGCGGATGGGGGCCTTTAAAGCACAACCAACTATTCAAAAGGATCATGAGCAGGCTGGGTCAGCCTGATAAACTGAGGGCCCAATAATAAGTACAGGTCCCAGAGCCCAGATCCCAACAAATATGTACTTCTGATATATCTCTGTCAGATGTTTTCTAAAAATGTATTTCCATTCTAACATCTTCTTATCTCTTGGTCAATGTCAAAAACGCTAAATGAAATCCAAAGTTGTGAAGAGGATAAACGCTTTTTAACACAACGAAAAAGTGAGTCAGCGGGTTTGATTAAGAATATCTATTTCCTAACAATAGCTAAATATTAGCCCCGTATAGTTGTATACTGGATCCTACTATGTTGTTAATTAGGAGACAGTACCCTGAACTTCCCAATGGCGACAAGGTTGTACAGGATGAGGACAGCTTTGCTTTTTTAATTTTTCTTCTCCTCTAACTTCTTTCTTTCCCATGCTCAACTTTTCTCTTTCCCACTGCCCTAATACGACTCAAACCCACCAGTGTGAGCCCTCTAGTTAGATATTTGGTGATACTTAAAACGACCCTCCAGGCCTGGAGAAGCAAACATGGCCGAACTGCTTCTCTGACTAACTGTTTGCATTGGTAGTCTAGCACACTACATGCTGATCTGACTGCTCAGTGCGGCTCACATTTTCAGCACTGGTCAATCAAAGTAGGTGTAGTGCCTTATACTAATAATGCATACTAATATACAGTGTGCATCAGACAATCTGAGAAGCTGGTGTGGCCATCTTTGCTTCTCCAGGCCCAGACAGTTGCTTTAATGTAGTATGTTTACTTTAAAAGACAATGGGACAGATTTACTAATGTAACTGCGCCTCGACCTTGCAAAATGCACCAAAATGCTGTGTAATTCTGGCACATACCATCAAATCACGTTTTAGACGTATCTATGCATGCACCAAAATGAATAATCCACAGCACCTCCCTTTGTAGTGCACCAGAGTGGGAGACTAGTGTTATGGTGGCAAATGTGCTGTTCCAAACCAGCTACACCACAGGGAAATAGTGGGGGATGAGATGTCATGGGCTGATCTCTGGGAATGGTGTTGTGGTGCAGTTCTCCCCAGTGGAAAAGAGCTCCAGGAGTCAGGAAGGGGTGAACAGAAAAAACACTCACTTTTATTATGCATCCAATTGACTTCCAATACAGTCATTTCCTAATGTCCAAACTCCAGAGATGTTGGCTAGAAGTATTGATATTCGTGCGAATATTAGGGTGTTCGGGATGCTCGTTACTCGTAACGAGCACCACGCGGTGTTCCGGTTACTTTCAGTTTCCTCTCTGAGACGTTAGCGCGCTTTTCTGGCCAATTGAAAGACAGGGAAGGCATTACAACTTCCCCCTGTGACGTTCAAGCCCTATACCACCCCCCTGCTGTGAGTGGCTGGGAAGATCTGATGTCACCCGAGTATAAAAGTCGGCCCCTCCCGCGGCTCGCCACACATGCCTTGTGAGTTAGCTGAGGGACAGTGGTGCTGCTGGTGCTGCTGTAGGGAGAGCGTTAGGAGTCAGTGTAGGCTTCAAGAACCCCAACGGCCCTTCTCAGGGCCACATCTACTAGTGTGCAGTACTGTGTTAGCACAGTATTTTTTTTTTTTGTCCAAAATTGGATCTGCAGAGCATTGCGCCCAGCAATAGGGACAGAAGTGGGGGTTAGGCAGGGAGAGTGTTAGGAGTTAGTGTAGGCTTCAAGAACCCCAACGGTCCTTTCTAGGGCCACATCTATCTGTGTGCAGTACTGTCCAGGCTGCTGTTAGCAGTGTTGCATATTTTTTTTTTTTCTCAAAATCGTCTGTGCAGAGCATTGCACCCTCCATTGATACTACAGGGACAGAATTGTGTAGGCAGGGCCAGAAGACATTTATTATTCATTGAATACACGCAGTGTGGTCTTCCCTTTGCTAAAAAGAAAAAAAAATTATATTTGGCCTGCCTGTGTCAGTCCTAAGGTCTGCGTGTACGTGTGTGCTGCGTGTACAACGTACAAAAATCAGACGCAACCAGCTACGCTTTACTGCAGCCTAGCGCCATTGTCTTTCCTGACTGGCAAATACCTGCTCTGCTAGAGTTAATAACTCTGCTACACTATACTTGTGTGACAATTTTTGAGGGCCACACCACAGATATTAAACTTCTTGTTCATTGAATATACGCAGTGGGGTCTTCCCTAAGCTAAAAAGGAAAAGAAATTATATTTTCCTGCCTGTGTCAGTCCTAAGGTCTCCGTGTACGTGTGTGCTGCGTGGACAACGTACAAAAATCTGACGCAACCAGCTACACTTTACTGCAGCCTAGCGCCATTGTCTTTCCTGACTGGCAAATACCTGCTCTGCTAGAGTTAATAACTCTGCTACACTATACTTGTGTGACACTTTTTGAGGGCCACACCACAGATATTAAACTTCTTGTTCATTGAATATACGCAGTGGGGTCTTCCCTAAGCTAAAAAGGAAAAGAAATTATATTTGGCCTGCCTGTGTCAGTCCTAAGGTCTCCGTGTACGTGTGTGCTGCGTGTACTACGTACAAAAATCAGACGCAACCAGCCACGCTTTACTGCAGCCTAGCGCCATTGTCTTTCCTGACTGGCAAATACCTGCTCTGCTAGAGTTAATAACTCTGCTACACTATCCTTGTGTGACACTTTTTGAGGGCCACACCACAGATATTAAACTTCTTGTTCATTGAATATACGCAGTGGGGTCTTCCCTTTGCAAAAAAGCGAAAACATTATATTTGGCCTGCAGGCTTGCGCCAATTTATTTCCTGCCTGGGAAATCAAATCACTGGTAATACAGCATGCTGAGGGGTAGGGGTAAGCCTAGAGGACGCGGACGTGGCCGAGGACGCGGAGGGCCAAGTGAGGGTGTGGGCACAGGCCGAGCTCCTGATCCAGGTGTGTCGCAGCCGACTGCTGCGCGATTAGGAGAGAGGCACGTTTCTGGCGTCCCCACATTCATCGCCCAATTAATGGGTCCACGCGGGAGACCTTTATTAGAAAATGAGCAGTGTGAGCAGGTCCTGTCCTGGATGGCAGAAAGTGCTTCGAGCAAGCTATCATCCACCCACAGTTCTGCGCCGTCCAGTGCTGCAAATCTGAATCCTCTGTCTGCTGCTCCTCCTTCCTCCCAGCCTCCTCACTCCACTACAATGACACCTGCTTAGGAGCGGGAACACTCCCAGGAACTGTTCTCGGGCCCCTGCTTAGATTGGGCAGCAGTGGTTCCTCTCCCACCAGAGGAGTTTATCGTCACTGATGCCCAACCATTCGAAAGTTCCCGGGGTCCGGGGGAAGAGGCTGGGGACTTCCGCCAACTGTCTCAAGAACTTTCTGTGGGTGAGGAGGACGATGACGATGAGACACAGTTGTCTTGCAGTGAGGTAGTAGTAAGGGCAGTAAGTCCAAGGGAGCAGCGCACAGAGGATTCGGAGGAAGAGCAGCAGGACGATGAGGTGACTGACCCCACCTGGTGTGCAACGCCTACTCAGGACAGGTCTTCAGAGGGGGAGGCAAGGGCATCAGCAGGGCAGGTTGCAAGAGGCAGTGCGGTGGCCAGGGGTAGAGGCAGGGCCAGACCGAATAATCCACCAAGTGTTTCCCAAAGCACACCCTCGCGCCATGCCACCCTGCAGAGGCCGAGGTGCTCTAAGGTCTGGCAGTTTTTCACAGAGACGCCTGACGACCGACGAACAGTGGTGTGCAACCTTTGTCGCGCCAAGATCAGCCGGGGAGCCACCACCAACAGCCTCACCACCACCAGCATGCGCAGACATATGATGGCCAAGCACCCCACAAGGTGGGACGAAGGCCGTTCACCGCCTCCGGTTTGCACCGCTGCCTCTCCCCCTGTGCCCCAACCTGCCACTGAGATACAACCTCCCTCTCAGGACACAGGCACAACCGTCTCATGGCCTGCACCCACACCCTCACCTCCGCTGTCCTCGGCCCCATCCACCAATGTCTCGCACCGCACAGTCCAGCCGTCGCTAGCGCAAGTGTTGGAGCGCAAGCGCAAGTACGCCACCACGCACCTGCACGCTCAATCGTTAACCGTCCACATAGCCAAATTTATCAGCCTTGAGATGCTGCCGTATAGGGTTGTGGAAACGGAGTCCTTCAAAGCTATGATGGCGGCGGCGGCCCCGCGCTACTCAGTTCCCAGTCGCCACTTCTTTTCCCGATGTGCCGTCCCAGCCCTGCACGACCACGTCTCCCGCAACATTGTACGCGCCCTCACCAATGCGGTTAGTGGCAAGGTCCACTTAACTACGGACACGTGGACAAGCAAAGGCGGGCAGGGCCACTACATCTCCCTGACGGCACATTGGGTGAATTTAGTGGAGGCTGGGACAGAGTCAGAGCCTGGGACCGCTCACGTCCTACCCACCCCCAGAATTGCGGGCCCCAGCTCGGTGGTGGTATCTGCGGCGGTGTATGCTTCTTCCACTAAAGCACCCTTCTCCTCCTCCTCCTCCTCAACCTCTGTCTCGCAATCTAGATGTGTCAGCAGCAGCAGGACGTCGCCAGCAGTCGGTGTCGCGCGGCATGGCAGCACAGCGGTGGGCAAGCGTCAGCAGGCCGTGCTGAAACTACTCAGCTTAGGAGATAGGAGGCACACGGCCCACGAACTGCTGCAGGGTCTGACAGAGCAGACGGACCGTTGGCTTGCGCCGCTGAGCCTCCAACCGGGCATGGTCGTGTGTGACAACGGGCGTAACCTGGTGGCGGCTCTGCAGCTCGGCAGCCTCATGCACGTGCCATGCCTGGCCCACGTCTTTAATTTGGTGGTTCAGCGCTTTCTGAAAAGCTACCCACGCTTGTCAGACCTGCTCGTAAAGGTGCGCCGGCTCTGCGCACATTTCCGCAAGTCCCACACGGACGCTGCCACCCTGCGCACCCTGCAACATCGCTTTAATCTGCCAGTGCACCGACTGCTGTGCGACGTGCCCACACGGTGGAACTCTACGCTCCACATGTTGGCTAGGCTCTATGAGCAGCGTAGAGCTATAGTGGAATACCAACTCCAACATGGGCGGCGCAGTGGGAGTCAGCCTCCTCAATTCTTTTCAGAAGAGTGGGCCTGGTTGGCAGACATCTGCCAGGTTCTTCGAAACTTTGATCAGTCTACCCAGGTGGTGAGCGGCGATGCTGCAATCATTAGCGTCACCATTCCTCTGCTATGCATCTTGAGAAGTTCCCTGCAAACCATAAAGGCAGCCGCTTTGCGCTCGGAAACAGAGCCGGGGGAAGACAGTATGTCGCTGGATAGTCAGAGCACCCTCCTGTCTATATCTCAGCGTGTACAGGAGGAGGAGGAGGAGCATGAGGAGGATGAGGAGGAGGGGGAAGAGACAGCTTGGCCCACTGCTTACGGTACCCATGCTGGTTGCCTGTCATCATTTCAGCGTGTATGGCCTGAGGAGGAGGAGGAGGAGGAGGAGGATCCTGAAAGTGATCTTCCTAGTGCGGACAGCCATGTGTTGCGTACAGGTACCCTGGCACACATGGCTGACTTCATGTTAGGATGCCTTTCTCGTGACCCTCGCATTCAACGCATTCTGGCCACTACGGATTACTGGGTGTACACACTGCTTGACCCACGCTATAAGGAGAACCTTCCCAGTCTCATTCCCGAAGAGGAAAGGGGTTCGAGAGTGTTGCTATACCACAGGACCCTGGCGGGCAAGCTGATGGTAAAATTCCCATCCGACAGCGCTAGTGGCAGAAGGCGCAGTTTCTGAGGGCCATGTAGCAGGGGAGGTGCGTAGATCGAGCAGCATGTACAGCCCAGACAGTGCAACAGTCTTTAAGGGCCTGGCCAGCTTTATGGCTCCCCAGCAAGACTGTCACCGCTCCCCAGTCAAGGCTGAGTCAGCGGGAGCACTGTAAAAGGATGGTGAGGGAGTACGTAGCCGATCGCACGACCGTCCTCCGTGACGCCTCTGCCCCCTACAACTACTGGGTGTCGAAGCTGGACACGTGGCCTGAACTATCGCTGTATGCCCTGGAGGTGCTTGCTTGTCCTGCGGCTAGCGTCTTGTCGGAGAGGGTGTTTAGTGCGGCTGGGGGAATCATCACAGATAAGCGTACCCGCCTGTCAACCGACAGTGCCGACAGGCTAACACTCATCAAGATGAACAAAGGCTGGATTTCCCCAGACTTCTCTTCTCCACCAGCGGACAGCAGCGATACGTAAGCAATACGTAGGCTGCACCCGCGGATGGAAGCTACGTTCTCTCTCACCATCCAAAACGGGGACATTTCTGCTTCATCAATCTGTGTCTAATATTCCTCCTCCTCCTCCTGCTCCTCCTCCTGAAACCTCACGTAATCACGCTGAACGGGCAATTTTTCTTAGGGCCACAAGGCTCACTCATAATTTTTCTAAACAATTTTTAGATGTTTCAATGCTCTGAAAAGCGTTGGAACTTTAACTTGAACCAATTTTTCGTTAAACTGGGCTGCCTCCAGGCCTAGTTACCACTTAAGCCACATTAACCAAAGCGATTAATGGGTTTCACCTGCCCTCTTGGCTGGCCATGGCCAATTTTTTTCAGGTACATTAGTACTGTTGATACAGCAATTTTTGTGGGCCCTCGCCTACAGTGTAATCAAATAAATTTTTAGCCCACCTGCATTAAGCACGACATTACTACCTCAGCTGTGTTGGGCAATGCAATGGGATATTTCTATGTACCGCCGGTGGCTTCCTGGCACCCACCCATGCTGTAGGTGCACACGGAGTTTTTACTACATCTGTACACTTGAAAAGAACCAGTCTGATTGGGGATGCAGTGTGGGCGAAGCCACCAGCATTAAGCACGACATTACTACTCAGCTGTGTTGGGCAATGCAATGGGATATTTCTATGTACGCCGGTGGGTTCAGGGAGCACCATGTGTAGGTGACACGGAGTTTTTATACATCTGTACAATGAAAAGAACAGTCTGACTGGGGATGCAGTAGTGGGCCGAAGCCACTGCATAAGCACGACATTACTACCTCAGCTGTGTTGGGCAATGCATGGGATATTTCTATGTACCGCCGGTGGGTTCCAGGAGCACATGCTGTAGGTGCACAGAGTTTTTATAATGTACACTTGAAAAGAACCCAGTCAGACTGGGGCATGCAGTGGGCGAAGCCCACTGCATTAAGCACGACATATACTCTGGTGTTATGCATGAATGGGATATTTCTATGTACGCCGGTGGCTTCTGGCACCACCCATGCTGTAGGTGCACACGGAGTTTTTATACATCTGTACACTTGAAAAGAACCCAGTCAGACTGGGGGCATGCAGTGTGGGCCGAAGCCCACCTGCATAAGCACGACATTACTACCTCAGCTGTGTTGGGCAATGCAATGGGATATTTCTATGTACCGCCGGTGGCTTCCTGGCACCCACCCCTGCTGTGGGTCCACAGGGAATTATAAATGCATCTGTTTCCACTTGTAAAGAACCCCAGTCAGACTGGGGCATGCAGTGTGGGCCGAAGCCCACCTGCATTAAGCACGACATTACTACCTCAGCTGTGTTGGGCACTGCAATGGGATATTTTTATGTACCGCTGGTGGGTTCCAGGAAGCCACCCATGCTGTCGGTCGACAGGGACTTCACAATAGGGAGTTGTACCTGCCTGTGTCTATGAATTAAAAAGCCCGTTCTGACTGGGGCATGCAGAGACACCTTGACAGAATGAATAGTGTGTGACACATAGGTTCCCCATTGCTATGCCCACGTGTGCAGCTCCTGATGGCGGTGGCACAGGATTCTATTTCTCATTGCTTCTGTACAGCATTGTGGGCTATCGCCCCGCCACTTTTAAAGAGGGTCGCTGCCTAGCCGTGCCAACCTCTGCAGTGTGTGCCTGCGGTTCCTCCTCATGGCAGACGCACTTCTAAATAGACATGAGGGTGGTGAGGCATTAGGGCAGCTGAAGGCTGCACAGGGACACTTTGGTGTGCGCTGTGGGGGGGAGGGGTGGCGGTTGGGCAGCATGTAACCCAGGAGAAGTGGCAGTGGAGTGTCATGCAGGCAGTGATTGTGCTTTGTTGGAGGTAGTGTGGTGCTTAGCTAAGGTATGCCATGCTAATGAGGGCTTTTCAGAAGTAAAAGTTTTTGGGAGGGGGGGGGCCCACTCTTGCCGCTATTGTGGCTTAATAGTGGGACCTGTGAACTTGAGATGCAGCCCAACATGTAGCCCCTCGCCTGCCCTATCCGTTTCTGTGTCGTTCCCATCACTTTCTTGAATTGCCCAGATTTTCACACAAGGAAACCTTAGCGAGCATCGGCGAAATACAAAAATGCTCGGGTCGCCCATTGACTTCAATGGGGTTCGTTGTTCGAAACGAACCCTCGAGCATCGCGAAAAGTTCGTCCCGAATAACGAGCACCCGAGCATTTTGGTGCTCGCTCATCTCTAATTGTTACCTATAAAACATCCCATACTGCTTATCCAAGTTTATGACTGGGGCCCTGAGACAAATCCTGCAACGTTGTACTTGTCACCTTGCTTCTTCCTCAGACTCAAGAAGAAGGCTGTATATGAGTGAGTGTATGCCCCTTAATCAGCTGTACGCACTTATGAACTCTACGCCTGCTTATTCTCTTCTGAAGTTTCTGGAGCTGAACAGTAACTTTTATGAACTTTTTGGTTTTCTTGACAGCATGGAGCTAATTAGCTGAGAGGCTGGACAAATACTGAATAATGCTGACTTACAGGGGCTACTCAATCCCTCCAGCCACCAACTCCAGTACATACATTAATTCAGCCTATATAATAGGACATTAAATCATCATAAACACTTAAAGCACAACTAATTTTCCCAGAACTGGATTAATACTCTTTAGGGACTGTTCTGGGTTACTACAACTTGACAAGGGGGCTTGGCTTAGTGGTAAACGGGGTAAGGTGCTGAAAGAAAGGAAAGTGTATTAAATGTGATAACTTGCACCACAATTTCCCCAAAACAAACTAAGTCAACCAATAGGTAATAAAAGTAGAGATGAGCGAGCATACTCGATAAGGCAAACTACTCGAGCGAGTAGTGCCCTATTCGAGTACCTGCCCGCTCGTCTCTAAAGATTTGGCTGCCGGCGCGGGTGACAGGTGAGTTGCGGCGGTGAGCAGGGGGGAGAGAGGGAGAGAGAGAGCTCCCCTCCATTCCTCCCTGCTCTCCCCCGCCGCTCCCCGCCCCCTGCCGGCACCCGAATCTTTAGAGACGAGCCGGCAGGTACTCGAATAAGGCACAGCTCGCTCGAGTAGTTTGCCTTATCGAGTATGCTCGCTCATCTCTAGTAATAAGTTAGAAAAAGTGAATAAATGTGTCCCAAATTAATCATCCAATATGAGCCACTGTGAAAGAAATGGTGGATTTTTAAGCTAAGCTTACATTAACTGTTAGACAGGATTAGTAAATCTTCCGCTGTACCCTTCCTACTGATTGCGCATATGGAGCTCATATATTCCTTATCTACTGAATGTTATAAGATTGTACACATTAGTTCATCAGAACGAAGCAGTTGTACTGGGGCTCAAGTGTTCTAACTGGCACTTACCAAAGTAGATGAGGACCCCATTACAGATTTTGCATCGGGTCACTAAATCTTCAAGTTACACCTCGGAGGTCCGGTTACGTTTATCATACTGTTGCTGTCAACAATTGGCAAATGAAGTAATTAGTGTTAATTGTGGCATTGATTGAATGGTTCTTGGTTAAAATGCAACAACTTAATGAAACATCCCTGGAAACACTGATACATTGAAGTCCAAATTTGCTGTGCCATGGCACTTTTCCAAAAAGTGGGTGGACCCCAGAGGCATGACTGGACACGGCAAGTCCCTTTAACGGAAATGTACACCGGAAACTGGTGTAGATTATAGCAAAAACCTACTCAAGCTCCTAACTAGTGTAGTGTCTCATCTGGCACATGTAGGTGCCACCAGACGAAACAAATATATTAAGCAGCTTGTGCTTCTTAATATATTTGTCACTAGTAGATGAGCACACAGTTTACCTAGAACATCTAAGTGAATATGCCCCATTGTATTACACATATGTACCGCCCCCTAAGACCCATAGTAACACAGTGTGCTTTGAATCAGTGTATCATGCTCCACCCCTGAAGACCCTGCACAAGTTATAACACAGTAAATCAGTTCTCTCTATTTCAATAGCAGAAGTGATCAGTGTGACCCCGTTAGTCACCGACACACATGAAGCCTGTAATCACGTTCCTTCCATATAAACTATATGGACAAAAGTATTTGGATGTCTTTCATAAGAAGTGTTTTATTCTTAAAATTATTAAGGTGTCAGCTCTGCTTTTGCTGTATTGCGCCGGCAACACATCAAGGCATACTTTCCACAAGTTCTCTGTAGGTCTGGGCAGGAATAGCTCGCCATTCCTCATGCAGGGCTGTGAGAAGAGATTGTTGTGAGGATGGGCGGGGGTGCCGGTGTCGTACCCGTCTCTCCAGTTCATTCCACAAGCGTTTGATTGGATGAATGAATAGTTATTACAAAATGAGCAGCTTTTTATTTTACCCATGCCCTTCCCAGCATGCTGTTCAGCAAACTCAGTATTTGCACATTTGCTGATTTTCTGCAGTGTCCAAATACTGTCCATATACATAGTATGTTAGGCTGAATGAAGACAATGTCCATCTAGTTCAGCATAGAAATCCCTGAGATTGTTTCCTCATGGATACAGAAGGGGCCGAACACTTTCCTACAGGTTATAGCGCAAAACACATTCACCGGGGGGGGGGGGGGGTCACACATACGATCCACATAGACGGATGGGTTTTCTCTCGCCCAGATTTTGCTGACATTACATTTGGAAGCTGTCCACTAGTCCTCAGGGTCCCCCAACAGGTATGTTTTCAGGATCTCCTATAGCAGTGGTGGCGAACCTATGGCACGCATGCCAGAGGCAGCACACAGGGCCCTACCTGCTCACACACGCCACCATCGACCACTCGCCACTTGTGAATACCAGCAGGGGCTGCGGCTCCCCTGCCGGCATCACTCAGCTGCGCTGCTAGCAGCTCTGATCCTTGGGCACACTGTGATGTCAGTGTGCAGCCGGGATCCCACTCCACCCTCCTTCGATGTCTCCTACTACTTAGTTCCACAAGAGCGGGTGGAGGAGGCGTCCGGCAGCACACTGACGTCACAGTCTGCACCAGGATCAGTGCCAGCAGCAACGCTGAGTAGAGGAGGAACAGGTAAGAATAAGGGTCTCGGGGAAGGGGGTGTCACTATAACGCTGGGGGCCGCTGTGTGGTGTCACTATTATGCTGGGGGCCGCTGTCGGGTGTTGCTATTATGCTGGGGGCTGCTGTGGGGTGTCGCTATTATGCTGGGGGCCGCTGTGGGGTGTCGCTATTACGCTGGGGGCTGCTGTGGGGTGTCGCTCTTACACTGGGGGGTGTCGCTATTACACTGGGGTACACTGTGGGGTGTTGCTATTACACTAGGTTATGCTGTGGGCTGTCGCTATTACACTGTGGGAACACTGTGGGCTGTTGCTATTACACTAGGGTACGCTGTGGGGTGTCGCTATTACACTGGGGGCCGCTGTGGGGTGTCGCTGTCACACTGCGAGCCACTGTGCGATGTCGCTGTCATACTAGGGGCCGCTGTGGGGGGGGGGTTGCTATTATCGCTGGGGCCGCTGGGGGGTGGTCATTATTACCGCTGGTGTATGTTTACATGTGACAGAAATGGGCAGGGCTGTTTCAAAATTGACAGGGTGCAGATTTTGACTGCAGAAATTTCCCCTGAGGACATTCTGCAGTATTTCCGCATCCAAAAAGCAGTCAAAATCTGCACGCTGTCTATTTTGAAGTGGCCCTGTCCTAATTTAGAACGATGGGTGTAAAATTATACGTCGTAATAAGCTCCGCCCCCTGACGTGTTGGCACTTTGCCATAAATATGTGGGTTTTGGGTTGCAGTTTGGGCACTCAATCTCTAAAAGGTTCGGCATCACTGTCCTATAGGGAAAACACCCATGGCAATGTTTGAGGCGCCGACAATAATTACATCACCTGTGCAATACTGAGGAAAACTGAAAACATGACCTGTTGGGGCCCCCAAGGACTGGAGTTGGGGAACACTGCGCTAGGAGAAAGGCGGCTTCATCACTAAACACTAAAGACTCCATGAAACCATTCCAGTTTGCAGACTCTCGAAGGGACTATCGTCTCTCTGTCATCCGGCTTCAGGTCCTGTATCAATTGCAATCGGCTGCAGGATGTCCAATTCTCCGCTTGCTTCAATAGTGGATTTTCGAGGACTTCTTTAGAATCTTGCACGGACGCGCTCCGCTGTTTCCACGCTTACTGGTGGACGGACGGATGATTCTCGCTTACAGATGCAACCTTCTTCCTTAAAATTGGAGCACCGCTTACTAATTGTGTACTGCTGGGTGAAGCTTCACCAAACTGTGTTCAAAAAACGACATTGCACAGGAATAACAGACTTGTGGATGTGAAAATCAAGGCCACGAAATGCTCTCCTGTCTTCGCTGGCAGCCATTTTGTCTCATACCCCCCTAGGGACTACAGCAGAAAAAAACTTTTTGGGCCTTATTTAGCAACACTGACCAACAGTAAGACCGTCCTTGCTGCCTATAAAAAGCAATCACAGCGCAGCTTTTATATTACGTGAGCAGCTGCGCTGTGATTGCTTGCTATGAGCAACAAGGACTCACAGAGGCGTAAACATATTTATGCGTGCATTTGTGCTGCGTATGTGTGCAATGAGCGCTGCGTTTTGTGAACGTGTGTACTTTACTATTTTTTTGCATGCGTGTCTTGTGTATTTACATGCAAAAAACACGCTCCCACTGATTTCAGTGCACAATTAAGATTAATATGGGCAATTAGTTCAATACGCATGAAAATACGACATGCTGCTTTTTTTTGCATTACTGAAATATACTTACAAAAAACGCACGTGACCGAACCCATTGAAATCAATGGGACATTCACTGTGTATTGCCCATGCAAATTTAGGCGGTTTTCCTTATTGAATATTTTTGCGTTTCTGTTTCCATTTATATCAAATTTATGTATCCAAATGTCATTAAATGTAAGTTATGAGACTTTCAAACCGGTAAGATCATTTATAACAAATATATATATACATATATATATATACACACACAGATAGTTCACTACTTGCGAACAGGTTCCGTTCCAGAAGCCTGTTTGCAAGTACATTTGTTCGTACGTCCGAACAAATGGTTGTATGGAGGGGATCGCGGGTGGATCCCGCTCCATACAACGTCGGGTGCCCGCTGTTTCTTACAGCGGACACCCGGCGGCAGCAGTTCCGACGAGCCATGCCGCTCATCGCAACTGTTAACACTTTAAATGCCGCTGTCAGAATAGACGGCGGTATTTAAAGCATTAACAGTTCCGCCGAGCGGCGCTGCTTGTCGGAACTGCTGCCGCTGGGTGTCCGCTGTAAGAAACAGCAGGCACACAGCATTCTGGGGTCCCGTATCGCATTCCGCAATAAGATCGCAGGATGCTGTGTGGTTGCTAGGCAGCCAGAAGCCTTCTAAAAGGCCCCAGGGATGCTATGCAGAGTGCCTATCAAGCGCATGTGTATATATATTGTGGGAGGACAGCCTGGTAGAGTGCGGGTTGGCGGCAGTCAAAGATGGAAACAAGTTGGTAAAGTCCAAGTGCAGGCGTGACCTGCGTTTATTTCAGTCCAGAAAAATCAACACAAATTCAGCCTTAGCTTCAGGCAAGAAAATAACAGTCCAGCAATAGGTCAATAGGCAGTCCCTGCATGACCAGGTCACGCTCCGCAGGTGCACCACACAGCAAGGCTTTTACCTCTAGCAGGTATCACAGGCTGCCAGGGTCCAGCAGCCATATTATTCCCCCTGTGTCAGTGCACACTGCTATTTATATGCACACCTTCTGCTGGCTCAGCCTCAGCACCTGTGCTGATTGACCTCGCACACACCCTGGAGTGGAGGAAGTGGAATGGATGGCCCCACTACCAACCTGACATCCATTCCAAAAATCCTGGCCCAAAGACTTTTAAAAGAAAACCTCCAGCAACTACTTGCTGGAGATTACATTGCACTCCTGGATTTTCATGTCTCAAAAAGTGGGACATGAACTGCCTCCAGTCCCACTAGACATAATAATGGAACCGAGGGGCAAAGTAGCGACCATCCACTATCACGCCCCTCAGTACCTCACTCTACATATATATATATATATATATATATATATATAAAAACACCCACGCACACCCACAGAGTCTTCCGATCATTTGTAACAACCCTGATCTTCCCCAAGTTATAAAGATGTTTCAAAATGATCCAATATTGGTAAAGACCTACAGAAGAGATGCTATTGACCCTTTCAGAGTGTCTTGGGAAAACACAATTTATGGAGGACAGAATGGAGCTTTTACATGACTTATTAGCATTTGTCACATATAACAGTTAACGAGCAGAGAAGAGCATAAGGTGTAATTAGAAAGTGCAACGGACTATTAAAAGGTGGAACTAAATCAGCCCCCATACTTCTGCAAGTGCATCATGTAATGGTGGTGGTGGGTGGACGTGATGTACCATTGACCTCTGTGATTTGTATCGTTCGCATTAGTCCTAGATAAAATGGCTTGTTCTGACCTTGCTTGGGCCATCCGCCAGGTTAATTTATGTTCCACGTAGTTTAATGCAATTTGTTGGAATTTGACCTTCTAGAAAACTTCTCAATGTTATACAATATTTTACGGCCTTCATCTGATTATTCAAATTATATCAAAACAGACTCAGTAATGAGCATAAAAGAGCATTTCTATAGCAAAAATATCAAAAGTAAATATAAGTCCTTGAGTTATTCCCTTCGACAGTCACATTTAGTGAAATCTCCTTCAAGGAAGGCTTGGTGGCATCCTCTTCTCCTGCTCTTCAGATGGCCATATTTAGTGACCTATCATAGCCTATGTGGCTATTCACATGGGTGATTACATACCATCAATCCGTGTAAAAAAAAAAAATTTGCTGCATGTCCTACGCTGGTCCCTATCACAGCTGAAACCAGGACTCGCAATGAGCACGGTCTATGCAGACATTCTATGGCAAAACTTACATATGGCCTTCTGAATGCAGTATAAAGGGGTTGCACCAGAATGGCAAGTAATTCTGTAGATAAGGAATAACTTGCTGATTGATGGAGGCCTCACCGTTGACTCCGCTTCAACCCCGTACAGTGACATAACTCTTAATGGAGTACTGGCTGAGCATGTGCGGTCAGCGCCCCATTCATTTCAATGGGAGTGACGGAAATACTCAAGCAAGTGCGCCGCTCGGGTACTCAGCAGTGCCAATGAAAAAAAATGGAGTGCTGGTAACCAGAGCACTATTCATTCTCCCCCTGACTGCGGGGTGCAGTAATCCGGGAGTGAGGATGACGGGGGGCATGGGACCCCCCGATCTTCAGATTGACGGAGGTCTTAGTAGAGAGACTCCCATCAATTAGCAATTTATCCGCAGGATAGGGGATATCTTGAAATTTTGGTACAACCAATTTAAAGTTATTGTATGTTAAATGCAATTTAAGGGCTTATTTAGACGACCGTATATCGGCTCGGTTTTTTCGCTGAGCGGATATACAGTGTCCTTGTCTGCAGGGGGGGGGGGATGGAAGAGCCAGGAGCAGGAACTGAGCTCCCGCCCCTTGCCACTATTTGCAATGGGAGGGGCAGGGGCGGACTAAGCGACGGTACTTAGCTCTGCCCCGTCTCGCCCCCTCCTATTGCAAATAGTGGAGAGGGGTGGAGAGGGGGCGGGAGCTCAATTCCTGCTCCTGGCTCTTCCATCCCCCTCCCCCTGCAGACAAGGACACCGTATATCGGCTCGGCATGAAAACCGAGCTGATATACGGTCATGTGAAATAGCCCTAAGAGTAAGTTCACACAAAGCAGAATTTGTGCAGATTCACTGCAGTGGGAAGGCTGCAACAAAATCATCAAATTCTATGTCAAAATGGATTTTGAGGTGGATCTGCACTAAAATCCACTGTGTGAATGTACCCTAAATATCCTATAAGGGCGTGTTTGTACGTAGCTGATTTGCTGCCGACTTTTCCCCAAATTTTGGTGCAGATCTGCAGAAGATTTCACCCTTTTGCTACATATTCTAGCTGATCTCCAGGGTTCTCAGTAGCCAGACACTCTGATTAGCTAATTTTCAGAGAATCCATAACAAATAAGAAACAAAGGTTTCATCATCAACATAGAAGGGGGTTCTTTACTGTAAGAGCAGTGAAACTGTGGAACTCTCTGCCTGAGGACGTGGTGATGGCAAAATCCATAGAGGAGACTAGATGCGTTTCTAGAGCGCTATGATTACAGGATATAGACATTAAATAACCACCAGGGTTGTTGATCCGGGGCTTGGAGTCAGGTAGGAACTATCAAAACGTTGATCCAGGGATTATTCTGAATGCCATTATGGAGTCGGGAAGGAATTTTCTCCCCAAATGGGCTAAATTGGCTTCTGCCTCAGTTTTTTTTTGCCTTCCTCTAGAACAACAAGGGGGAGTGGAAACAGGCTGAACTAGATGGACGTCTTCTTCCCTTAGCCAACATACTATGTTACTATGACAGATTGTGAATGACATGTTGAAGTCATACAAAGATTTGGGATGCAACACATCGCTCAATCTACATTTCATGGACTCGCAGCTTAACTACTTCCTGGAGAAATGCAGAGACTTATTAGATGGGCATGGTGAAAGATTTCACCAGGACATATGTGTAACTGAAAAATGGTGTGAAGAAAAGTGGATGCCAGCAATGCCGGCTGATTACTGCTGGCATATTGAAAGGGACAACACTGGCGGACATAAAAGAAAATAAGTAACTTATGCAAACATTGCATTAAAACGTCTCATATTTTCAGGCCACTTATGGAAGTTGTTATTATTAGAGATGAGTAAGTATACTCACTAAGGCACATTACTCAAGCGAGTAGTGCCTTAGCCGAGTTTCTCCCCGCTCGGCTCTAAAGATTTGGGGGCCGGCGCCGGTGACAGGCGAGTTGCGGGGGGGGACAGAGGGAGAGAGAGATCTCCCCTCCGTTCCTCCCCGCTCTCCCCCGCCCCCTCTCGCTCATCTCTAGTTATCATACATCTGCCCCCTGGTGATCTTATGTCCTGCTTATAACTGTATGTTACCCTATTCAGGACTTACTGTTTATAAGGACATTTCTAAAACATATTTCATTGCAACTGCTCTTCTTTATTCTACTGTTAAAGAATATTGTCTGTAAATCTCCGGTCTACTGTTATCCTTTATTTCTAGGTTTAGTGTTCTTTAATTCTTCTTCTATCCATTCAATTATGCAATTATAAGAAGAAACTGCTCATACATTGCTCCAGCTATATCGATTTAAATAACATACCCATCTACTGTATATATAATAAATATATGTATACAGGGCCTAGGGCTCAGCACTACGAATCTCAACAGTACAGTAAGAAAACCGAGCAACCTCAGAAAGAAGATTTAATATCAATATGTTTTCTTTATTTCGAATCCTTCAAAAAACACATTAATATTCGAATACACATATAGGATGTCAACATCTTCATACTGCAGTATTGTTTATTAAACTCAAGGCAAGGAATGAAGCCTTCCTTTATAGCTCCCTCCAACCAAAAGGATCAAAGGCGGACAATAAATAATGGAAATGTATTCTTGAATGCCATGGAGGGATTAAAAGAATGAAGAATAGCAGAAAGTCCATTTTGTCCCCCATTACATATGGAAAAAACACAAGGGATCAAATATGTTCCTTCAGGAAAGAGAATGTGTAATCTTGTGCCCAGGCTACAGTTAGCAAGACTCACAAGTAACACTACTTTCTCATTCCAGATACTAGACTGAGAGCCCAAGATTTTGCACTAACATTCAATAAGACAATACCAATAATTCCCACAAGGTGCAAGGTTCTGTTGGAATGGGGCATGGGCCGTTGGGGAGCTTTCACCGGGACCTTACCTTTCTCCAAGTTGGCGAGCGGACTCCGCAATGGGCTGTTGGGTGGAGACATCTGGTGGCAGACTGGTGCTGGAATGCCTTGGGGTCAGGCCCAGTTATGTTTAGATTCTTCAAATGCCCAGAAAAAATTGCGGCTACAGACAACATGATATTGCCTTTGTGGTGTGGAATAAAACTTGGATCCACGCCATATACTGCAGTTTGAACAGCTTTATTAGCAGTGACAGTATGGCAGAACTCACGCGTACCAGACTCATGAAGACGCTTTGGCAGGATCCCAGACAGTTGGATGTTGAGTTTCTCCAGTTTCTCCTAAGATTCTCCAGTTACGTACTCCAATACTCAACTGTACACTGTGGTAGCAGAGCTTGCGGTTCTCTGCAACCTTCTACATAAGGGTATCATAGCTCACTCAGTTGCATCCTTTCTCGGTCTTGCTAACCATACTTAGCGCCACCACAAGATAGATCTGCCCTCTAGCCCTGCCCCCTCTCTTGGCTAGGGAGAAATCACTATGAGAACCCCCTCTAGCCCCGCCCCTCTCTCTCCAAATATGGGGAGATCTCTAGGAGATCCCCTGTAGCTCCGCCTCCCATCCTCCCCTCGCTATGGGGGATTCCTTCAGCCCCACAGTGATGCAAGGCTGTTTCCCCGTGAAAACGCCTCACATCCAGGACTTTTCAGAAGCATTGCGAGGGTGCTATCAGACCATAAATCACAGCCTGATATCGCTCTCACCAATGTGCGAAAGCCCTATGATTTACCAAATGGATGACTAATTTTTTTATATTTTGTTCTGCCTTTTTTGTATTATCAGACAACCAGTTTTTCTACTGAAACTTGCCTGGTGACTAGCTGATTGGTGCAGCTCCAGCTTTATAACCCCCCGGTAATCAGTATCACTGGGCACCAATAACATCATTTATTTACTTGACAAACCCCAACACTGAAAATGCAAACGGATATATATAGTCACCTCTATATGGGTCTTAGAGGAAGGGAAATATTCACCAATGGATTGATAAAGCTAATGAAAGCAAACAAATGGGCCGCTGACCCAACTGCACCTCTAGTAATCAACCGAAAAGGGTGACCGCACACTGGAACGACTTTCTACAAAACCCTGTAATGTCCTGCACTTATCAACCTACTGCAGATAGAAGTCCATTACCAAAGACCATATAACGGTACACAATTGCTCCACATGCATTTATGATCCCAGTGGGTCGGAAAATTGTTGAAAAACAGGAACAGTGTGTAGAAATTGAAAGCAAAACATGCAGTATCAATATTCCTCAGGTCACAGATAGTAGGCGAAGTACACATAAAGGAAATCAGTTTAACATGGTAGCCATTGGCATGAATTGGTTGTGTCCACCAGAGGAGGGGACGCTGTGTGTGGAGTGACACAGAAACTACATAGTGCTGGTTAAGTTCTGGCAAAGTAGGGTAGGAATTATGTGTTCTATTAATGTGTCTTTACTTATGCTATATATACTATAATGGATTTATTCTCTTTACCCTTTTGTATAGGCTATATAAATGCATGTACCTGAAGCTGGTGGTTGGAAGTCCTTAAGGTTCAGTAATAGGGAAAAACAGCAGCCCCAGTTACACAGCATTGGTCTAACCTCCTAGCCAATCAGTGCTGAGAGGACCCAAGTTATAAAAGTTACTGCAGAGCTCCCGAACCTTTAGGAGAAATCAAAGTAGGTGTAGTAGCAAGTGTGCACTGTGCAAATAGCTGGTTCCTGGGCCAACATATTTAAGGATAAATGGTGCCTAGTACAGATTGATGGAATAAAAACAGCACTCCAATGTGCAGAACCCCCATGAGAACAAAGCTAGTAGGAAATAAAAGTGTATGCTCATCCGGAGGTGTTGCACTGGGTGCACAACAACCAATAGCACTATCAGTCACAGCTTCAGCCTTCTTCATGCCAGCAGAGGGCCTTGTGTACGATAATCCAAAATAACCATGGAAGGGAGAACCAATCTGCGTCACCGTGGAAAGACCATGCTGGATAGTGAAAGGAGACTACTGGTAGTATGTTTCCAAGTCGTACTGACTATTTTGTCAAGTCCATCATGGAAATGCATTGCCAGTCAAGTTTTCCTTCAATATCCAGCATCCAGAGTGATCTTTCCATGGCAGCGCCAATTGTTTTTTTCTTCCTTGGTTCTTTTGGATCATAGTACAGCTTGCAACATGTGTCCCAAGCCTTACAGGGTTTTAGACAACAGTACTTCCAGCCACCACCTCTGGATCTTGATATTACGAAAGTGGACTGCATTGGAAGTTACCTTTTGGATGTGCAATAAACAAGTGGTTTTTTTCCTGTTGACCTCTCCTGGCTAATTTGATTGTCTTCGGGACACACACAGCACTACACCAAAACACCATACCAAGGGACAGAGACCAGTCTGTAAAATCAATCCCCCTACTTTCTACTGTAGTGTACCCTCCTGCTCTGGCTCATTACATGTGCAACAGTCCTCTGCTGTGGCTAATAGATTGGTGGTCCCAATTAGCATACATGAAATAATAGCAGCTATATGTTAAATTATGTGATGTTTAGGAAATGGTAGATTGCTTTAGTGGCTTTGATCCAAGGGGTTGAGAAGCGGCTGCCTTTTTCATGAGTCAAGAAGAAATTTTTCCTTGTGTCACCAATTGTCCAAATGTGACCAGGGTTCTTATGTCTTCTGCTGGATCAACAGCTTTAGGCTTTATTCACACGAGCATATATCAGCCGCTGATATGTATGCTGCCCATCTGATGCATTGGTTTACAATGCATCAGTACTGATTGGCTTATTCTAACAGTGTAAGAGCTCTTTCCCACGAGCGTATATAGGCTCGCGTTTTCACGGCCGGCCAACATACGCTACCATCTGGGGCGTAGAAGCTCGTGAACGGACGCACAAATCTAATCTATTGGGTGTCAGTGTAAGGTATCCAAGTAGTAAACAATAGACTAAAAATGTATATTTTGATGTGACTGGAGATGCCGTTTCCATAACTCTCATAGAATTCTACTGACCATTAAAGGGGGTTTCTGACATTTTTTTTTTCTATTTTTTACTGATTACCTGTCCTCTAGATAAGTCATCAGCAGTTGATGGATGGGGGTCCGCCACTTGAGACTCCTTATCCATTAGCCGATCATCTAGCCCAATGTTCAATGCACTGGGTTGGATGTTGTCATAAGCAGACAGTGAAGGAAGTGAAATCAATGGAAGCGCCACACTGTTGCAGCAATTCCTGCTCCTCTCCTGGGCAGGACTGGATGTGACGCTCTGGCAAAGAGCAGGAAGTGCTGTAGCAGTGCGGCTCTCCCATTGATTTTAATCAGGGTGAAGCTGGTGCATGCATTTCCTGTGCTGATGGCTAATGACAACGTCCGTCCTGCTGCATGCATGGCAGTCCGGATGACCAGCTGATGAATGGGAGTCCTGAGTGACAGACCCCAATCCGTCAACTACCGATGGCCTATCCAGAGGATAAGTTATCAGTAAAAAAAAGACAGCAAACAATCCCTTCAACCCCTTAAGAACCAAGCGTAGTAAATTTATGGCGCTTGGTTCTGGGCTTTAATCCCAGCTGATAGTAAAGGTAAGGCATGGGATTAAAGCTCCTGCAAGAACAGGTCAGGTCCTCAGCTGTTAGTTAAAACCGAGGACCCAGAGGAGAAGGCAGAAGCGGTAGTTACTCCTTCATAAGAATCATAAAAGTTGCCTCTGCCCATTTCCTGAGTTTCTCCTTCACAGGGCATGGCTCTGACTTGTCCACCCCTGTACACGCACCAGTCACTACATTACCTGACATTTTTTTCACATCAATTTTGACATTTTAGACACAAACTTGAAAAAAAAAAAAGAAGAAAAATCTTGAACGTTACTGTGTTGTTAGATTTTATTGGATCGACATAAAATATCCATATGGCTTTCCAGTTTGTCATTTCTCTATAAAAAGTGAGCAAGATGTTTACTGCCATAAATATGCAAAGTAAAATGATAGTTATCCTCGGTAGTATTGTCGAGGCGCAGTCAGGACATCAAATGCAGTTAGAAATCCTCATAATCAGACGTAATAAAAGCTTAAACAAACATCAAATAAAACGTTTTCCTCGTTTCGTTAGAAGAAGTCTTCAAACTATATTGAAAACATACGATGAGAGAATATTAATGTTTTCTCCCTGACTCTAGTCACACTGACGGTCAGACGGCTCTGGGTAGGACTTGGCATCTTTAGCGTAGCGGCTTGTCTCCATCTTCCACACAACTATGGATGAAGGCTCTCCGATGAGGTTGGGTGCTTTTACTAGCAATCACAATGTGGACCTGGCTCTCTCTGAGGGCAGAATTATACATGGTGGAATGTTGCGGGGTCGCTTGTACGGGGTGGCCACAGAAAAGTAGCCCAGCGCCACACTCTTATGAAAGCTGTATGAAAGAAAATGTTTGGTGCCCAAAGCAACCAATCACAGAACAGCTTTCATTTTACCTCAGCAGTATAAAAAGTGAAAGCTGTGCTGTGATTGGTCGCTATGAGCAACAAATACAACCGGTACAATGGTAACTTTCCATAGGAGTTCACTGAGGGGCATGAATGTGTGTAGATTAATAGTCGTCACAGACACAAAAATAGTTGGGCTGTCTCAGCATAGACATTAGTGGCATATCACTAGGATATTCTAATAATGTCCAGCTGATGGGGCTCTGAACACTGATACCCCAACAACCCACCGCCGCTTCTAACTGCATCTTTCTATTACCCTCTACAGGGAAAAAGAAAGATACAACAGAATTGAGCAAAAATGTTACATACATAGCCCAACTTGAGCCTAGCTTCCCTCTTGTACCAGGCATCCTATAATAAGAGGCATTGCTTAGCCCAAGATTAAAATAAACCTGCTGCTTTACAGGGTCGTCTGGGATTTTAAGCAACTTCCCTAAGAGTAGGAAATGGTACAAAACAAAAAATAACCGTTACTTACCACTTAAATCCCCAGCCGCAGTCACATCATGTAAATCACTTACACAAGGGCTGCAGCAAATCATCGGCCTCCGTGATGAAGCTTGCATCTATGGCATGTGAGCAGTAACTGGGTGCAGCGGTCTCATGGATGATGTGATGGAATTGATGCAGGATGAGGGAGGACAACTGGAGCAACGGGATTTCATTGGGAAGTAATGGTCTTTTCTTATGCCAATTCCTGCTCTAAAGCAAGTTTCTTAAAAACTCAAAAACCCCATAAAAATCATTACTCCAGAGGGTATAATGTAAGAGCCCATGCCAAAAAATAGTAATAAAAAAAACAAAAAACGAGGTACGATGCAGTTATAAGGTATTAGAAACAATAATCTAGTGCACTGAGGCATCATTTGCCATCGACTTTTATTTTATACCCCAAAATAATGTTAAGTGTTAGGTAGCAGGTTTTTAGTTTTCTGTTAGGGCTACTATCTGAGAGCAGAATAGAACAGAGGAGGTGCCTGTGAGCTCAGAGATAAAGTTTTATAGCATTTAATTCCGTATTTTCACATAAAAAGCTGTTTACATACAACTAGGACTCAAAAAAAAAGCCTGAGTGTTCTGCTTCTCCCATCCCTAGACAGTGATTGATAGCTTTCACTGTATATAAGTATGTACAAGAAAAGCTGTCAATCACTGTGTGTGGGTGGGAGAAGCAGGACTCACGGGCTCTCTCTGTGATTGGGTAGGGCAACAGGACTCACAAGCTCTCTATGATTGGTTACGGGGAGCAAGACTCAGGTTTCTCTATGGTTGGGTATGGGGAGCAGGACTCACAGGCTTTCTCTACAGTTGGGTATGGGGAGCAGGTCTCACAGGCTTTCTCTACGGTTGGGTATGGGGAGCAGGTCTCACAGGCTCTCTCTATGGTTGGGTATGGGGGGGAAGGACTCACAGGCTCTCTCTATGGGTGGTTGGGTGAAGAAAGCAGGACTCAAAGGCTCTCTCTCTGATTGGGTAGGGCAGCAGAACTCACAAACTCACTCTATGATTGAGTAGGGGAAGCAGGACTCAGGTTTCTCTCTGAGTGAGTGGAGGAAGCAGGATTTTATGAATCCTAGCATCTTAAAAACAGCTTTTCACAAGAAACCACTGAAATAATAGTAAACTTTATATACTCGAGCTCATCATCTCCTCCTCTTTTGTACTTGTAGGGAAGACTCCCATCACAGATATAAAGTTGATGGACCTTCACATTTCAAACTAAACAACTGTAATAGAACAATATATATGGGTTTTAATGAACATACTTGCGTCAGAAACAAATACAATTGTGCATCCTGTCATTATAAAAACCTCATGTTCAATAACTAGCAGGTTCAATAAGAATTGACGATTCCTATCCTGAGGTTATTTACAGCAGCATGCCATTCGTTATATTTCACTCTCTACAGCCACCGCTTAAGACTAGACAGAGCAGAGGTAAAGGTTCGGAGGGCGGGGTGGGTTCCTCTGTAAGACATCAGTAGCGATCCTGCTTCTGCTTTGTACCCAGAATCATGAAGCTCCTTTGCTAGCTCTTCAACGTTCCACCTGGCATCCTCGGGTGTGGCCAGTAAATGGTTAATCAGGTGCGGGTAGTAGATGGTACCAAGGCACTTTACCAGCAACTTGGCATCCAGAAGCAGAGAAAGGATTTCGGAGTCACAGTTTGAGTCAGTGACCTACAAAAAAATACACACATATATATATATAAAAAATAAAGCCATGTGAAAAATGGACAATTTTCTGCTTTGTGTAGCACGATCTTCTGAAAGGAAGAAGACAAAGCCCAGGAACAAAAGTGAGCTATTTTCAGTAACAAATCTCATCTCCTCTTGTGAGTAAGAGCATCCCACTGCTAAAATGTAACAGAGCAGGCAGATAACATGGTAAAAATAACCAAATTGCAAAAAAACCCCAAGCTGTTTATGCCAAACGCTTCACGGGAAACACACAGAACTCTGTACTAGGTTTCATATAACACATCTGGCTTGGTTCACCTGTCCTTGGTCCAACTTTCTGCTGGGAAGAAAACAATTCAAAGTATTACAAAAAATACAATTTTTGGGAGTAAATTATGTAAAACGGGTAAATACGGTCTCTCCTTAATGAAAATCTCATTTTGAAGTGGCTTTGGGAACAGACGTAAAGAAAAAAATATATATATGAAAGTGATAGTCCCACCACTTAAAAATGCTTTCCAACCACGGTGTCCGTCCTAGTTACTGCTGACCAGGACATGTGACTGCAGTCATTGCTTTGGGATTCTGTGCCACATTTCATGGTAAGTTGTTTGACTGGGTACAAAGAATATGAACTTTGTGTACTGTCTGTATGTGTGTCAAGAAGAAATAATGGAGAATGAGAAGTTGTTACACAGATGACATGAAGACAGAAAAGTTTCTGGAACTCAAACATTTCATAGTGGGAGATGGTTTAGTAATGGAGAGGATTTCTATGGAGACAACTAGTGAAGTGCAGAAAATAAATATTTCATATGAAACCCTATCTTTGAAAGATTTAAAGGATTTGTGACTTGCATGTTTGTAAAATGATACTTGGTGGATAAGTTGTGACATGAATGTGAATGCAACATTGTGGAAAGTTTTGATCAGTAGAGATGAGCGAGCATACTCGCTGAGGACAATTACTCGACCGAGCATTGTCCTTAGCGAGTACCTGCCCGCTCGGAAGAAAAGATTCGGGTGAGCGGTGAGTTCTGGGAGTGAGCATGGGCGAGCGGGGGGGAGAGAGGGAGAGAGAGAGATCTCCCCTCTGTTCCCCCACGCTTTCCCCCGCCGCTCCCCGCCGGCACCTGAATCTTTTCTTCTGAGCGGGCAGGTACTCGCTAAGGACAATCCTCGTTCGAGTAATTGCCCTTAGCGAGTATGCTCGCTCATCTCTATTGATCAGTTTTCTACATCCCAATGGTTCATCCCCTCGTCAGCCAGACATATTGAATTGTTCAGAGAGAACAAGTTTTCACAAAGGTTGATCTATGAACTGCAACATGGCAAACCTACACGCCAACTGCTACAGAGACCCAAAGCACAGAAAAAGGCACCGCTGAGGGGAAGGCGCTGACTGCTAGCTTTTCCTTAAACTTGTATATAGAATTATATTTTATTCTGTAATCCAGTAATTTCCTAAACAAGTGCTAAGATATTTCATTGAATGTGAAATATTACTTTCATATTTTCTATTTTTTACAGCTGTTCCAAAACCGTCCCAAAATGAAACTTACACCTAGGAAAGATTATATATATATCTGTATTACATACTTGATTCCCCCTAAAATTGAATGCCCTTTTTATATTTTTGAGATATTCAAGGTCAAAGGCTACATCATCAGATGTAGCATCAGAAGGTAATATGTTACTATAAAACCTGAGCTCCATTAGGTTCAAAACGAGCCCAAGATTAAAGTTCTACCATGATTAGAAGCAAAGTTGTGCATTTTTTGGTTGACCCGGTAAGCATAAATTTCAATTTTTTTCTCCTGTTTGCAACCCTGCTGTATGAATACCGTGTATCACAGAGGGCTAAAAGTTGCCATCTGTAATTTACTTTATGTCCTCTACCATCCTTCCAAATTTCATGAAAATCGGAGAAGGTTGGGTTGGAAGCTGTAAAGATTTGGCATGGAATGGCCCAACCAGGGTGTTGTATAGTTGATCCACATTTTCGCCACCATTGTCTTGTATTGGGTACAAGAGATCTGCTGGTCATCAAACACCAGAGAATCCCCTCCAGCGCTTAGATAACCTAATCAGAAGCACATTAATACTAATACTATTGCAGAATCTACCTGTATCTATTAAAACTAATCTCTCTATTTGAGCTTCATTCAGAGCCCTGCAGTTACTATTCAGTAGTCTCTTCTAATTTTAGTGATGTCTTCAGGCGTCATGGATTTTTTTAATGTGCACTACTTGCTCAGTGCCCTACTTCATCATTCGAGGTTGAAAGGAGAAAACATTAGGAAAATGACTGTTTGGTGGCTTAACATATAGGAATTGTACCCCAAGGTGCTTTGAAAGCCTTTGTCATTTGCCTCCTCCTCTCTCACTGGATATTGTAAGGAAATAAATAAGCCTAGTAATTACCATTTGTTTCCAAAAACGGATTAATTCCTTCACAAGCTCCTAAGGGTTCCTGATATGAGATTTTTAATGCATTTTGTTTGCAAATGTTGTAGAAGTGAGGTTTTAATGACATGCAAATTTTGCAAAAAGAAAAAAAAAAACACTCTCAGGTTGACAAAATGACTCAAAGTTTTCTTTATGTGTTCAGAACTTATTTTTCATTTAGTGTAAATTTAATGAAGTAAACAGTTTTAAAACTTTTGCTTTGGAAGCTTTCTGTGGCTTCAGGATGTGAAACGCGTGGGTGGGAATGAAAAGGCCTCCCACAGTTATAACAACTGTTTCGGACGTAGTAATTTAGGAGGAAAACTCTGCGTAATTCAGTTATACTTATTATTAGCTGAGCCTTATAGTGTTAGTATAGCGGCAACATCATTGGATACCTATGGCTAAACTGCAAAGTCTAGGCTGTAGGTAAGGGAGAACAGGTGAGGTAACAGAGAAAAGGATTTTCTCTATTTAATACTAGTTTTACACTTAATATGGTTATAAAACTCAACTATTATGGCCATGTGCCTAGTGATAACTAAGTAAAATATGGGGAGTCAGTCTAAAATTTTTTTGATAATTCCCATTCAATCCTAAGGCAGTTCTAGAAATAGCTTAGCATAACCTACTTGGCTGTTTTCGTACTCCTGGCCGCAATGTACAGGAGAGTATTCTCATCTTAGCCATGAAGGCCGAGATGGAAAAACAACTAAGTCAATGTGATGTTTTTTTCCTAAACCGCATGGGAATGACTCGTGCTTCCCCTATAAGTCTATGCTGTTCCAAGGTGCCAAGTTTCCTTTAAGTACCCATTGACTTCCATAGTTAAAATGACCACCTACATAGTATCTGGAGAAGCAAAACTGTAAAAAGAAAATGCAACAAACATACGGTGAGATATGGAGGTATGGAAACGGTCATAGGATATCATTGCCTCCATATCATGGCACCCATGTTGTACGAGGTCTTTATTTATTTACTAGCTGATATATCCTGGCTTCGCCCGAGTTAATTTGGTACAGGTACTGTTGTTTGCATGGAAAATTTTCATGAAGTCGTTGTTAACTTCAGAGGAACCGAGGAATAAAATATATATACACATAGAGGAGTATTAGATTCTCCTCAGGCTACATGTACTGATGTCCCTCTGCAGAATTTGCCAACCCTACCATTCTCCTCACTTTTTTTCCTTAAAAATATTACTCCTTTTATTCAAATTTAACCTCAGACTGGAGGCTGCAGCCCTTTGTTGGCTTTAAAGGCAGGCTCCATCCCTGCAATCCATGTCCGCTTCCTTATGTATTTTAAAGCCTTTCAGTATATGCACAATGAGGTCAGTTAGATCGTTCTCAGTATATACACAAAGAGGTCAGTTAGATTGTTCTCAGTATATACAAACAGAGGTCAGTTAGATTGTTCTCAGTATATACAAACAGAGGTCAGTTAGATTGTTCTCAGTATATGCACACAGAGGTCAGTTAGATTGCTCAAAAATCTAAAGTTGGCTACGTGTCTGCGTTCAGTAAGACGTCATCTTGCGCAAGGATGTTTTTTATTGGCTCAATAAGAGAAGAACCACTTAAGGATCTTGATAGCTCCCCACTGGTTAACAAAAATATCAAGCCACCTTAATATGTAGAAATACTACACTGTAAAAGGTTAATAAGAATATATGCAGAAGTGAGGCAGAAAACAAGAGGAACCGTGTCGGTGGAACAGTTGGATAAGCTGAAATACGTTCAGGATAAAGCCGCTGTCTTACATGACTGAAGGCTTCTTCCGAGGGTTCTGAATTATAATCTAAAACAAGCACAAGTTATAAATAAATGGGGATTTTATGGATCTGTAAGCATACAGCGGGAAATGGAGATTTTCCTCGCATCTTCCCGATACATCAGTGTCCTGAGATCAGCAAACGAAGGCAGATGTTTAAAAACGTCATGGAACACTAGGCAGCGATGACAAGTGCGATATGCAAATACAAAGAAAAAGGTTTCGAGTATCCATTCATATGCAAAACTATACATCCAGTATATGGATACACAGATGACTGCGTTCTCACTTGTAGACGAAATCCAAATAGGATGCTGTTCTAACCACGGGAGGATGCCCCACCATCTGTAATGAAGAACTGAACTGGAGTGTCACTTATTAGTACACAACCTCCGCGGCTCAGGTGCCAGATTTCAATGTTGTGTTTCAGTGGTCCTTGAAGAAGTTGTGGGTTAGTTGCGTGGATTAACTGGGCGAAATATTGGAAGATCAGCCATGACGGAGCTTTAAAGGCCTTTTACAAGGCACAGTTATTGTGCAAATAATCGTCAAGTCAAGTGTTTTTTTTCGATAACAGTTAAGTGTGAACATATGCTACAACCGAACGATCAGCAATAATTCATTGGCTTCTTGCTGATCAGATCTTTCATGCGGACCTACAAATCACTGTCTGTCTGTGCCAAAGCCTTTTGTATAAACAGGTGTCAAATAGATTAGTTGACTATAAAGGAGTGGCAGAACGGTTGACTAGAGGTGAAGGAAAAGTACAATAATTGACCAACTATTCTTCAGTGTAAATGCATGTCCAGATACACAGTCGCTACATCACTGCTCGTTGCATGCTCGCTCCAACTTAGGTTGCAGTGTGAAAGGGCCTTTAGAGGAGTTTTTTTTTTAATTTTTGCACACAGTGCAGTCTTAACAATCCAACATGAACGTGTTCTCAACCAACTGATTTCCATTAGACATTTTGGGATAGTCCTTTAGGTTCGGGTTGTTTCCCATTGTTTCAGAATAAGAGTTGGCTTAAAGCATGTACATCATAGTATGGTTGGGTAAGGTGACCAGACGTCCCGACTTAGGCAGGACAGTCCTGTTTTGGTACCCTGTGTCCCACTGTCCCCAGGGTCCTTCGGTGGGATAGTCAATTGGCCTGCCTTTGGGACGTCTGGTCACCATGAAAGTGATTACCAGCAAGGGTGTTGAGGCTCCCTGGCAGGTAATCACTGAGTGGCACTGCTATGGGTGCACATACTGATGGCAGTGTATGCACCCAGGTTCCTCCTCCTCCCCTGACCTCTCCTTATTGATTCAGCCAGAGAAAGGGAGAAGGGAGTACGAGTCCGGCTGCACACTTCCGCCTGTAGCAGCACCAATGAGCGATACTTTGAAGACAAGGAGGAGATAAGTATATTGGTCGCTAATAGGGAGGCGCTATTACCATTGGGGGTCCCTATTACTTCCTGGGCTTATATAGGGGTCACTATTACTACTGGGTTCGATATAGGTGACACTATTACTACTGAGGCCACTCTGCACGTGGCAGCATGCCTAAAACTGACTTAGGGTATGTTTACACATTAGAAATACTGCACCGAGTGTCCACATTGGAAATTTCCGCGGCAAATTCCCCAGCATTTCCACATCCAAAAAACTGTCAAAATCCCCACCAATGGTGTCGAATTTGACAGGAAATCAGCCACATCTCCGTAGCTGATTTCATATTATGTGGAGCTCCACTCACTTCTTCTGAAAGCTTCCCGCAGTCAGCACTCCCAGCATCTGGTTCCCAGAGGCCTGGTCAGGTGAGGCCACTACTAGCTGCTAGTAACCGGAAAGCTGGGCAGAGGTGACAGCGAGAAGTCTTCAAAAGAGATGAGGGGGATGGCCACATAGTATGAAGTATGAAATCAGCTGTGGGTACGCAGAATCTCCATAGGACTAACTGGGGAACTTTAGCTCACATGTCAGGAAAGGCAAATTATTGTTAATTGAATGATAGGGGTTATTGTTGTCATTCATAGTAAGTTCTCTCTATAGTTCCTCTTATCTCAGATGCTGCCTCCCCAGGGCTCGTTTATCCGTGTATCAATGTTTAAATTGTGTTTATGCAAATTCCACTGTCTAAAATGTTTGCCAACTGCCACATTTCAATAGTAAACAGTGTGCCTGCAGTTTACTCAAATACGTGTGTTAGTCTTATTATTCTACTAAGACCTTTTAAGTCGGACACTGGCGTCACGTTCACCTAAGTCCCTTAGGCGCCCATATCCTGTTGTTCACTTTCATCTGTGCGCAAGATTACATAAAGCGCGCTGCACTCATTGCCACCGTGACACGGCTCCTCTTAGAAACCGCTCAGAGTGTGCAGGTCTCTTACCCCTTCAATTGAATAACTGAAAGGTGATTTTTTTTTCCATTGAGCATTTTTGTTTTGTTTTTTTAATATTTTCACACACTAAATCCCTAATATCAATTAACGACTCTTTAATGTACAGGATCAATGACGTAGCAGTTATGATCAGTCATGATGTATAATAATGTTTGATGAATTGTTAAAGGGGTTTTTCTACATTTGACATCACCTACGCACAAGAGCCCCCTGTTATTCCTCACTGTAATGGAGCAGTGGCTACACACGCCTTGCCGCTCTATTCAATGTCTTTGACAGCCGAATAATGCGAAAGGCCGTTTCTATCAGCTCCATTGATATTGAATGGTGCCTCAGAAGAGGGGACTTGGGACCCGCTGCAATCAAATACTTATCACCTATGCTTTGGCTATGTGATAATTGTTCCTTGAGGGACAACCACTTTTAACTTTCTCAAATTGACTCCATCACATTTAGTTTTTTTCTGGACAGAACACCACAGCAATTGATGCTACAGTGTCCATTAAAGAGCAACATAAACTTTATAGTGAAGAATGAATGCAGATTTGGGCAGAGCTGAAGAAAAATGCAAAAAGCATTTAAAAAAGTTAAGATAATCAGTAACTCCGCTCTTAAAAAATTAGGTAATCAAAGCATATTTGTATAGATATATAGTATGCTGTGCCTGTTTTTACATGGTAGCATTTGAGGCCCAGTCTGGCCCTGGTATACAGACGCGTCCTTCTTTACCCTTGGCTCAACATAACCCAAGATGTGTGGCATGAGATGATCAGCTTTAAAAAAAACAACATGATTTCACTATACTCTGTCACGAGAGGTCTATCCTATGTGGTTCTACTGTGACCACCCAGTGGTAGTGATGTGGACTGCAGCCTGTCGAGGGTTTTGCTAGTATATTGCAATATTGATTTGGTTTCATGAGAAATCAGAGTCGTTAACCAAATTTGAGTGAAGATAAGGGTGGACACATCTATGGATCTTCAGGTGATGACACTATAGGGGCACCAAACACTATACTTCAGGTTGTCATCACAGACAAATGGCTCATTTTTCCAATAGGAGCCACAACCAGCTATATGGCAGTCGCTGGAAGTCACATGATTGGTCGGCCATGTGATACATGAACAATTCAAACCTGCCAGAGAGTCGCTGCTTGTTAGCAGCTCTTCACTCTGCCTCTTAGTGAGGGTTCTCAGGTGGGCACCCATCTATGACCTCTATTAACCCTAATATGGCACATGAGATGACCCTTTAAATCTGTCAAGAACTCATGTGAATAAGGAGGTCTATGATATGAGGAAGTTCACTATACAATGTTCAAAATGGAGGCACAAGGGAATCCGCTCCAAACCACTGTAATACCAGATATATAGACTGATATAATTCGGGTGATACATTGGACAACTATTGGCCAAAAGTTCGCTCCAATGAGATCAACCCTAACTCATCAAATCCAGGGACGGCTTTACATGGGATGACTGTCGGGCGCATAAGTACCCGACAGTTGTCCCAAAACGTATTGCTCCTGTACTTTTGATAACTGTTCAGTTTAATGGAGGTAGAGTGTGCCAGGCATCTCTGGTGGCCACCCGTTTCCATTCACCGTGATCAGGCAGTTGTTCAAAGATGAACAACTGCCTGTTTACACTGAGTGAGAATTTGCTATTTCTCACTCAGTAACCTGTCAAGTCCGAGGTTTATATGGGACAACTACAGTATTGCTGAAAATCGATCGTTGTAGAAATGTTTTGGCTAGTAATTGTCCCGTGTAAAGCCACCTCTTGTGTTATAGTGTGTTGTAAGTGTGAACATTGCTGTTCAATCCAGACTTCCAATTTCCTTATCAAGTCCATATTCTGCATGGAGAAATAATACAGACGTTCTTTTTGCCATGAATTACTGGATTCTGGTTTAATCTGACAAAGTGCTCCTATAAAGAAGGTCAAGGTAGTTTTAAAACAAGCACAAAGTAATCGATAACCTATCTACTTGAAGCACCAACCAGACCAGACAGCCATTAGAAGCGAACGTTAAAGTTCTCCAAGATACAAAAATTGACAACACATGGTGGTGATACATCGTATACACATATCATCTGGGGAAATTCCATCTGGAAATCACTAGAGATGAGCGAGCGTACTCGGAAAAGCACTACTCGCTCGAGTAATTTGCTTTATCCGAGTATCGCTGTGCTCGGGTCTGAAGATTCGGGTGCCGGCACGGAGCGGGGAGCTGCAGGGGAGAGCGGGGAGGAACGGAGGGGAGATCTTTCTCTCCTTCTCTCCCGCCCGCTCTCCCCTGCTCCCCGCTGCGACTCACCTGTCAGCCGCAGCGGCACCCGAATCTTCAGACCCGAGCACAGCGATACTCGGATAAAGCCAATTACTCGAGCGAGTAGTGCTTATCCGAGTACGCTCGCTCATCTCTAGAAATCACATGACTGCAGCGGTATTTGCAAAATTGTTAAATTATTAATGGATTTCTAACAAAAGGATAAGCAGAAAAGGAATTCAACTACGGGGAAAAAAGTGCCGTCAGGCTGGGAAATTCTACAGAGCGGAGCTGAAGCACTCGCTATTAGATAAAAATATAGGCGGATGTGTCAGATGCGAGCAATAGCAGCTAATGAAAGAGCCAGACAGAGAAAATCCATGCAACATCAAAACCCCAGTGCTGGATTAAACACCCAGCCAAGACAGGTGAAACCTTTCTTCAATGCTTTTTTTCCTTCCTTATCTATGTGGGACAACGCAACAAACGTAGACATGTCTGTGACTCGGGACTATCATACTACTAGTCGCACTGAGATGTATCAACAGGCTAAAAAGGGTGGGCAGCACAAAAATCATCTCTATACATTGCCTAACAATGAAAAAAAATGTTCTCTACAGAAAATATTTCTTTTATTTAACTTTACCAGAATGTTTCAGCGAGAGCCATGACTGTAAATGACAGAGCTCTACCAACCTCTCTCACAGCAGGAAGTACCAGCACCAAAAAATTGCATTCAGCCAATCAGCTACACATAACTAAAACCCTTGTTTTGTAACATCCCCGGACCGAAGTTCATTAACTGAAGGGGAACCCATCAGCTGCCAAATGGTAGTGCACCCCATGGCTGAGAGCTCTCATGGTTAATGTGATGCAGTTATTGACAGGTGAAGCACATGGTTTAATGGCTGTGGGACAGACTACTGTATCACAGCCGCATTCGCATCAAACAGGATCTTGGACTTGCTAGATAAGATACTGTGCTTAAAGCGAGGTTGAACCATCACTAAGACCCGCTCTGTTCATATCACATTTTGTTGCTATGTTTTGGCATTGTGTATGCTAAAAATGTAGAGAAACGTTAGACATGTTTTTTTGTTTCTATCAAAAATGTATAAAAAATGTACCCGCTTTACTTATGCAATGTTGGCATACACACCCCTTCACTTCAATGCAAGGGAGAAAAAAATACAATGTTGTGTACATACTGTTTCTTTGGAGGACCGAATAACACACTAGACTGCACTATTCTGTCCAGTAAAAAAAACCAAAACACTGATGTAATGGAGGTCAATTGTAATTAAAAACATAGTCTTTTGCATTATGTATGGCCCTTTGAAGTCTATGAATACGCTGCAGAGGTCCTGGGGAAGAAGGGGGTGGACTTTCCGGTTAGGCACCACAGTCGGGCCCCCTGAGTTTAAGTGTATTGAAAAAGAAAGAAAAACAAACTTTCGCTTCCTCAGCCACGGCAGTGGGCACCGTTCTGTCCGGGCCCCCACTTATTTCCAGGTTGTGCAGCCACATAATGAGCACACATGATCGCTGCAGCCAATCCCTAGGCTCAGTGATGTCCTCATCAATGGCATGTGCATCAACCTAGAAGTCAGTGGGGTGCCCAAACCGAAAGGCGGTGAGTGCAGCAGCAAGGAAAGCAACAAAGAGGAGTATACTCTGTTTATTTTACTGTATAAATGGCCATAAGGAGCATTATTACTGTCTGAGGGCATCAGGGGAAGTATTACTGACTAGAGGCAAAAAGGGCCATAATTATCGAATGGGGCAAAGGGGGGGTAATATTGCTGAGTGGGGACAAAAGGATTTATTATTATTTCTGAGTGGCGAGCATAAAGAACGCATTATTACTAAGTGGGTGCACTTTTACTTTGTGAAAAATTGTGAAATTGTGTAGAAGTGTCTAAAAGGTAGAGAAGGTGCTAGAAAAGTGAGTAACCATAAATGTCTGTGTGATAAATTGTGATCAAAGAGACAAGCTGTGACAGGAAAGCCGTTATGGTAGTCTGGGCCACATGGAAAAGTAAAAGGGAAAGTAAACGACTGGTACATGTTTATGCACAAAGGAACGGAAGGTGTGTGCCCATTTAGACTTTGGCTATGGAACCCAGCCTTTTCTAGTTACATATTTCAGAAGTTGTTCTGGAGGCATGGAGGCATATCCTCTGTACACAAGGGACCTCAGTACTCTGTTGTCAATCCTTGCCCCTGCACAGGAATATGTTTGAATACCTTATTTTCATATTAAAATATATATATATATATATATATACTTGTATAGAGCAAAAAAGTGATGTGAACATCATCGCTCCACCTTGCTCTATCACATCTATCTCCATTTTAATTTCTATTAATTTCATGTCTTCCTATCTAATAACTAATATTGATCCATTTCTCTGTCTCATTTATAGATTTCTCATCTCACTTATATCTCTTTTCAGTAAATCATTTAAATGGAATCTCCGGGCTACAACATGCTGTCCAAATCGCAGGCATCATATTATAGAGCAGGAGCTGCTGGGCAGATTGATATATAGTTTTATGTGGAAAGATACAATATAACTTGTATTATATTCATGTATATCTCTGCACATCCTAAGCTGAACAGTCCGATGGGCGGAGCCATCAGTGGCTGACAGCCTTCTCTGTATGTACAGTTATTCACAGATAGCTGTCAACCACTGATAGCTCCGCCCATTGGACTGTTCAGCTTAGGATGTTCAGAGATTTACATGAATAAAATACAAGTTATACTGAATCCCCATAAAACGATATATCAATCTATTCGGCTCGTCCTGCTCTATAATACGATGCCTGCGGTATAGACCGTGTGTTCTAGCTGGCAGATCCCCTTTAATCAGTTAATCTAGGACTATGTCCTATTAGTAATGCCAAACACTGCTAAAATTGCTGCCGAATTATCTTGTACGTATGATGGCTGTCTGACCCCTGGCATCGAACGCCGCACGTAGATCACTTTTATGGTCTAACAATACATAGTTGATTACAACATTACCTTTGGATTGTAATATGTACATCACGCTTGCCAAAATGCAATTTCATTTTCGAGGACAATAAATAGGGTCATCACATTAAGACGGCGGCACATTGCCACTGCCATCATGACACCTTCACTTCAATGCAATTTAAATATTAGGTCAATCAAGACTCTGAAAGTAAGTAGGAAGTTCAGCTTCTCCGTGCGCATATTAGCATTAATCAGAATCGTAGATGTTTATTAAGGAACATTGTGATATCTGCAGCAACACAGACATTATGATGTTCTGTAGACGGTCATGATTACAAATTACGTACCGCTTGGCGGACAGAGTTCTGGAAACAGACTATACATTAATGGGGTTGTCCTTGTCATTTTCCGCAATGCTAGCAAATATGGTATGATAAAAAAGTTGCAATATTCACCCATATTTTCCTATATGCATGTATCGGACTTTGGATCTTTTTGTGGTTTTGCATCTGTTTTTTTGCCCTGCTGAATTCAGTATCTGAGATTGTGCCGTTGGCATCCTATCTGCTTTCTATGCAATATTCACCCATATGAGCCGCTGTCGGCCCAGTTCTGTTACTTATTCTCATACTCCCGGCTTTGCTTACATGACTGCAGTGTTGACATGCCCTATACAGACGTCAATCACTGGTGGAGAACAGCACAAGACTGCCGAGGCCAGTGATTGGCTTCAGCAGGTACCTGTGTATACAGGTACGTCAATGCTGTGGTGTTGTAGACAAAACTGAATTGGGGTGGGGGACCATAGTGGCAGGGCTGGATCGGCAGGTGATTGATTGGGTGAGTACAGCAGCCTTTTTTGTAATTCACATTTGCTACCTTAAGGCCAAGTCCACATGGGGGCCGATTTTTGCAGCAAAAATGTCCATTGCGAGCATTTCACTGCAGATCAGCAGCGGAAAGCCTGCCTCAAGACCTGCACTATTTGGTTTTATCACGTATTCCTGTGTGAAATTGAGAAGAAATGAATTCCATAGCAGCGATACAATTGACAGGGGGTTCTTTACTGTAAGAGAAGTGAGACTGTGGAACTCTCTGCCTGGGACCAGCGGGTTTGTAGTTTTGGGTCTTACAGTCAGGTACGAACTATCAAACGTTGATCCAGGGATTATTCTGATTGCCATTAGGGAGTCGGGAAGGAATTTTCCCCCAAATGGGCTAATTGGCTTCTGCCTCTTGGGGTTTCTGTCTTCCTCTGAATCAACTAGATGGACATTGTCTTCATTAGGCTTAACATACTATGTGCAAAATTGAATTCTGCACCGCATATCAATTTCCAGACAGGTTTTGTGCGGACTTTCTAAGCAACTTGTAGACAAGATCTTAAAAATCTCATCCACTTTGCTGCTATTGTAAATGCTACAGAATTTCCGTGTTGAGGGTCCGTACCGAAATTCCGCAGCAAATCCGCCCCCTTACGAAAAAAATGTAACTCAGACAATGCTGTTTTTAGTCTGACCTCGCCCTCACATGCTCCTGCGCGGCTCCACAAGTAGAGATGTAGCAAAATGTAACCCAACGCTGATAAGATCATTTGTTGCAGCAAGTTAACAGAACAAAAGCGATTGAGAATAAAATCCCCGTGCCGCAGTTTATTTAACGCGTTGGGTCCAGGTAAACTTTGCTCCATCTGCAGGAAGGTATTATAGTTCAGATGCGTGCATAGGACAATACTGCGGCTCCGTTCAATACGGAGTGGTACAGTGCTGTAATACCGCGGTAATCTTATGCTAACGAGGTTTTCACACTTCTGCGCATATATATACATAAGGGAGTATGCACTCCATGTGACACCATGTGGAAAAAGATCGTGCTACGCTCCATCAGGTGCCATATGGGCGCCCATTCCCCCAAAGAGAAGTCAAAGACTGAAAAATTGTATCTGTGCACACTGAACTATTTTTTTTCCTAAACTGACGCAAAGTAGATGGTTTTGAAGTAGGAAATACACCGAAACTCATCTAGTTCTCGAATAGAGCACCATAGGGAACTGGTACAGTGCTCCTATGGTACACCATATGAAAGTGATATGGACATACTCATTCAGTATCTGTATGAAACACCATATGCAACTAATAAGGATGTGCAACTCATATGGCACGCAACGATACATCAGCTGTACACTACGGTACAACTAATTCATACAGCACACCTACTGTAGACTATGTGGAACTCATACAGCACCCCAACTATTCACAACATGGAATTCATACAGCACACTAACTGTACACCATGTACACAAGGTGCCCAGCCTGTACGTCACGTGGAACTCATACATAAGGTGCCACGACTGTACGTCACGTGGCACTCATACATACTGCATGCTGACTGTAAACCACGTGGAACACATACATAAGGTGCCACGACTGTACGTCACGTGGAACTCATACATACCGTTCCCCGACTGCATTTCACATGGAACACATAAATATGGCGCTCCGACTGTATCCCATGTGGAACTCATATATAGGGCACCCAGAAACTATTCCATATGAAACTCATATATACAGCATCCTGACTGTACACTACCTGGAATTCATAGGCACACTTACTGTGCACTATGCAGAACTCAGATGACACCACAACTGTACACTAAGTGGAACTCCTACAAAGGGTACCCTGACTGTATGCCACGTGAAACTCAAACATACAGCACACAGACTGTACACTACCTTGACCTCATATGGCACCCTGACTATACAGTATGTGGAACTCATGGGCACCCGACGGCATACTATACGAAATTCATATGGCACCCAACTCTATACCCCGTGGAACTCATACATACAGCCCCTCAACTGTACACTAGCTAGAACCTATACAATACCCCTAATGTACACTACTTGGAATTCATACGGCACCTCTACTATACACTATATACCTCTGCGATACACTGTATAGAACTTATAAAACACCTCAACTGTAGACTAAGTAGAACTCATACAAAGGGTACCCAGACTGTACGCCATGTGGACCTCATAATACAGCACCTATACTGTACACTATGTGGAACTCATGCAACACCTATACAGTACACTATATAGAACTCATACTGAACTGTACACTTTATAAAACTCATACAGCACCTATACTGTACACTAGGTGGAACTCATATAATACTTCTACTATACACTGTATAGAACTTATAAAACACCCCAAGTGTACACTAAGTAGAACTCATACAAAGGGTACCCTGACTGTACGTCATGTGGACCTCATACATACGGCACCTATACAGTACACTATATAGAACTCATACAATACTGAACTGTACACTTTATAAAACTCATACAGCACCTATACTATACACTAGGTGGAACTCATATAATACTTCTATTGTACACTGTATAGAACTTATAAAACACCCCAAGTGAACACTAAGTGGAACCCATACAAAGGTTACCCTGACTGTATGCCATGTCGACCTCATACATACAGCACCTCTACTGTACACTATGTGGAACTCATACAGCACCTATACAGTACATTACATAGAACTCATACAATACCGAACTGTATACCACATGGAAACCAACTCAACTCAGAGTACCTGTACAGAACCCATACTGAAACATACAGTCAATAATATGGTACCCTACAGAGCTTCATTAGCGCAGTGTATGTACCCATACAAAGTGGCGATTGGCACAGCGTTTTCATACGGTCATGCCCACGAGGCCTTATATGTTGTCCTCTTCTAAGTGTTTGAGAACGAAGCAGACAACACAGAGTAACAGAAAGTAAGAGGCCCTGCTCCATACAGATAGCGGGAAAACCCTATATTCCACAGAATATGTACTTAGGTCTGCACTAAATGCAGAATTCTCTCATGACTGCACATTTTGCGATAACGATTTAATAATAACAGCCAGAAATATAAAGTCCATGCCAATTCCTTAAATCTGTAGCAGTCCGTATAATTACTGTATTTGGTTTTACGCTATAAGCTAATGATGTGGCCTCGGCAGTTATCACCCCGCCGCAGACGCAGGGGCCTGATGTTCATTCTTCTTTGACTAGTTCCGATTTGTGCTAAATAGCTCTACAGTCAGAGGGAAAATATCTCCAGCAATTGGGAGAAAACAAAGGAGGTTGTGAGCCGACGGGCGAGCGTGCCAGCCTATTCACATGAAAAGCGCCGTACATTAATATCCGAGCGCGCCTCCAAAACCATTTCTGCTGGAATGAAAGAGGAGGCACAATCCTCGGGATCAGCAATTCCACGCCGTCCTTTTTAACTATAAACATCCATAAAAGTGTCGGCGGCCCCTAACAAATGGCTAAATAATACATGGTATCAGCAAGCAGCACGCCATTCTACACACAGCGACGGCGTGAGCCGCGCTAGCACCGTGTCACTGAATCAATAGTCTATGATTTCCTCTGCCTGCTGCTATTTGCTTTCTTTCTACTTAATAGGAACAGAAACCGACCCTTTCTGCTGCGCTGCGGAGCACACACGCCGCACGCCTCCCTCATCCCAGAAATAAGGGGATTCAGCTAAGACGTAGGAAGCCCCCCGCACTCTGCATCTTGGAAGCGGGTCAAATGATTATTTATGGCTGTCAGCAGATAAGGCAGTCAATAATAGATCACCCAAATAAATGACTGCGGAAATACACCTGCATCTCTGTATAAGACTAAGATAAATGGGAGGGGGGGGGAGGGGTGTCATCCTTTTGGGGGTAGTTTACCTGAATCCTGTAATAGCTGCTGCAGAAATTAGCTTTATAACAGGCACAGGGTTGTACAACACTGAAGCAGGAAATGACATGTATGCAGGGGTGTTGTGGGAATGCTTTTGGGACCAGTGCAGAAGTTATTGTGCAGGGAGGGGGAGGAGGTGAGCTGTGACCATCACCTATTGTGAATGATGGATCCTCTTGTTATCTATACAGTATGTAGGTGTTCCCTTTAGTTGTAATCCTGCCTGTGAGGATTATGAGATGACTGCTGACCAATGTACAGAGGACAAACCAAACAAACTAGGTCTATAAAGCAGGAGTGCCAGTCTATTGTGTGAGATCAATGGCCAGAGTAAAAATTTGAATGCAGCTTCTTCTGTATAAGTGACCGGATGGGGGCTCTATTACTTTGGGGCAGAGAGGGTTCTGTACAATATTGTGTGGACATAGAGGAGGCACTATTACTGTGTGGGGGTATAGGGAGGGCTCTATAACTTTGTGAGGGCACAGAGCTGTAATACTTAGGGAATAGAGAAGGAACTCTGTTACTTTGCTGGGGCATGGAGGGGGATCTAATACTTTGTTGAGGCAAACAGGGAGTCTATTGCTTTGTGGGGGCATGGAGGGGGCACTATTACTTATCCAATGTATGAAGTGGGCATTACTACCATGTGAGAGGACACAATGGGGAATTACAACTGTACTCAAACACAAAGGAGGGAATCATTACTGTGGTGCACAGAAAACAGGCGACAAAGCAAGGCAACATTCTATCTGGAAGAATATGGAACCTCTAATGGAAAGTGATAGTGTTATGGGATGTTTGGTAACTGTGCCGAAAGGTGGAAGGCGGCTTCATCACTAAACATAATTTCAGAATCTGCGGAGGGAAAACCACCTGTCTACATGGAGCGTATGTGCGACCCCCCCAAGGTGATGTGTTTTGTGCTATAACTGTCAGGTCCAGCGACTCTGGGGGTCTCCGTGCCCGCACTACCAGTCCTATTACCCGGGCTGCGGGGGTGCAGCGCAGAGGAGCCCTGGTCTTGCTAACGTCCCCTAGCCGCTGTGATCCGGTACGCCGGCTACGAGCGCGCCTAATTAGCCAGATTGCTGGGGATGCGGCGGGTTACTGCCCCGCGCCGCATCCCCATTGCCCTGATACCCGGGCGTGTTCCTTCTGTCGCTGCCTGTCTTTAGCAGGCGTTGGGGGCTGATTTGGTCCTGCTGCTGTCAGGCTCCCCACCCCAATCAGCTGCTGGGGTGGGAGTTCTGACAGCATTTAAACTGCTCAGTTTCCCCAGACCTTGCCAGTGTATGTTTGGTCGCCAGCTACACCCGCGTTACCTGTATTTGACTCCATATTTTGACTCGCTTGCTTCGGACCTGACTTTGCCTTCGCCTGACCCTTTGTACCTCGTTCTCTCCTGTTGCCGACCTGGAATCCCTGACCTGCCTTTGTGTTTGTGTGTTACCTGTATTGTCTGACACCTGCCCCTCTTCCAAGGAAGAGTAGAGTGGGATGTTGTGCAGCAAAACTTTTTGAGTTTCTGTGCATATATTATATATATGCGTTTCTCTCTCTGTGGGCAATGTATGGAAGACATTATGGCAACTTATTCTGAAAAGTCCTCTGAAAGTGGGAGTACACTTTAAAGAGGTTGTTTAGGTCTGAGCTAAGGATAGGTCATCGATAGTTGCTTGGCACGGATACACAGCTTGGGAACACCAGCAGGGAACTGTCATCAAGCTCACTGTCAGTGTGTACAGTACTGGAAGCAGACAGCTCCATACACATTGTAGTGGCCTGAGTTGGTAATGCAGGCACAGTTCTCATTGAATTCAAAGGGAACAGTGCTGGACTACTGCAAAGTGTACAAAGCTTTCAGCTTGTGCTTCTGTACACACTGCCAGCAGGTCAGTTAGCAGTTGATTGCTGTAGGTCCCGAGTGGCAGACCCCACTAGTCAGGTCATCTGTAGTTTAGAACTGAACCACCCCTTTAATTGGGCTGTCTGGGCATTTACTATTAATGACCTATCCTTAGAATGGGTCATCGATAATTAATTGTCAGGAGTTTGCCACTCGGAATCCTTGCCAGTCAGCGGATCTACTGGCTCGCTGTCAATGGTGAGTCAGAAGCCATCATTGGAGTTAGAGTCAGAAGTGTAATAGAACAGCTTTAGATCCCACTAAAATCAATGGGAGTGATGCCCTCAATTACACTTCGGGCTCTGACCCCATTGCAAAGCTGGAAATGTATTGAAAGACATCACTTCCATTGATTTGAATGAGAGCAAAGCCTTTCCTTTACACATCTGGCTCCGCTGCACTGACAGAAAGCTGAAGCATCGGCTGAACAGTGGGGATCCCCAGTGGCGGACCCCGGCCGATAAACTATTGATGACCTATCTTCAGTATAGGTCATCACTAGTAAATACCTAGAATATCCCTTTAATACAGGTGTAGCAAAGTTTACCCAATTCTGATCGCTTGCTGCAACAACTTATCTTAACACAAGCAAAGCCATTGAAAAGCTATTAAAAGGGCAAGAAAAAGTTCTCTGCTGCAGTCTATTTAATGTGGTGTCAAGTTAACATTTGCTACATCTGTACCCAAACCCTACAGTTTGTAACTAGCTCCCTCCAGTGGAGAGATCTATGCGGGGGATTTTGGATCTCTGATCTGACCTTTATAAAAGGTGCATTAATAAATCATTAAAAATGTAATTTTTGGTACTAATTAAGAAAAAATACACCTGCAATAAAATGAAAATATATATATTTTGAACTGACACACTCAGCTCTACTACATTCTCCAGGTGTCGACAAAACTGCTTCTTTAGGACTTGAAAATTAAAAAACAAGCAGAGCGAGTGTGCGGTGTCTTGGCAGCAGAATACAAAAGGGGGCAGAGTAGGGCAGATGATAAAAGCTGAGCCTTGTCCTCCACGGCCAAGAACTCTATATTTCCCATCATCTTCGGCGTACAGCGAACATGATTCCTAAACGCAGGATAAATGAGTGGGGGCCGGAGACGCAGCCGCCCGCTGTAGATCAGCACAATAACTGCTGCTGGATTCATGGCACCGGCTGCCGAGCCTTCCACATGACAGACAACAAGCAACACTGCAAGGACGGACACACAGGCATTTTTACGGAATGGGTGTTACATATTTGCATGCACAAGTGTGTTTCTTTCTGTACTCTCTGCACGCAAATTGTGAGCATTTGCGTGTACAAAAAAAAAAACACGCAACGATGCTCCCACCCATTGAAATGGCCAATTAGTGTAAAGCCGGGCACACGTGGCTGTATGCAGAATCTGCTTGTGGAGGCCCGCACTGGATTCCAGCTGTCGTGACCCTGCGTCCTTATTATAAGGACTTTGCAAATATGCGATATGGACGCGATTTTCTCGTGGTGATAACGCGCTTGCCTGTGTGAAACTAGCCTAAATAACCAGACACTTTTTGGTTTTATGGCCTTTTTTTTTTTTTTTTACTGGCCTGTCAAAATTATTTTTGCTGCCAAAGGGAGGCTGCAGCGTCATCGCCTGTTCGCCTGGCATCAGCGCCCCTAAGCGCCAGGATGTCAAGAATTCAGGAACGTAACGCTGCAGCCTTCCATTGGCTTTAGCGGTCATGTGATTTCCTGTGACGACATCTCTCACAACAATCATCGGGGCGGCAGTGGGCTGCAGCGCTGGATCTCCGTGGCCTCGCAGGGGTAGGTATACTTCAGTGTATTGCTTTATTGCAGGCGGTTCTATTGAACCGGGGGTTGTCAAGATATCCGGACAACCGCTTTAATGAATCCATGGGAGTTGCAAATTCCGTAGAAAAGATCCATCTTGAATCTCACTGTGATTTTGGTGCATTACACATAAAACTTTGGCCAAATCTGTGTGTGTAATATGCTGATGTTGTGTATTTTGCTGCAGATTCAGTGTGTAATTTCACCTATCCCACAGAAAGAGGTGAAATCTGCAGCATAAATGGAGATTTAGGCTCGGGCTTAGAGATGAGCGAGCATACTCGCTAAGGGCAATTACTCGATCGAGCATTGCCCTTAGTGAGTACCTGCCCGCTCGGAAGAAAAGATTTGGCTGCCCAGCGGCGGGTGGGGAGCGGCGGGGGAGAGCAGGGGGGAATGGAGGGGAGATCTCTCTCTCCCTCTCTCCCCCCCCCCACTCACCACCGCAACTCACCTGTCACCCGCGTTGGCAGCTGAACATTTTTTTCCAAGCGGGCAGGTACTCGCTAAGGACAATGCTCGCTCGAGCAATTGTCCTTAGCAAGTATGCTCGCTCATCTCTACCTGGGCTACAAGCCAGCTTTGGCCGCACTCTCATCCTGGTCAAAAGGGAATGTGATATTGTTGCGACTCCCAACCGTAACCCAACAGTGGCCAACAATCCAAACTGGTGGGACTTCTTGTGACTATTGGGTCGTCGCAACTTGCAAGTCCCAATATGACCACTTTCACGTATGTGATGCCTGTAAGATGACACAGTGTCAAGGCCAAAGTCGTTGTGTAGCCCTAGCCGAAATAAGCAGTTTCCGCACAATTTTCTATGCAGTGCAAGGTTGAGTTTTGGTAAAATCTCATCCATTGTGCCGTGCTCGAATACTCTAAGTACATACTGCACCTCCATATGGCAATTCATCCCATGTTCCATTGGTGCAATCACACCGAGAACAATTGCTCCTTACACAGATTCCCTGTGTATTATGGTGCCATATGGTGCAACACAAAGCAACACATGGAGTGCCTATAAGAGCCGTAGCATGCAACCATTGGGAATGAGACTCCAGGTGCTGTTTGCAGCTTTTGCCATGAGTATGAGCGTTAAACAGTGGGGGCTGTTTGATTCCTCCTCCCCACCATAACCTCCCTGCTTATCTAGTCTCCATAATGTGGGTATATGCTCTTTATATCCATTAGTAAGCAGCTGAACAGCAGGACTCTAAATTTTAACTGTCACCAGACTGGAGGTAAGACACCTCCCGCAGATCCGTAATTACAAGCAGAAAATCCCAGGAACACAGACCCCCGGAGACATCCTATAAACCAGGAGATGATTTAAAAGCCTGACTTTGTGATTAGTAGGACACTGCAGCTCTCCTATTCTCTGAAGACCAGCCACTCTGTGCAGGGAATTAGTGGCTCATTAGTGATTATAGGCTTGATCACATACATGCACTGAAAATATAACCCTTCCTTCTAGATATCCCATAAATTCAAGAACATTTCCTGCAAAAACTGGAGACATATTGTTTCCTATGTATTCGGCATATTTCTTTGCATTCACTATTTGGTGACCACTACCAAGCAGATTTATTGCCGGAGTCGTAAGACATATGAATGCAGAAGTTCACAAAAATGGTGCAAAATTGCTCCACATTTATGAAAATGGTGCATGCAGCATGATAAATTGATGGATATGTTAGATACTTTATCTTACATAACTGCATCAAACGATGGCGCCCATCTTTGTTAAATTTGGAGTGTATTAGGACTCCCTTTTACTAAACACTTAAAAGGGTTTCCTAAAGACTTCAAAATAAAAAAAAATGAAGGTCTTAAAATGGTGTAACAAAGAAAAAAATGACTACTCACTAACTCCAGTGACACCCCGCCCAGTGCTGGAGCCCTGACGCCCACTGTGCCATGCATTTTGCATGAAGCACTCAGCCAATCATAGGCTTTTAAGCAGCCATAGAAGAATCAATGCTGAAGACTGTGATTGGCTGAGAGGTCACGTGCACAAAGAATGGCACATGAACATGTGCTGGCTCTCCAGGTTTCAAGTGGCAGGCACCAGGGAGCCTCTGAAGTTGTTCCTATATTTTACCTTTTTATTGGTAAATTCCTTTAGAAACACATAAAAAGTTTCTAAAACACACAATCAACGGGATGAGTAAAATGTACTTGATTTTTTTTTGCTATAATTGCCTTAGTAAAAGTCCCCATATACATTAGTAATTAGTCATCTGAATCCGCCGATAACCGTGGAGCTGTATATGGGGACTATAGAACTTTTGCCGAACATTTCCAGTTGTGTGCCCAAAATGCCATGATGAGTGAGGAACCTTCTTCCACCTGCTTTGGCGGTGTCAGGCGGTCAAGTTTGAATTCCATTGAATCCAAAGTTTTGCCTCTCATCTCCGGACTCTGGAGTATGTGCTTGTAGGTACTCATTTTGGTTGGCACGTTGGGTTCCCGAGCTTAGTGACTTATGCTCCCCCATAATAAATGGGTGTTTCAAAACAAATTTTCCTAAGTATGGGATCGGTGGCCCCGGGCCTCCCCGCCTTCCATGGGTCAACCCCATTCTATGTCGTATGAAGACCTATCCTTGTATGATGCTGATATGGTAACAGTGCTGGCCTCTTATCTCGGCCACGTTACATATGTTTAAGTGACAGCTAGCCAGTGGGGTGAATATGTACATGGGACGCATCTACTCTGGTGGTATTTTTACTATTGGTTTATAGTAGGGACGATGTTTGTGGTGTTAATTTTTTCCCTTTTTTTATAGTGAATGGGCCACTATTAACCAATTTCTAATCCAGTCTATGGCTATGGTTAGGTCCTAGACTCTCGACTTTTACACTCCATGCTTTTGACATATGTTATTGCCTTTCCCAGCACACTTTTTGTTTTTGATCTACAATGTTCTTTGCTTTTTATGCCACTTTTGTTAAGTTTCACATTTCTTCAGCAAGTGCTGTGTTACACTTTAATAAAGTTTTATAGTGAATTAAAATGAAAAAAGAAAAAAAACTTTTCCCCAACATGTAATGTTGGGGGAAAGAAGATGACATTAAATTTCATCACCAAATCCATTGGTTTCCTGGGAGATAAGCCACCGTCAGAACTGTTTAGCTGCGGCTTACCTATCTAAATACATAAATGCTCGCTCGAGCTGAAAGTTCATGTGTATGGTAGAGCCAGGTAAAAAGGCTATTGGACGAATGTTCATTTGTCGAACAGTTGTTGAGGACCATCGGCTAGAGAGGCAGGAAATAGGTAAGCATGCTAGAGCACCTCGTTCTACTGTCACTGCCCCCCACTGGTCTGTAGAAACGCTGGTTTCTTCAGTGGAGATAGTGTAACCACTTTCTCCACCGAAAGTCGCGTAAGAAATACGCAGCTACATTAAAATCATTGGGTTCTATTCACTGAGTAATACATGCGAATGAACTCTTAGGCTAACTCGCGGAGTGTCTCCCATTATTTTCAATGGGAGACCTCACATCGCATGCCTTTTGCACATGGTGTGATGCTGCACCCCGCTCCAATGGGCGGTGCGATGCGAGAGCTCACACAGGAAAGAACATGCCGTGATTTGATTCCCGAATTGCGCTGCCATACGGGAAAAACATTGCTCATGTGTATGACCCCATTCAAAAGAATGGGGTTCATATTTGTGCGAGATTTGTACGTTTCGCACGGTTTTTTCTCACCTGTGTGAAGCCGGCCTTAGTAGGATAGTGTATGTCACAAAGATGTATAACTGCTCATCTCCTTCCTTCTTACAAAAAACACCCCTTGAATGTGACTAAAAAAACTATTTTTTGCACTTTAAACAGAAAACCATCATAATCGTGCTAGGGGGTTATAAGAATTTTCGTGTAGAGGCTTAGCATTCTCTATCGGAGCTCAGGAGGAAATCTTCACTTGACACACAAACAATACGGTCTCCGGTTAGAGAATATTGCGTGCTGATTGCAAAGAGGCAAATATAAGTCTGAAAGCCTGAGAATGCAGGTGCCATCAATCACGGCGCAAATGTCTTATGAATGCATATAATTATTACTGTAAATAAAAGCTAATGAGTCAGTGACGGCGCCTACGTAACATCAGGATATTCAAAGGAACCTAAAGTGAGGGCCATGAAACCTGAGATTGTCGGCTCACTATATCTTTCTCAAGAACAGCGAGCTACCTATACGGGGTATGTGGGATTTGCTGTCAGGGAAAGGACCCCATTCACATGAAATCATCAGCGAATCCCATTGAAATCAGTAAGTTTGAATGAGTTTTATTTTATACGCATGACTAACTTAAAGAGATTTGAGCTATTCAATACCTGCAATACCAACCCAGGCCACTACAAAGTGTACGGAGCTGTGTGCTGGACAAACCCTTTAAGGCGAATACCTAACAAGTTAACGAGTTCATTGCTTCTTAAAAAGGTTTGGCTTTGGGATTGGCTTCTAAAACCCTGTGATTTTTGTTGGCCTTACCAAAGCACACTTTTGTAGTAACACCCTGCTCTACAAGACAGATCGGGGACCAAGTAAGGGACCCCTCTCTGTGATATCCATATGCCTTAATCGCGCATTTTGGAGAAGTTGTCTAAGTAAGGCCGCCCCTTTAAAGAGGACGTCTGACCCCTGCTGATACCTCCGGTTTAGTAAATACTTGCATTCCCCATGAAATAACTATTGAGGTCTGTCATTAGCAGCAGCAGACTGTGATGTCCGGTCCACAGGCTGACTGTAGTCTGTAAACACAATGTCAGTAGGGAGCTAGGAGCTGCGGCGCGGCTCCTGGAAAGGATGTACATTTATAGAGAGCACCAACTTCGAAAAAAATAACTTGGACAACCCCTTGAAGCGTTTTACGCTATGGGGCGTACACCTGTGTCCTATGTGCATGGAGTTCATACAATGCTGGCGTGGAAGCTGAGTGCAAGTCCGCTTAAGCAGCCAAAAAAAAATTAAGTTTTTATTTTTGTAAAAAAGATTATTGAAAGTTTACCCTCCTTCCATTATTTAAAAAAAAAATCTAAACTAAACATATTTGGTATTATATCGTGGCCGTAAAGGTCCGACCTATCAGAATAATGCATTATTTATCCTGCACCATCTGAACAAAACAACAAAATCCCCAAATTGCTCTTTTTTTTAGCTTGCCGATTTTTCTCTCCCTCACCATCTGCCAAGAGTCTTGAGGCCCCCCCTACACATTAAATGGTAAACCCATCTTGAAAAAAAACGGTAGCTTTGGACAGCAGAAACCTAAGGTCTGGCCACTGTCCCTGAGGATATCATCCACACCTCTGCTGCAGTCATCATTCTGATAACCTGACTAGTTTATAAAGATGTTACATGTGGAGACCTGGAGAAGAAGATTCATAAGCTGCCAAATCCTATAGTACACCTACACCATCATACAGGAAATTCATTACATCACGATCAAGTGGTTGTATATAAGTTTATAGAATATCTATCTCATATCTACATCACCCCCAGTGGTTGTACGTCAGTATATAGATTATCTATCTCATATCTTTCTATTTATTTCATATCTACATCACCCCCAGTGGTTGTATGTCAGTATATAGATTATCTATCTCATCGCTCTCCACCCGTCTGCGTCTCTCTCTATTCATCGCGAATCTATCTGATATCTCGTCTCTCCCTATCCCATCTCGTCTCTCTATCCCATCTCGTCTCTCTATCCCATCTCGTCTCTCTATCCCATCTCGTCTCTCTATCCCATCTCGTCTCTCTATCCCATCTCGTCTCTCTATCCCATCTCGTCTCTCTCTATCCCATCTCGTCTCTCTCTCTCCCATCTCGTCTCTCTCTCTATCCCATCTCGTCTCTCTCTCTATCCCATCTCGTCTCTCTCTATCCCATCTCGTCTCTCTCTATCCCATCTCGTCTCTCCCTATCCCATCTCGTCTCTCTCTATCCCATCTCGTCTCTCTCTCTATCCCATCTCGTCTCTCTCTCTATCCCATCTCGTCTCTCTCTATCCCATCTCGTCTCTCTCTCTATCCCATCTCGTCTCTCTCTATCCCATCTCGTATCTCTCTATCCCATCTCGTCTCTGTCAATCTATCTCATATCTCTCAATCTATCTCATATCTCTCTATCCACCTCATATATCTATGTTTCTCATATCTGCTCTCCCCCACGCTCTTCTTGTAGAACTCACAGTCCAGACATTATGATTATGCACCTAGCTTGCTGTTGATCAGTCACTCTACTCTCTATACCAGTCTAAGCTGCAGTACTGATAGAGTCCCGCTGGTCGCCCCTCCACATTGCATTAGGACGTGTTCGGTGCTCAGCATCTCATACCTTAGTAACCGCAGTTAAGAGCTCCAGCGCCTTTGATTGCAGATTAGAATCGCTGCTCTCAATAAACAACTTCAGTGATGTCAGCAGCATGTCGTGCTGTAACAGCGGCGAGCAGATAGCATCTATACACTGCAAAAGAGAGAGTGACAGTGTGCATTATGTACCGGCCTCACTTCATACTGGCTACATTGGTGCTTCCATTATTTGATCTTATTTCAAAGGGGAAAAAAGGAAACTTGCATCAATACTTAGAACAAAAGGAGATCAAACAATGAGGTTAAATGAGAGGTGCACTTCTAACGAGGGCAGTACTGGCTGGTGACACACAGGGCATATAGGCAGCAGTATAACATAATATGATACACTGTATGCAATATGTAACATACCATGTAAACAATACACACATGCCTTCTGGTAATAGACCTCTATGTAATTGGTATCTACATGGGTAATTTCTTGTGGAAGGATTAGGACTTCATACAATTAGCCAGATTGTCAGTAGATGTTCTACAGTAGATATGCTGAACCACAGGTTACCATCGGTCGCTGAATAAAGCTTAGAGGGTTTCATTTGGAGAAGACCCAAGGGCAGATTTACAATTGAAAGTTCAGTAGCTTTCTGGCGCATATTGTGCTAGAGAACTGACTTACATGGTTTGCACCAGACTTATGCGCTTTTAGACATGTTTTCTGACTCGTTTGACAACAGGGTGTTCTTTTGTGAAAAGGGGTTTGGCCTAGATGCACCATTGTGCAAGAAAAATGGCACCTAAATTTTGCAACTAATTGGCGGTATAAAATTAGATTACTTCACAGATTAGCTCCAGAACAGCTCTCTACCATAAGTTGTAACCATATGCACAGTACAAGGAAGGGAGTGCCCGCTCCAGTTTTGGGTAAAGTTGAAAAACCTTCCAGCATTCAAAAAAAAAATGTATACACATGCCCATAGAGAACTATGGTCTCTATCTTGGGTATAAACACTGCAAAATAGAACATGTGGGTTTTTTTAGCGCTCGCGTATTGCGCAATTCCGACATGCTAAATGTGATCAGAACTGCGTAAGCTAATGTAATTTACCGCATGTCACACGGGTGTACAGAGCCCACGTAATATGCGGTAAACACGTGCTCATGTAAGCCGGCCGTAACGTGTAGTTTATGCACCAGACTTGCTGTGTTGTTTTGTTTTTTTTTCACGCACGTCATACCTGTAAGTGAAAAAGTAAAGGTTCGAATGGCCCATTGTAAATCAATGGAGTTTAAGCACTACAGATTACGAGTGTAATACCCAACCAAAATACGCTTATGTGTGCCATAATACTGTATTTTGTGCCTTCTCAAAACATATTAAAGCATAAAACTTTAATAAGTTTGGTCCTTTTATGCTCTTAAGAATTGACAGGTCTTTCTTTGAGTGTTTTAAGGCTTTGAAGAGTCTGTTAGACAACTATTCTCTTACAACTCAGTAGGTAGTGGTAGCAAGTTGTGTGTCTGGGATGTGGAGTCTACTAGGATGTGATTTAGTTTAAATTGGCTACCTATGCGGATGACCAATACAATATTGATTGAGCAACACTGTGGTGCTGGGAAGGTCTACATATTGGATGACCAAGAAAGTGTTAGAGTAGTCATACACATTAGATGGAAATCAGCCCAAACTACCTATCATCTAATCATCCACCAATGGCAGATGTCAAAGAGATGAGAATCATGCAGCTGGATCTTAACTGTTTTTTTCTTGCGAGATAAGCCATTGCCAGAAGTTTCAAGCAGCGGGATTATCTTCTCTGTATATGCAGAACTCATGCAAACTCAGTTTATAATGAAAGCCATCATTCTCTAATAAATGTATGTTTTCAAAAGAACCCAAACTGGAAAATCATGGACCCCGCTGTCTCTAAAAATAAGGTTTCTTTCTGTGCAGTCTAGACTAGAGAACCTCTACAGAGGCGTTTTAAAACAGGTAACACATCCACCAGCTCCACAACCTATCCATGCTGTAAAATATTTCCCAAAAATGCTTCATACATTTCAATTTGCTTTCTTTTGGATACACCTATTCTATACTGTCACGTAGTCTCATTACTGGTAGTGTCGAATGAAAATTCCTTAAAACTGCTTGTCTGCCTTGGGCAAAACTATTTTTACAGGAAGGTCCTCAAAATATGATTATAAAAGGTCCCACTGCTACACTGTGCAGCAGAAGCGCATGATACTGCAGGCTTAGTTCCATTAAAGGCAATGGACACCTATGAGGTGCAAATTTTTTCTACTTAAATGCATATATTTAGGGCCGACAGTCATTTTTGCAATAGGGTTTCATTCAAATCTTTGCACAGTTTGTCTTCTGTAGCTTCTACGTATCACTGTATATAGAAACTGCAGTATGAGTCTCAATAGAGATCTGTTTGTGAGCTTGGACTGATGGTTTGGTTTCCCTCTGCTCTCTCCTCTTCTGCACATTCGCATCCACTAATTTATTCATAACGTAGCTGATAAAGTGCCGAAGAGAAGCGATGAGAGCTGAAAATTAAGGAACCTCTAACACAGAATAAGTTTCCCAACAGTTGTCCCAATAATTATCACTACTGTGCTTACATAGGTGCAATAATCGCTCATTAAGGCTGCCTGTCCACGGCCGCAACGGAATGATTTTCCGCTGCGGGGAAGCACTAAAAGTCAATGTGATGAGCCTATCTTAATGATAGGTTCATCGCGGAGAATCACTGCGATTTGTAGACGCGAGCAGAGAATCGCTATGGATTTCCCGCTCGTGTTCATCGGGCTGCGCTTTTCATAGTTATCCTATGGAAAGCATTTTAAGCGCGATCTGCGTGCCATTTATCGCCGTCGATCACGCTATGAACTATCGCCCGTGGGCAGCCAGCCTTAATAAAGATGGAGCTTGCCAGAAAACTCTTCCATCCAATCGCCTCTACTCAGAGTAAACCAACACTCGTTCTTAGATGAATAACTGCCTGTTCACATGGGTTAATTACCGTTTGGTTTGTATGCATACATAAAATGAATGATAACTGAATTATCATTCATCGTTCAATCGTTGGCATACTTATGATTATCGTTCAGCTTTACATGATCCAACGATTACCCGAACAATAATTGTTCTGAGTAAAACGTCCCTTAGCTGTCAGCCCGGCCTCACTGACTGATCTCCTGCTACGACTTGGAACAGTGATATGTAGAAGTTGCAGAAGACAAATTGTAAAAAGGTTTTTAATCAAACTCGATTACTAAAATGATTGCCAGCCCAAAATACATTTACGCAAGTGAAAAAAATAGCCTCAAAAGGTGTCCATTGCCTTTAAAGCAAATTGAAACTGAGCTTGCAGTACCATTCCCAGCCACTACACAGCGTATTGAGCAGTGCTAGTTCTGGCTGATATCTATCCTGATTCATCAATTTAAAAAAAAGTCCAGAAAAAACCTCTTCAACTCTACGAACACATCAAGAAATGATGCTCTGCGTTAAAAGGCGAGCGCTGAGAGAGAAATTAAGCACCTGCTGAACGTAATGTTGTTCCAGAATAAGGTAAATGATAATAAGGGGATAATTAATTTGCCTTACAGAGAATCAATATTTTAGACTGAAAGAATACCTGGCATATTTAATGGACTGGAGGGAAAAGAAGAGAGAAAAAAAATGGAAATTTTAATACAGAGACAATTCAGCGCTCATTTGCCAGTTTTAAACTCTGCAAATAGTTCCACATTGAAGGACCTAATTAATTCCATTTGCTTTTTCTGCATGCACAGCCTGCATTTAAATAGGTTATTAATGAAGGGCACTTACAAGGCCAAGCAGATACGATGATAAATACAAAAACCTTTGAACAGAGTTACCTCGCTAGGAAAGTTTCAGGTGTGAATTTAAATTATTGAACACCATATAGGCAGGAAACTGTGATGGAATAATAGGCAGCCGCAGCCGCGCAGGGAGGCTGAGAGACATTGTTCTTAGTTCAAAGTTAGGACAGGTCATTATACCGCCATATATTTTATTATCCACCGTGTTACATAGACATATTGCTTCCCGTTTTCAAAAGCCTTCTATCTGAACTTATTCAAACACGTAGAAGCAAAAACTCAGTATCTGAAGCAATAAAACTTAAATCGATGAGAATAAAGACAATTGTCTATAACTATAGTGAGAGACAAAGTGCGAGGAGGTTCGTTCTACACAAAAGTTATCAAACAACTTTTTAAAACTTTTTTTGATTTCTTGTTTTTGTATCTGAAATTGCTACCTGAGTTGTTCAGTTTGCTTAAAGGGGTATTCTGGACATTTACTATTGATAAGCTATACTCAGGAGAAGTAGTCAATCTTCATTGAATGGCTGTGATTGGTTCAACAAGCGCTGGCTCTGAATGGCTGAGCTGAGCCAATCACAAACAGTGCTTCCTGGAAGTGGGGATTTTCCAGTCCCCGTCCAGAAGAGATGGTGAAGATCAGTGCCGGGGGCCGGGGAGAAGATGCAGGGGAGCCGGACAGCGCTTCTTAGGTGGTGTGTATGTATTTTTTGGTTTTTTTTCCTGCATCTAGGGCTTATGTTTCAAGCCCCCACCCACTCCAAATCCTCGCATGTGGTGCTACAAAGTCACACGGATGCAATATTGCTGCGATTATCTCACGGCGATGCAATGTTGCCCATGTGAAGGAGACCTTAGGCCTCTTTCCCACGGGCTACAAAATCATCGCCACAAAACGCATGTATGTGAAGCCCATGGTTTCCAATGGGTTCTTTCACATGAGATGTTTTTTAGCCTGAAAGAACTAATTGGAAACCATGGGCTTCACATACATGTGTTTTGTGGCGATGATTTTGTAGCCCGCTTGAAAGAGGCCTTAGAATGGGCCTGTCCTAATATAATGCTGGCAGAAATACCATATATTGTAATACCGAAGTATTGCAGTATATGGAATAAGTGATCAAACCATCACAAAAATTACACAATAAAATAAAAATCTATACATAGAAAAAAAAATGACCCAATGCCGAAGCCAACCAAAACAGTTGCTAATATACGCCCTGCAATCCAAAACTATACAACGTATATATCGAAACATCTTCCACAAAATGAGAAATCCATTCCCGTACATTATTATAATATACTAGATTTAAAAATAAAACTCAAACTAAAAAAAGAAATTTTTTTTTTTACCCCCAGTAAAAGTAAAAAATGGGGGGAAAAAGTCAGTAAAAAAGATATAAAAAACAGCCCTATATGTCATGGAAAAAAACACAACAAAATAATTTTAGTAGCTGAAGAAAAAAAAAAAAATCGGGCAGTAAACCCACCACATGAGTAAGGATCCCTAAACAGTGTCTGGCCCTTTAGTATCAAAACCTCCTGGTCCATAAGGGGTCAAAGTAGTACAGAAAAAGTTCTACTTGGATATAAAGTTTCAGGTTCATAGTTGGTATCTACCGTAGTATTCAAGTGATGAACTACATTAACCTGGCAACTATTTTCTTTTCCTTTCTAAGCAGGAACATCAGTTTCAATACTATTCAGCAACGCATTGTATGTTTAAAAGAACAGAAATTGTATTCTAACACAACAAATATGTCAGCGTTTTGTTATTTTTTTTAATTATAAAACCCAATAAAAAATGATTAAAAAGAAAAAAAAAAAAAAAAAAAAAAAGAGTACAGAAAAAAATAAAATTTTTGGAATAAAGTTATGCCATTTTTGCCTGAATGTGTAGGCCGTAAAAACAAGACTTCCCTAAAGATAGTAGAATTGCTTTTTTTTTACCTTTTACACCACTTAGAAATTTTCTAAAGTTTTTCAGTACATTTTTTTTAAAAGTGTGGAAGAAAAAAACTAAAATTGAAGGGGTAAATAACTAAAAAAAAAAGAAAACTGTTTATGACTAGCAATCCCCACTCAATTTCAACAGTAACAAGCCTTCTGATGAGGAAACTAACCGGCGTGTTGTAAACTTTTTAAGAAGTGCACTCCACGCCCTCAGAAGAGCGCCAAGAGTACGAGGCTGAATGCATGATGAGCCCTTCGCTCTCCAGCGGGTTCCTGTATTTAATAGGGCTGCTCGAAAAGTCACTCTAAGTGCAAAACAGAACTATAGATAGACTCTTCTAACAGTTGCAATGAATGATATTACCAAATGAGATGTGAAGAGGAAAATGAAATACTGCAGCTATTTAATTATAGAGGAGGCTACAAAAATAGAAATTCAGTGAGATGGCAAATGTGGTGCGCTTTGTTAAAAAAGCACAGGGAGAAAAGAATCGCTGGGCCAAAGCCAAACAAATATATTGCTTTCATCCCGGTGACATCTGAGCTCCTCGAAATAAAACCGCCGACCCTAAACGAAAAACGTCTCTCTCTCAGCCCGTAGAGATTTCAACAGGCTGAATATGGAAGCCCGGACAAAAGGAAGGAAAGATGGAGGTCCCTTTCATGGTATTGTTCATTAAGATCCTCACAAGCTATAATTATCTCTTCCATAGTGTGGCATTCGAGCCACTTCCATCAAGGCACTTGGCAATCAACTCATCACAATGGAATTTTTTCTTCCATCTTAAAAAGGGGAAATATTACTTTTTCCCGCGCAATCAGCCTTTGGCAAATTAATCTGCTTTAAAGAATACGTCCGGGCACCCTCACAGAAATCTATTTCCCCGGCGGTGGATGAATATCTAGACATAAAAGTCTAATCTTTTAATATTATTCCTACAATGACGGGCACTTTCAATGGCAGGAGTGGTAGAATAATACGTCCTATTGAGGGTTTTAAGTGAGATGTGAACTTACTCATCATGGCCACAGAAAAAAATATCAATTATACCATTGGGGAATACAAAACGTTCATAGTCAGAGGCCTAACTTCAAGCTTCCGGACCATGATACAAAATATCCAGCTGCCCCCCCAATGACCATGTGCCATTTATCATAATAGTAGAGGTTAGAGATGAGCGAGCATACTCGCTAAGGACAATTACTCGATCGAGCATTGTCCTTAGCGAGTACCTGCCCGCTCGGAAGAAAAGGTTCGGCTGCCGGCGGCGGGCAGGGAGCGGCAGGGGAGAGTGGGGAGGAATGGAGGGGAGATCTCTCTCTCCCTCTCTCCCCCCTGCTCACTGCCGCAACTCACCTGTCACCTGCGCCGGCAGCCGAACCTTTTCTTCCGAGCGGGGAGATACTCGCTAAGGACAATGCTTAATCGAGTAATTGTCCTTAGCGAGTATGCTCGCTTATCTCTAGTAGAAGCGTATTTAGGCCTACTCAGATAGGAGGACCTGGGTGCAACGGTTACCTCGGCATCCCTAATTTCAGTATAGATAATCTCGTCTTTGTGTTTCTCCTAGACTGGTCATCTGCTGTTATTACCCATCCATGCTAAGGAACAAAGAATTATACATTTGGGCACATTAGTTGCAGCACCAGCGCTGTAGTTGGCTGGAATTTGCTTGGCTGTGTAACACCTTGTTCTTCAAAATGATTCTTGACAACCTCTTCTGACCCCTTTTATTGACTAGGTATTTACATCCATAGGATCCCCTGTCGTTGGATATTTTTCCTCAATCTCTACATCATTGTTTGAGAAAGTCCCGCAAGGTTGGCAGTACATGAAAGCTTGGCTCGCTGGAAGTCACTCATATTGCTTAATTTTCCTATTCTCATTTGGATTATCACAAACTGATGCGCGAAAAGTTTGTCCCTTGATGTGACGCTGCACTCGGGGGTTACATGTCCCTAATACAGCGGGCATTCAGTATAATAAATATATGTACGCCACAAAGTAATCTGCCGCATGCTTTAAAAGGTTTTATTACTATCATAATTGGTAAATCTGCTTACTTCCTGAAAAAATAATGCCACCATGATCTCTGCTCATAGGATGGCATCATTTGCCAACGGGATCCTCACATTAGAATTCCATTCGCAATGTCGGCTGAGAACACACACTGCTAACTGCATAAATCAACAAAGTGGTTATATATTATATATAAAGAATAGGACTCCATGGGAACAATGACATCCAGCGAGCAAAACCCAGAGAAGCGGCTTGGAGGAAATATCGAGGCTCTACAAATAGTGCGAAATAAGAGCAGCCTGGCAAACAACATGGCTGGTCCCCAATAACACACAAAGGATGGATTTCATAGACATATTACACGGTATTGTTAATAATGATTATTTGTTATTATGATGCATTCTCCTGTGTTAGATTATCCATTCTGGATCTTTCAATGATTTACCACTAGGTCTATGCAAGAACGTTGCTCTAGCTCGATTAATGCCTTACTTCTCTTGGCTGATAATAAGTTAGTTTAAAGGGGTTGTCCCACTTTTGTTGCAGGAAGCATACAGCTCTGTACATTGCACAGTGGCCTAGGTTGGTACTGCAGGTTGAACACCATTCACTTTAAAAAGACTTAGCCGGCAGTACCAACCGCGGCCACTGTGATATGTACAAAGCTTCTTGCAGCAAAACAGCTAGAAGAGGAACCATCATTTTAACCCTGTAGACACTCTCTTTGGGAAACGACTTACGTACCTATTGGTTAGATGGAAAAAGAAAATCTCTCTCCCATATGTTCAGTGATATCACAGGGATACTGTGATCCAAGTTGGCATCGCTTCATCCGTCTCCTAAAACTGCTAACCTCTTTAGTTTAGGTTACTGATTTGACTAAAGTATGGGATCCCAACAATGTCCCATTGACAACCACCGGGATAGGAAGGAATGTCCTGGGAAAATCTGCACAGAAGCTGTCCGCACATACAACTTCAAAGTGTTCTTGTCTCTGGACCATCCCTACTTGTTAGCAGGGTTCCTGAGCTGATTACAAAGTCTCCCCCTACTGGAAGTTAGATGCAATCAGGTGTAATTTATGGGGAATTCTGGCAGCAAGTGTTCAATTTTCCTACAGCAGCACCACCACAGGGGAAATTAATTATTACACAGTGCCCAATAACACTAGTTGGTTGTCTGCATAAGGCAAGACAAGTCAGGTCTTCCAGAGCGAGCGACACATTGAATTGCGGATGGGCCGCAAATCGGACTGCTTCCATCGACTTTAATGGAAGCTGTCCGGCGGGAAGCACACTGAAATGGAGCATGCTGCAATTTATTTTCCAGGCCGTAAGGTCCACAAAACAAATACACATGCTTTAATTCATCTGTGGACGCCCATGCTTCCCTATGGGTGGGCTGATTTATGGATCTTCTATGTGGGTCACTCGTGTGAATTCCACAAATCAGATCCACCCGTAAACATTGGGTCTGACCAGAGGTGTAACTTGAAGCTCCTGGGCCCCAACGAAAACCTGTAACAGGGCCCCCAACTCATTCATAGTACTGGGCCCCCTATGTGGAGAAGAGAGGCCTTATGGGCCCCCGAAGGCTCTTGGGCCCGGGTGCAACCGCATACCCTGCAACCACTATAGTTACATCAGTGGGCCTCCAGTTTGGTCAAGATAGAAGGATTATGAATAGAGGATTCCACTCCATTAACTCTCTAATAGCGTATATGAAAATGGATTTTCTAAAATGGACAACTCCTCTAAGGTATAAGAATTTAAAAAAAAAAAGTTTTTAAACAAAGTATTTTATTTATTTATTTTTTTTAAATCTCAAGCAGGTCTGGGATTTTTTTTTATCTTAAGCATGCCAGGGATAACTATCTATTAGAGATGAGCGAGCATACTCGCTAAGGACATTTACTCACTCGATCAAACATTGTCCTTAGCGAGTACCTGGCAGCTTGGATGAAAAGGTTCGGCTGCCGACGCGGGTGAGAGGTGAGTTGCGGCAGTGAGCAGGGGGGAGAGATCTCCCCTCTGTTTCTCCCCGCCCGCCGCCGGCAGCCGAATCTTTTCTATCGAGCAGGCAGGTACTCGCTAAGGGCAATGCTCGATCGAGTAATTGCCCTTAGCGAGTATGCTCGCTCATCTCTACCATCTATCTATCCATCCTAAGAGAGAAATAAAAAGGAAATAATATAAAGGCGGACGTCAATGGATCAAGGGGTCTTTTTCTGCCATCAATTTTCTACGTTCGTGAGATATATATATATATAGTATATGTTTCCCTTTATGTGTGGGTTATTATATATATTATTACACTTTGTAAGTCTTGTTCTCACTCTTCGCTTTTCACCGAGTATGGTTTGGGACTTGCAGTAACTGGCAGCAGTAATCAAGCTCTGGCCGCGATGATAAAACCTTCTGTACTTTGTTTTTCGTCTAGATAAAACTTGTACTGTGTAAACACGACATCCCCACTGCTGATAACACATTTGGATAGGAAGGAAACAGATTACATCCTTGATTTATAGGGAGAACAACAAATGTGTTGGGAGTTGCTGCCAGCTGTGAGTAACCTCTACTTTATTCTACGGGGAGGCGGCGAGGATGACTTGGCACGTCCTATCGCCACATGATGAAAATGCTATTTACATGGTCCAAAGCATGGGGAAAAAAGCGCTAAACCATATTTTACAATCAAGTTGTCTTTCATGGCTAAATGCAACCAGGTATTAAAATCAAAGAGAGAGACAATTGTCTTCACAATAGGACTAAATGATAGAATATTCTATTCTGGATGAATTAGCAGATTTGGAAAACCAGAACTACATAAATTTCATACTACTTCTCCATCTACAATGATCTCTGGACTTTCAGTAAATGATAGTTTGTTTACAAAGGGTCCAGATTTATTATGCGTAATTAAGCAGCCACCAATTTAGCTTTATCTTTTAGAACTTGGCAATTTTAGGTCAAATCCAGCTCGGTTGCTTGCGCTTCAGGCTCCGGCTGTTTTCAGGTTTTGGGAGAAAAAGTAGCTGACAGCTACAGACGATGTGCTTCCTTATCGCTCCGCTTGGTTGGACATATCCTGAGATTAGTGTCATGAAATGACCAGTTTTGGGGAAAAAAATAAATAAACTAGATTTTGTGATACTCTGTCAGGAGACGTGGATGCTACATTTGTCTCTGCGTGGCTAACCGATGCTTGAGATGTGAAATGGTAATATTTGTAGAAGGTTGATGGTAGACACATCTGTATCATTCTTAGAAATTAGCCCCAAGGAACCTAATATAACTGTCATTTGGTCATTTAGAAGATCATAACTAGAGATGAGCGAGCGTACTCGGTTCGGGTGTTTTTGCACTCGAGCACCGCTTTTTCCGAGTAACTGACTACTCGGACGAAAAGATTCGTGGGGCAGCGTGGTGGAGCTCTCTCCGTCTCCCCCCCCCCCCAACTCCCCTCTACAACCCCCCCCCCCCCCCCCCGCGCGCCCCCCGAATCTTTTCGCCCGAGTAGTGAGTTACTCGGAAAAAGCAGTGCTCGAGTGCAAAAACACCCGAACCGAGTACGCTCGCTCATCTCTAATGATAACCCATGCCTCTCGTAGATCTCCCTGGCAATCAAAGTAAAAGAACGTTCCACCCCTCCCCCCATGCTTCTTTTTCTGCAGTGAATTGATATTATATTATTAAGGATTGGTTGGACATTATAGAGGTGGTAGTTATATTTTCAATGAGGCTATGCATGATAGGAAAAGCTAACAATCACCAGAAATCTGGGAAAACTATATAATAGGAAGGCAATATGAAAGAATCTGTTTTAATGTTCAACATTGTTTCCACAAGCTTTGCATACATCAGTTACAGAGGAGAAGAAAAGAAACTTTGTAATATATCTTATGAGAGAAAAAGGCTTCTTTCACCACTTGTCAGGCTCTTTTTTCTTTATGCTTCTTCTCTTCTAAAGTGTTCACTCACTCTGAAAAGTCTGCTAAAATTTATCTGGGTAGACAAGTAGGACTAACAGCTCAGTGATGGAGCAGATTACATGCTGACCATAGACGTTTATGGAGAGAAGATGGGGAGGAGGTGAGAGAAAAGCAAAGACACAAAGAGAGACCCTGCAGCAGCTAATAGTAAGTCTTTTACTGGTGCATAACTACTGGAATTGCATCTACACTGCTCAGTACTTCTCTGTAACAACCTCCACGCTGTTGTTGCTTCTGAGGGCGTGCTATAGAGAGCAGGATCTCCTCTTTTCTACAGAGTAAAAGAGACATTATAGGAGCTAATCTACACCCACCATCCAAGGGAAAACTGAAAATTAGAGACGGAGATTTCAGAGAGGAAAATGTGTGATAAATGCAGAAAACAATTCACATAATGACCCAGAAATAGTGTTACTCCTCATGCACACACGGCAGCATATTCTGACAAGTTACCTGATTCGGAGACGCTTAAATTCTGCATCTCAAGATGCTGTAAAAATAACAAAATAGGGCAATTTATAGGACAGAAAATGACAACTTATCATTAGCCACTTTGGAGACTGTGGGCAGCTGTCTTTGGTCAAGTGGTCCCCAAATCTGCATGCAGATACAGTATATGAAAGCACCGATCTGTGGTTTCCTTTATGCATGTTTATCAATCTTTATTACGTTACTACCATGAAGACATACCTCATCAGGCTTCTAGGATTTCTGCACAAGGGAAAACCAGACTGACACCCCAATTATACTGTAGAGCCATTTGCATGGAGTACCTAAGGCTCCCTAGTACTGTGTGTATGCCAATAAATGGCAGCTCCATACAGCACTGTGCAACAAATGGTGCCTCCATACAGCACTGTATTACAAAGCTATTTTCTATATGTCAATACTGTATGCCCAATAAAAAAACTAAACAAGGATATTTTTTTTCAGTAAATTCTATGAAAGCATAAAAAAAAAACTTCTTACAAAGGTGTGTGCCAAGTTTTAGACGTGATTACATATCCACAGGATTTGGGATATCTTTCTGATCTGTGGAGGTTAGACTGCTGGGACCTCCACCAATCCCAAAAATGGGGTCTGGATGGTTCCTGAGTGAATGAAGCAGAGGTTGTGCAGGCGCGCTGCTGCTCCATTCACTTCAGTGACAGCACTAGAAATTGCCAAAGCGCCTGACCTTGGTAATTTTCAGCGCTGTCATTGAAGCGAATGGAGCGGCAGTGTGCCAGCGCGAGCTCCACATCATTTACTTGGCTACTGACTGGAACGCCGATTTTGGGATTGGTGGGTGTCCCAATGGTTGGCTTACTCTACAGCTTGGCCCAACCCCCCCAAGTCTTGTACAGTAGGGAGTATGGCTGCTATATTATAGCTGTAAACAATTACGTGCTTGTAAGAAGCTACAATCAAAGAAGTCATTCTGGTTAAAATGCTACAAGTGTATCATGAAATTCTTCCGCTCATGGTTTGATTTGCTAGTTGGTGATCGAGTCTCGTGGTGGGAGGGGAGGGGGAGAGGGGTAATAAAGGATAAAAGGATTTATAGAGGAGAAGCGTTACTAAAACAAAAGCTAGAAGAAGGAGGTGAGGAAGCAATATCTTCATTGTAAGGGCTGCCGCAGACAAGCTTATTATGCCGGAAAAGAACAGAAATGAGATTTGCAGCATACAGAGATTTAGTTTCCTGCTCGGCATACATGGGATGAAGTCATGCTTTGTTTAGCCAGTTAAGCAGTGTCAAAGTGCGTGCCTGTCAGCTCCGACCGTCTAAGTGACAGATATCAATGCAATAACTAGGAGGCAATGGGAAGGCAGGTTTTAAGTGGATTTCCTCCAGCTTGTCACATTTAACACCGGGAGAAATCCGCCACACAGCACAGAGATTTCCAACCACAATATATTTATATTCACGTAGCCAAATTGCTGCACACCGGATGCGCGAAAAGCTATATTTCTGGATGAAATTCACAGCTTCCAGAAACAAAAAAAAATTGTGATTCATCTCCATGGATACAACGTGCGGAGCAATATATTCGGAGGTTGCAGAGAGTGAGAGAGCAATTTTAAAGTAACATTTGATACAGTACAGTGTGAAAAGCCATCAAAAATCATAAAATGAGGAAGCGGAGCTATAAAAAGAAGCAAATAGCACAAAGGAAATGTTTTTCAAAAGATGCAGATACACAACGCTGAGCCACGATGAAGAAGAGTTGTGGGATTACAGGTGTGAATATACAAAAACACATCTACCTGATGTTATCTATATAATGAACGGTATATCTTGTGTCTATTTCTACATTTATCAATCGAATATCTATCTCTATATCATCCATCTCATATCGAATACCTGTCTGTCGAACGTCTGACTGTCGAGCATCTATCTATCTGTCGGGCATCTATCTATGGAACATCTATCTAACTATGGAACATCTATCCATCCATCGGACATCCATCTATCCATCGGACATCCATCTATCCATCGGACATCCATCTATCCATCGGACATCCATCTATCCATCGGACATCCATCGGACATCCATCTATCGAGCATCCATCTATCGAGCATCCATCTATCGAGCATCCATCTATCGAGCATCCATCTATCGAGCATCCATCTATCGAGCATCCATCTACCGAACATCCATCTACCGAACATCCATCTACCGAACATCCATCTACCGAACATCCATCTACCGAACATCCATCTACCGAACATCCATCTACCGAACATCCATCTACCGAACATCCATCTACCGAACATCCATCTATCGAACATCCATCTATCGAACATCCATCTATCGAACATCCATCTATCGAACATCCATCTATCGAACATCCATCTATCGAACATCCATCTATCGAACATCCATCTATCACAAAACATACACTGATTGGCCCTTACACGATTGCAGCATCCCTGGATGGAAATTAAACACGTGACCCCGAGTGCAAAAAAAACAAAGCAAAACAAATGACATGTTTTCCATGGATCAATTTCAATGTGAATCCACCTCAGATGGAAACATCCAGTGATCTAAGCAACTTCCAACAAGACCTGGTTATTGGTACTACACTAACCGGGGCCAAGAATTCATATACTATCAACTTTGTGAGGTTTTCTCATGCAGCGGCGTGGAGAGTATATGGAAAATGGTGTGACTGAGGAACAACAGTCAGCAAAGAGGATCCTATAGATGTAAACAACTTGTTAATGAAAGAGGTCATAGGAGTAAGTCAAGAATTGTTCGGATGAACAGGGAGGAGTACAATCAAGCAAATTGCAGTCAATTACAATGCTGGGGCTCCAATTTATGTGACCAAACATACAACTTCTTGGTTAGCACAGATGGTTGATAACAGTAGACAACCAGTTCCAGCACCATTGCTATCTAAGAAAAACAGAAAGGCGAAACTTCAGAGAGCAAAACATTTTTTGGTCTGATAAATCCAAATTTCTATTGTACCATGCTGATGGGAGGGTCAGAATGGGGCACAAAAATCAATGAACCCCTCCTGTCAGGTGTCAGGCTGGTGGAAGTAGAGTAATGGTGTAAGGAATGTTTTCTTGGCATACCCTGGGTCCTCTGATACCAGAGGATAGATGCAATGATGAATTTCTGCAGCTGTAGAGGCCAAAGTAGTCCAAACATACTACTAAATTGGAGTCTCCAATAAAGCGGCCATTCAGGGTACATACCAATAAATAAAAAGCTAGATCAGAGATGATGAGGTCCAAGCTGGCAGAAAGATGACCGTAACTCAACCATGCATGATTAAATCAGTGATATGCAGAACATCTTTGAACATACAGTGCATCAAACCTTACAGTGGATGGTCTTCAATAGCAGAAGACCTCACGAGGTTCCAGGTTCAAAGAACAGAAAACTGAGCCTAGAAGGGACAGAAGCTTCCAATAACTGGACAGCTGAGGAATAGAAAAATGAGTCCTGGTCTGACCAAATTGCACACCGAGATGCTGATAGGGTGAGAATTTGGTATAAGTCATATGAATTAGTCTCCTGCCTTAAGCTGCCCATTTATGTCAGATGTAAAGTGACTGAATATGCTAATTTTGGCCATCCAATAGGTGATCTTCCTGAATTTACTCCAATGGCAGATGTACATTCTGCTCCAACAAAAGACATCTAAGTGACCCCTCAAGTATAGTACAAGAATACAGTGGTGCCTATTAAGAGCACCGCATACGCATAGTGCGAATAACCCCTATATGTAATAACTTGTACACTATAATATCTTTATGTATTCGGGAACGAGTGCCAATTGTTGCTCCTTGATCTGCATACATATAGGCAACGTGGAAGAACTCCCATACCTCGGCAGAAAGTGCATGCCGAGACTTGTAAAAGGATCGGCACAGCTTTAATACTTCGGAAGAGGTCTCATCTCGGTTCTCTGCTTCGCACTTGGAGAGCATCGCTTTCACCAGCTTCACCCATGGATTATCTTCTGAAGATGCACTAAAAGAAAAAGAGAAAAAGTCACCAGAGACGTGGTTTACAGACGACTTCACAATAAGTAAAACGCTGAAATCTGCAAGAGATGCAATAACTCCGGCTTTATGATTGACTGCAGCTGTCCTGAACCGCATGTCCACTCAAGGATATTCATTAGTAGCTCTGTCTAGCTTTCCTGGTTAAGCAACTGATTGGTAATCATGTGACATCACATACTGTATATTTAAATACTTGCATGCTCATTAGGATTATGACTTTTTAACTTTTTTCAAAATTATTAATTTTCCTGATGTTGCATTTCATGAACTTTTGCCTATATTTTAGCTTCCCAGTGTTATTCTCTTTTGGTCATATGAAAACCTCCTGCACCAAATATCATTTCATTTTTGCCATGTACTGCAAATAACAACAAATAATAGGAGTTTATAAGTTGTAAAACATAATAAAGAAAAGAAGCCTATTCACTAGGAAAGGGTTAATGCAAGCTTGAATACAAGAATTTTTGACAGCAAGGTTACTAGATCATGTGCAAAGTGTAAATAAAGAGTCACAGAGGATGGAGAAGTGCTGGATAGTGATGCTCAAAATTCGGTTTATTATTTAAAAATCAGTTTAAATATTGTTAGCATGGTCAATTCACAACTCTCAAGTCTAATGGTATGGATTTTATTTTCAGATTTCATGCTTCAGGCTGAAGCAACATCCCGTTAGGTGCAGGGGTTTGTTTTACAATTTAACAAAATGAAAATCGTTTTTGCGCGTTATATGCTAAAAGTCATTGCTTGACAAAAGTCATAACCCTAATTGCTTAGGTCACCTGCACCACAAAAACATCTCTGGAGCCTGCAATTTTTTTTTTTTTTTTACTGTGGATACAAAAGTGTGTATTGTTACTCTGATCCATTCTCTCCTTGATTACTGAAACTTGTTACTGATTGGAATTTCCCTTACTAATCTCGCCTCCTTTGTCTATCACAAAAACAGCAACCAGGCTCATGTTTTTGTTCAACTGCTTCGCTGATGTCTCCTCCGCCCTCTGCCAGTCCCTGACCCGAGGCCTCCGCCCTCTGCCAGTCCCTGACCCGAGGCCTCCGCCCTCTGCCAGTCCCTGACCCGAGGCCTCCGCCCTCTGCCAGTCCCTGACCCGAGGCCTCCGCCCTCTGCCAGTCCCTGACCCGAGGCCTCCGCCCTCTGCCAGTCCCTGACCCGAGGCCTCCGCCCTCTGCCAGTCCCTGACCCGAGGCCTCCGCCCTCTGCCAGTCCCTGACCCGAGGCCTCCGCCCTCTGCCAGTCCTTGACCCGAGGCCTCCGCCCTCTGCCAGTCCTTGACCTCATGCCTCCGCCCTGTTCCAGTCACTGACCTCATGCTTCCACACTGTTCCAGTCACTGATCTCATGCTTCCACCCTGTTCCAGTCACTGACCTCATGCTTCCACCCTGTTCCAGTCACTGACCTCATGCTTCCACCCTGTTCCAGTCACTAGACTGATGCCTCCACCCTGCGTCAGTCACTAGACTGATGCCTCCATCCTGCGTCAGTCACTAGACTGATGCCTCCATCCTGCGTCAGTCACTAGACTGATGCCTCCATCCTGCGTCAGTCACTAGACTGATGCCTCCATCCTGCGTCAGTCACTAGACTGATGCCTCCATCCTGCGTCAGTCACTAGACTGATGCCTCCATCCTGCGTCAGTCACTAGACTGATGCCTCCATCCTGCGCCAGTCACTAGACTGATGCCTCCATCCTGCGCCAGTCACTAGACTGATGCCTCCATCCTGCGCCAGTCACTAGACTGATGCCTCCATCCTGCGTCAGTCACTAGACTTATGCCTCCATCCTGCGTCAGTCACTAGACTGATGCCTCCATCCTGCGTCAGTCACTAGACAGATGCCTCCATCCTGCGTCAGTCACTAGACTGATGCCTCCATCCTGCGTCAGTCACTAGACTGATGCCTCCATCCTGCGCCAGTCACTAGACTGATGCCTCCATCCTGCGCCAGTCACTAGACTGATGCCTCCATCCTGCGTCAGTCACTAGACAGATGCCTACATCCTGCGCCAGTCACTAGACTGATGCCTCCATCCTGCGTCAGTCACTAGACTGATGCCTCCATCCTGCGTCAGTCACTAGACTGATGCCTTCATCCTGCGCCAGTCACTAGACTGATGCCTCCATCCTGCGCCAGTCACTAGACTGATGCCTCCATCCTGCGTCAGTCACTAGACTAATGCCTCCATCCTGCGTCAGTCACTAGACTGATGCCTCCATCCTGCGCCAGTCACTAGACTGATGCCTCCATCCTGCGTCAGTCACTAGACTGATGCCTCCATCCTGCGTCAGTCACTAGACTGATGCCTTCATCCTGCGCCAGTCACTAGACTGATGCCTCCATCCTGCGCCAGTCACTAGACTAATGCCTCCATCCTGCGTCAGTCACTAGACTGATGCCTCCATCCTGCGCCAGTCACTAGACTGATGCCTCCATCCTGCGCCAGTCACTAGACTGATGCCTCCATCCTGCGCCAGTCACTTGTTACCCATCCAATACAGAATACATTTTTAACTCATCACTCTCCTTAAACCTCTCCACAGTGATGCGCTACCCTATATCTTCTTCAACTCTGTCTACAACCCTTTTTGCCCTCTCTGCTCTGATTATGGCTTTAGCCTAGATTCCTCCTTAATCTGAACCTCACATTCCCATTTCCAAGATTTTCTCTAATCTGCACCAGTCCAGTAGAATGCGCTACTTCAGACAATCAGGTGAATTCCCAATACCCACAATCTTAAGTGTACCCTAAAAACACATCTTTTTAGTGAGGTGTATCATATTCCCTAATCTAACTCATCTCCATTTTCTTCCTCTTTTACATTTCTCCTCAGAACCTGACCTTTTTTATCCCACTGTATCCCCCACACTACATACACGTTAATGCACCTCTTATCTGTATATAGACAGATACTATCTGGTGAGCGGCTCATACAGCTTTATGTATAGTGCCCCAATTATACAAAGGATGGCTGCTCTATTGCACAGAACAAGCACTTGTACTTCTGCATCTTCCCATTTCCTCACAGATTGTAAGCTCATGTGAGCAGGGCCCTCACTCCTCTTGTTCAAATTGTCTACTGGTCTAATACTGTATGTAATGTTCAATCTTGCCTATACATGTTCTCTGTGATTTGATGCAGAATAGGTTAGCGTTATATGAAGATTATTTCTTTTTATCTGCTGCAATACCCTTAATCTGTCTAGCCAGAGTCCTCATTGCATCTCTAGCCTTTAAACACATCCCAACACAAACAGAGCTTTTGGACTAATTTGCTCCAAAGATAAATTTTCTAAAAAAAATGGAACAAAGAGGAACAACAAAAGTAAAGGTCAATTTACCTGAATGTTCATACAGGGAAATATCGTATAAATGTATACAACTTACACCCCAAACTAGTATAAATGTAATGAACACATCAGTAGATTCTTCTGTATAAATGCAAATAATATCTGTGTTACAGCACAGATAGGTACTGTCAAAGTAAATAAATTACTAGCACTAAGACCAGTCATCCATCCTGGGTTATTTTACATACAGCCAAGATCTGTATAGGGAGGCATTAATCTCACACAGAGACATGGTGTCATCAAAAGCACTTCCAAATTTAATGGAATAAGAAGCATAATTTATAGTCTTTGCTATCAGTAATGTATTAAGTTTGCACAACAATGCAAACAAGTTACATAATATCGAGAGTCCCCATATCACGTGATTTACATCTGCAAGTTTTTAATTAGACTTGTGGTCAATAAGTCAGAAATAAACAACAGGTATTTAACTTTCACAGACATGACACCTGTGTTTTCCAAAATAGCTTTGTGCACCTACATTGCCATTTACATAAATCTGTCAAACACATCAGATGTGTCTTTCAGGGCGTACTGTCATGTAGGGTTAAGTAGTGAAATACATATGGTTAGTACAAAAATCAAGAAATAGGGAGTATGTGAATAATTGTAAACACACTTGTATTTTCACTTGCTTATTAAAATGAATTATGTATTCTGTTTGTCAGCTGTATCCTTATCTATGACTGGGATTTTCACCAATTGTGTATTTAATAGAGTTGAACGTACTCTGCCGAGCTTGATGCTCGTTCGAGTATTAGCGTACTCGATGGTGCTCGTTACTCGAACGAGCATCAAATCGTGTTCGACCCCCCCCAAGCTTTTGGCTCCTCCCTGCTGTGACGTGCCTGTTTTGGCAGCGCGCGCCATTTGAAAATTTTTGGTCTGGCAAGAAGGAGAAGAGGGAGAAGGAGAAAGAGAGAGAGACCGACCAAGAAAAAAAAACAAAAAAAAGCTCGGTACCCGGCGTCCCACATACAAAAATGCTCAAGTCTCCCATTATAGTCAATGGGGTTCGTTACTCCAGTAGAGCGCTCAAATTTTACGAAAAGCTCGACTCGAATAACACGGACCCGAGCATTTGGGTGCTCGCTCATCTCTAGTATTTAATTAAAATGATCATGGGAGTCTAGCAAAGCATCTGAGCAGGTGCTCATTAGCAACTACTAGGAATTCCAAAAGCTAGAGCTCCGAAAAGTCCCTCAGTTCTACACCAATAGTCTTAAACTACAATATTATTTCAAGAATACAGTAGTTCATCAGAATGACACAAAGTTACAGAATACAAGTATTAATAGAATTAGAAAGAAAATATAACTGGGGTATTTCCTGCGCCGGGTTTACTACAATTTTTCCATGCATACGGTGTGCTTAATACATTCATATATTTGGTGCATCCCTGGTAACTCTGTGCAGCTCATTGGAAACGTATGCTCAGTCTGGTCTGACGTATGTTTCTGGTGTAATTTATGCCAGTTTCTGGTATAAATCTATATATATAAAGCTGAAAGCCCTCACTGACTGACTGACTCACTGACTGACTCACTGACTGACTCGCCAAAAGTTCTCCAACTTCCCAATGTCGTAGAAACATGAATTTTGGCAAGCATAGATTATCTCCAAAATAGGAAAAGTAATTGGGTCCCAACTCGATTATTCAATTCTAGCGCAAAAGAATTAGCGTCCAAATTTTACGTACGTAATCTAAATCTCTCACTTCCCAATGTCATAGAAACTTAAAATTTGGCACAGGCATTGAATATGTCATAAATAGGAAAAGTTAATGGGTCCCAACTCGATTATTCAATTCTATGCGCAAAAGAATTAGCGTCCAAATTTTATGTACGGAATGTAATTTTCTCATTTTCCGGTGTCATAGAAACGTGAAATTTGGCAGGAGCATTGATTATGTCATAAATAGGAAAAGCTAATGGGTCCCAACTCGATTATTCAATTCTATGCGCAAAAGAATTAGCATCCAAATTTTACGTACGGAATGTATTTTTCTCACTTTCCAGTGTCATAGAAATGTGAAATTTGGCACGAGCATTGATTATGTCATAAATAGGAAAAGCTAATGGGTCACAACTCCATTATTCAATTCTATGCGCAAAAGAATTAGCATCCAAATTTTACGTACGGAATGTAACTCTCATTTTTTCGGTGTCATAGAAACGTGAAATTTGGCAGGAGCATTGATTATGTCATAAATAGGAAAAGCTAATGGGTCCCAACTCGATTATTCAATTCTATGCGCAAAAGAATTAGCGTCCAAATTTTACGTACGGAATATATTTTTCTCATTTTCCGGTGTCATAGAAAGGTGAAATTTGGCACGAGCATTGATTATGTCATAAATAGGAAAAGCTAATGGGTCCCAACTCGATTATTCAATTCTATGCGCAAAAGAATTAGCGTCCAAATTTTACGTACGGAATCTAATTTTCTCACTTTCCGATGTCATAGAAACGTGAAATGTGGCACGAGCATTGATTATGTCATAAATTGGAAAAGCTAATGGGTCCCAACTCGATTATTCAATTCTAGCGCAAAAGAACTAGCGTCCAAATTGTACGTACGGAATCTAATTCTCTCACTTCTTGGTGTCATAGAAATGTGAAATTTGGCACGGGCATTGATTATATCATAAATAGGAAAAGTTAATGGGTCCGAACTCTATTATTCAATTCTAAGTGCAAAAGAATTTTACGTACGGAATCTAATTTTCTCACTTTCCGATGTCATAGAAACGTGAAATGTGGCACGAGCATTGATTATGTCATAAATAGGAAAAGTTAATGGGTCCCACCTCGATTGTTCAATTCTAAGCGCAAAAGAATTAGCGTCCAAATTTTACATACGGAATGTAATTTTCTAACTTTCCGGTGTCATAGAAATGTGAAATTTGGCACGGGCATTGATTATATCATAAATAGGAAAAGTTAATGGGTCCCAACTCGATTATTCAATTCTAAGTGCAAAAGAATTAGCGTCCAAATTGTACGTATGAAATCTAATTCTCTCACTTCCTGATGTCATTTTATATAAAGGAAACGTCGCATGGTTACCTCCCCGTGATGTTTCCTGGGTAACGCAGAGAACTATGCAAAATGGTGAACATATGTTTTTCCGGTATCTCTAAAGTAACCACGGCTTCAGAAGATTTTCCGTGTGAACACCAGATAAACACAAGTACCAAATTAACTCGGGCGAAGCTGGGTATATCAGCTAGTTATACATAAATCTGAGAGTTCGGGTGGCCTTGATCCCTCTGACAAGCTCCGCTCACATTTCCAAAAAGTAACGTGGGTGTGGGCAAAAATGTGCAAGTTTATTTTAAGCGAGAAATACGTAAAACCTTTAATAAATGTGCCCCATTATTTTAACAGGGGGCTGGTAGTTTAGTCTTCCCCAGCAAGAGCGATCAATAGCCAACACTGGGGGAAAGGAACCATGTGGATGCCTGTTGGAGCTGGCACTAGGAGGAAGGTGAGGGTAACAGTGTGACATGCACAGCTGAGTGGGGCAATGCTGCCGACTTTTAAAACACAATGTGGAAAGGAAAGAAAAAAAGGAGATAAAAGCACCTTTTATATGCTTGTGGGTTTATGTCAGGCTGTCTGCAGGTTTTAATCCAGCGCACTCCGCAGCATAGTCACGCCATTTCTGTTTACTAGAACTGTCAATCACACCGCATGCAGACACATTGCATCACACATAATGTGAGGTTACTGAGCAAGTGACACGGGTAAACGCTCCGCACAGATGATACTCTTACAAGCGCTGGTACAGGCTGCACTTACTATTCATATCACACACAGTTTCTATGTAACTTCCTGCATGTAGGCAATAACATATTTTGTTAACTTTGTGCTACAGAAACAGTTTGCCAACTCCGAGCGTTGATCTCTTTGGCCATCTGAATCAGGTCACACAGGTGGTGGCATACTATATGGTTGCACTATCAGGACCAGCATCACGTACAATTACAGAGGGCCCCCGACTACCCCAAGCCTGGCTTGACAAGTGCGGAGGATGTTTGCCCAAATTATAAAGGGCTATACTAAACCCAGTAGATCCTGGCAAAAGCCCTGGTTTGCTGGCGGTAATGTTGGCCTGGGCACTACACAAGAGTGTATGTACTATAGAGGCAAACTATGAGACTTCTATGAGGCCCATGGAGAAAGCGGGCGCCAGCTTTGATTGCACCTACTGGGTAGGGAGAACATAATGAGGGACCCATTTAAATTTTTGCTATGGGGCTCTATCTCTTGTATGCACACAAATGGCACTGCAGCTGCAATCACAACTTTTGAGAGTTGCACACATTGCAATCATAACTCACATTGATCCTACAGATATGACCCAACTCATGGTCATGGTCATGTATTATAAGTCACTGTGTAGCCTTTATTTAAGCAGGACTGTATGTACTTGAATGTTAGAACATTGGGTACCATGAAGAGGAAGCTGTACATTGGCAGTACTCCTTTGTAGAGGGCTTTATCTGGAGTGTACTTGTACGGTAGTTTTGTAGAGGTTCCAAAACTTTCATCAAAGTAGCGGTCTAAGATTTAAAAAAAAAAGCCAGCTTTTTCATTGTCACCCCAAAAACAGCGCCACTCTTGTCTGTGGGAAGCATCTGGTATTACAACTTAGCTCTATTCAAGAGATTTACACCTGTAATCCCTCCCCAAGCAGCGACAACAAGGTACAATCATAAGCCATCATTAGTTACTGCACCCGGATGTACATTTATGTCGTAATGATCTCACAGGTACTGCTACTGCACAAAAAGATCAACCAGGACGCATCTGAAAAGAAGAATACAAAAATATGGGGGTAACTGAGGGACTGAGTTGGCATTAGCACTTGGCAAACCCAGGCAGATATTGGAGCCCACTACGTCTGTGGGTAAAGGCCACTCAAGGGTGGGGACAATCTGGTCCTCGTACTTTGAAATCAAACAAATCCGCCATCTTAAAGTCATGGATACATTGGATTATGATAGCTGCACTGCAGGAAGCAGAGTGCTTCTTGTTCTGCTGACTGTTGCCTTCTCTCACGCAAATTGTGCTATAATTTTATCCTGCCGCCTGCGTCATTCTTTATGATTCTGGCCAGAAGAGGCCAAAGCAGAGGATGGAGGACACCGAGGGAGCATGTTAAAGGGGAGATTATTATGTTATTGTAGGGGCACAATGGGGCCTTATTAAAGGGGTTGTCCCGCGAAAGCAAGTGGGGTTATACACTTCTGTATGGCCATATTAATGCACTTTGTAATGTACATCGTGCATTAATTATGAGCCATACAGAAGTTATTCACTTACCTGTTCCGTTGCTAGCGTCCTCGTCTCCATGGTGCCGTCTAATTTCAGCGTCTAATCGCCCGATTAGATGCGCTTGCGCAGTCCGGTCTTCTCCCTGGTGAATGGGGCCACTCGTGCCGGAGAGATGGTCCTCGTAGCTCCGCCCGTCACGTGTGCCGATTCCAGCCAATCAGGAGGCTGGAATCGGCAATGGACCGCACAGAGCCCACGGTGCACCATGGGAGAAGACCCGCGGTGCATCGTGGGTGAAGATCCGGCGGCCATCTTGCTAAGGTAAGGAAGAAGTTGCCGCAGCGCGGGGATTCGGGTAAGTACTAAACGTTTTTTTTTTTTTAACACATGCATTGGGTTTGTCTCGCGCCGAATGGGGGGCCTATTGAAAAAAAAAAACCCTGTTTCGGCGCGGGACAACCCCTTTAATGACTCATGGTGCACAGTGGGACCTATAATGGCTTGGGGGCCACAGCAGGACCTATTCATTACTAAACAGGCACAGCAGAACTTATAAATTACTCAGTGAGCACAATAAGCCCTATAGTTTATTAAGTGGGCACAGCAGGACCTATACATTACTAAGCAGGCACAGAGTTGGCTATAAATTACTAGGTGGGACTCGATGACTGTCGCCCTGCGGGATCATCTGTTGGGCTCATTAATGCAAGTTACGTTAAAGTGGTTTTCAAGCAAATACTACTGAGGACCTCTCCTCAGGATGGGTCATCAATAGTTGATTAGCTGAGGTGCAACATTGGGACCCCAAATGATCAGCTGATTGTGGTGCTCACAGAGGGCACCCAATATATGGATACAGAGTGGAAGCAGTTAGCTCTGACCCCTGTGTAGTGGCCAGCGATGGTAACTGCAGGTGCAGTGCTCATCAAAATCAATGGGATCTATGCCTGCAATTATCAGCGCCGGCCACTACACAGGGGTCGGAGCTAACAGCCTTTCCCCCCATAACCATGTGTTGTGGTGCTAATAGAAGGCATCCAATTAGCTTATTGGTTAGGGTCCTAAATGGTTGACCCCAGCTGAAAAACTATTAATGAACCATCCTGATGACAGTTTATCAATAGTATTTGCACTGCAAACCCCTTTAATCGAAGGACAATCCTCCTCTCAAGTCGTCACCAAGAATCTGTGGAATACTTAATTTATCCTAAAATCAGCTATTGCAAACAGACCCCCCTCTTAATAGCTGATTGCTGGACCCCAGTAGTAGCACTGCTTGCAATCAGCTGGACTACCTCTTTAAGTCTACGGCTACCTTTACTCATATTCTGTGACCCCCTGGAATGTGGAGTCAATACAGAGACAGGAGAATAAATGACGTTCCGGCATTCCATCCAAGCAGTGATATAGATATAAATATAAGTGCACCGTGTCTTGTTTTCTACCACAAGCTTCCTGCTGCTAAATTCAATCAGTCTTCACTCTGATGTAGTTCAGAATGTTTGCCGTACACACTGACAAGGCTTTAAATCAATATTTGCCATTCTCGTCAGGTGGAGAAGGACAAAATAAAGAGTAGTAAAACTAGGAGAAATAAATACATTGTCATGTGCGTACGAAACGGTTCATCTGTATAAATGAGAGCTGTTATACAGTATGCAGAGATGTAGCAGAGTGTCGACAGCTTGTCATTCTGTACTCCGACACTCCAAGTCGTATCTCAAATGGAAACGTCCAGCTTTTACATGGAACCATAGAATAGTAGAGTTGGAAGGGACCTCCAACCCCCTGCTCAGTGGAGGATTCACTAAATCATCCCAGACATCTACATATATCCATCAAGAACACCTAAAGGTCCTTTTACACGGACTGATTGGGCCTGAACGTAAATACAAATGTTCGTTTGCCCTACAACTGGGCTGTGCAATAGGACAATCAGCCAACAAACGAGCAAACACTCGGCTGATTGTGTCATTTAAGCGAGTATAAAAATGCTCGCTGGTCTCAGCACATTACCCCATGTAATCAGGGGCAGCCGATCGATGACAGACATACAATCCTGTTAGCCCATGTGTCATGCCCATAGAGCAGCTAATAAACGGAATGGGAGGACTGGAATACCCAGAGAGGCATCAAAACTGAGATTATTTACCCTGGAAAATAGACGACTAAGGGGCAACCAAATAACTATGTATAAATACATGAGGGGACAATACAAGGATCTCTCCCCATGATCTGTTTATACCCAGGACTGCGACGGTAACAAGAGGGCATCCTCTATGTCTAGAAGAAAGCAGGTTTCATCACCAACACAGAAGGGGATTCTTTACTGTAAGAGCGGTGAGACTGTGGAACTCTCTGCCTGAGGACGTAGTGATGGCAAAATCCATAGAGGAGTTTAAGAGGGGACTAGATGGCTTTCAGGAGCGCTATGATATTACAGGATATAGGCATTAGGTGACCAGTGGGTTGTTGATTCGGGTCTTAGAGTTGGGTAGGAACTGAAACGTTGGTCCACGGATTATTCTGACTGCCATATGGAATTAGGAAGGATTTTTTTTTTGCCTTCCTCTGGACCAAGTGGGGTGGGGGGGGGGGTTGAAACAGGCTGAACTAGATGGACATTGCCTTCATTCAGCCTAACATACTATGTTAATCTGCCTGTGTACATAGAGGAAACGAGTGCTGACTGACATGCTCATTGTCGGACAGTAGTTTTTAGCATGGCGCTTATTGGCCCGTGTGAAAGCACCATAAGGTTTTGTGTACATCGCATTTTTGGCATATTTGCTGGGAAAAGCCCAGGCTTCAACTCCAAACCTATCCATACGGCTCTGTTCAACTGACAGAGGAGCGTCCTTTTGGCCTCCATCGGTTGGTATATGGGTCGTCTTACACGTCTTACACAGGACGATTCTCAGGTGCTTCTGCGCCCAACAGCCTTCTCAGTGATTATCATTCTCTTGCTTTCACGCAGGAGTGAGGATGGCTCAATGAATGGAGGTGGAGCAGGTCGTAGATCGTTCCAGCCGCCAACCTACAATCACAGTAAACAGGCAGTCGTTCACAGAAGAATGACTGCCTCTTCACATGGGCCAATTGTCATTTGATTTTTAAGCCTGCACAATGAATTATCGTTCGTCGTTCAGTCACTGCCGACATTTACACTGAACGATTATTATTCAGATTCCTGCGATCAGTGAGAATCTGAACTATTATCAAGAGTGTAAAAGGGCCCTATTGTCTGTATGTTATGATTTTTTTTAGCCACTTTCCGACTAGAAGTGTTACCTCCCCTCAGGCATAGACTACCTTGATGTTTATATTCTATGGGCAGCCAGGAACTGGATAAACTATATAGAAATACATAGTTGACCATGTTTGCCTACAGTAGACATCTAGAGGCTTACCATAAAACAGCCTATACTGCGCAATATACTTTTTTTTGCCTATGCACTAACTATATGCCTAACACTTGTATGCAAATTATGCTTTTTTCAGATTCTCCATTTATAGACAATTTGTTTATCCACGGATTGCTGTACACTCAGGTGCTTCTGTAGCCTTTTCCAGCTTTACGCGTCTCTATCATGTATCTTCTGAAGCCATCTAAAAAAAGTTGCATCGAGCCATGCTTCACAATACCTAGTCTCTCTTCAGAAAAACTGATTTCTCAGTAACCAGGCTTCTTGCTTTTATTTATAGGGCAAAGCACCTTTGAAACTCTCACATTCAATCTCATCTCCTTAATCAAAATGCTTTTTTGCCAATTAGCTATTGGAAAAGCCGTTAAACACAGAGGTTCATTTACATTGTCTCCTTGCACTGTGAATGATTACTCAATATCCTCAATAAAGGAAACCGCAGTTTATTAGTAATCAATGCAGAAATCCTGGTGTTCCACAGGGTTCACATACTTTTTCTTGCAACTGTATCTAGCTAGTACAATTCCTTTAATTTAGCTTGAATAGGACCTGACTGGTGTTCATTCAACAGTCTAAAAAACTGGATGGATAAGGACATATACAGTATACTATAGAGCGGATATTGAAAAGTATCACCGTGGGCATACAAGTGTACGTGGTGGGTATACCTACACAGGATTCTTGGTCAGTGGAGAGCGGAGTGCTGCAATACTACAACAAAGTAGGAGTAAGGTCTTGTATCACTAAGAAGTTTAATTTGTTCCAAACAGTAAAGCAGAAGAGACACAGAATCCCTGCAGTGTCCTGAATGATGATTCCCTTTAAATGTGACAGCTAATTAATTAAGCCTTGAAACTAAATTCATCCTCACAAGCAGAACATATTCTAAATCCCTCTCATAGCCGGGGCAGGATCTCAGGTGTCTGAAGATCCAACTCATTTCTGTCAAAACCCAACAACTGACAATAAAGTATTAAGTAGGATCAAGTAATGGAAAATAATAATGACTATTACACGGCTCGCATCGTGAAGGGAATACATTAAAGTCCCGGCAGATGAAAGCGCAATACCGGGGAAGGGGGACAATGGAGACGGAGGTAAAGGTGGCACTTCTGCGAGCAGCCGGAGACATAACAGGCAGAAGGATTGAGGTCAGTGACCTTGAAATGAAGTTGACTCAAGGTCATAAATTGTTAATCTGAAGAACAAAGCGGGGAAGCTTCAGGAAAGAGCAGAAGTGACACCAGTATAAAACGTGATACAAAGACAAGTAAGGATACAAGCCTATAAACCGTCCATGGTATTATACACCCATTAGCCATAACCTAAAGCCACTAATAGGTGAAGTAAATAACATTATCACATGACAATGACACCTGTCAAGGGATAAAATATTTAAGGCAGCAAGTGAACAGTCAGCTCTTGATGTTGATGTGTTAGAAGCAGGAAAAATGGGCAAATGTAAGGGACTCGACAAGGGTTTAACTGTGATGGCTAGACAACTGGGTTAGAGCATCTCAATCATCTGAAGTGTTCCTGGTATGTAGTGGTTAGTACCTACCAAAAGTGGTCCAAGGAAGCTCAACTGTTGGACTGGCAACAGGGGTATGGGCAGCAAAGCTGACTGTTGTGTAAGGTGACTGAAGGATAGCCCATCTGGTCCGATCCAACAGAAAAACTATTACACAGAGATCCGGTTGAGTCCATGCCTCAATAGCTTTTAATGATATGGCTGATCGCTATAATGCTCTATTATCCTCACTGCTCTACTATTAGTTCCTGTAGCTTTACGACTTATTAACACAAGCGTATATCGGCTGCCGGTTTCGAGGCCGGACAATATACGCTACCATCTGATGCACTGGAGTCCAATGCAGACGTATTCCCATGGCATAAAAGCGCCTGACCGGCCAATATAGCTGGGCAGCAAAGATAGTCCTGGAACTATCTTTTCCAGTCGGAATATGGCTGCTGCCATAGACTCCAAATGGGAGCCAATGATAGTTACCGGAGAAGGGAGTTGGGAGAGGGTATAGCAGCGTGACTGCTAAACTCCCTAACCCTTCTTTCGTCCTCTCTGCCCCTTGCCGGCTGTTTGCAACGGGAGGAGGCCCCCTCCCATTGCCCGCTGCCAACAAACGCGGAGAGGGGGCGAGAGCTTAGCACACTAGCTCCCACCCCAACCCGCCTCTTCCCCTTGCAGAAAGCCGGCGAGGGGGCGGGAAGGGGGAGAACAGCTTAGCAGAACTAAATTGTCTCCCCCCTGCCCAACAGCATTGCGGGCTCAGCGTATATGTGTTGGCCAGGGCCGTCTGAACGGTCGCACAAACGTTAGATTTGTGCGCCCGTTCACGTGTTTTTAAAGCACTGGCGGTCGCACCTAAAAACGCCAAAGGCCGTGTGAAAGAGCCCTTTTAGATATACTGCTAGAAATCAAGATACAGTAGAGATTGGATGCTCATTATTATATATCTAATGAGGATAGGCTCATCACTAAGGGGTAGACCGCGTCCACTCTAAAGACTTTATTGGTTGAGGTCTTGTAGTAGGGAAGTCACTTTTCTAATATACCCTCCTTTCCAACTCTGCCTCTGAGAAATATTCTCAGAGCATACAATGGAGGGGCTTTTATATGCTGCCCACTTAGATCACATTACGAAGTGGGCTTTTTAGTGCAGAAGTTCCTATCCACATTTACAAGACTATACTTCCAGCGTGTAACAACCCCTACCGCATTTGACAAGAACTCTTCTCAAAGAAAGGTTTGGGACAGGAAGTATATTGAGAAGCTGCACCCTATCCCAACCCGATCGTGGTTAGGGCTCCTTTGTTGTAACTCAGTTATTGACTTACAAAAGAGGGACACTGCATGATGAAAAGATTTTGGTCAAAAATAAAACCTACCCCTTTACTGTAACCATTTCCTTCTTTTAGGATACTAGAAGACGGAAGACTCTTTTTGGCTCCTTCCAACCCTAAACACCCCCAGTCACGCCCTCCCCACCCCCAATTATTTAGCAAGCAGGATGCATTATCTGCAAATCCCAGGAGTTGTGATTTCCGTATTGTGCACTAATGAGGGCAAGTTGTAAACATGTATAGAATGGCTGGGTAATATTAAGCGGTAGACACCAGCGGTTCTCCGTGTAAAATGAGACTTAGGGGTGAAAAGGAATTTGCATGCTCCACTCAGAATAATCCTAATCCTAATGTTTGTGGGGTTTGCCATGGAAGGTATGACCACCATAAATTGTGCCATGTTTTCTTAAGAAGGCTATGCATCTGCATTAAATTCAGGGCAGATTGTTTTCTTCACCCCTCCACAACCTTATTGGTTTATTTTAGGGAAAGGGGGAAAAACAAATTTTATATGAAATGATCTACAACTCACAGCCCCGTAAAGGTGAGCCGACGAGCGCCAAGATAACAAACACAAAATATTTCCATCCTAATCAAAAACTATGATTAATTATGATGCGGAGGACCTTCCGTGAGCAGTCTATTAATTATACATAAAACCATTAATTAGATACAAAGATGGTAATTTATTGTCATCGCAAAGGGCAATAAAAAAAAAAAAAAAAAGTGTTGATAAGCCTTTTAATGGCTCGTACTGCTCTTTGAAAGTGAGATGGAAACTCTGAATACAGGAACTTCAAAATGACTCATTAATGTTTTATATGTCGTAACGGGCACGGATTTATTAAATAGAAGTAATCATTTCCCAGCTGCAAACAGGATTAAGAAGAAATCTAAACACAAAATCAGCCTCTCAATAAGGGGTGTTTTTTTCCGCAATGGGTATAGGAGCGTGATAATGTAATTTAAAGGTGGACCTTTGTGTACTGCATGTTAACTAATGAATGGAAATTGTGCTCCTATTTTTTTAGAATTCTGCACACAAAACGCCTCAAGTTCATAAGTTATTGAAAAGAAAGAAATAAAGCGGAAAGATACGGAAACCTTGTAAAACGGACGCCAAAGAGCTGACTGTCTCACAACAGAAGTGAATGGTTCCTTTTGTTTCCGTTCGGGGATTTCATCACAGCGCTGTTTTCAGACCCCCGAGCGGAGTCTCACAGCATGATCAGTGTGAATGCTTCCTAACCCTATCCTTCTTGAAATATATGGGAATTGTTACAAATCCTTGTACTACCGCCTCCACTACCCAACAGGGTGTCACTCAACCTAAGCAGTCTATACATCCCCAACAATCAATATACCCCCTAGTCCATTTGAGCTCCTTCACTTGGCAGCATTTTTGGTTCTTTTTTCCAACGGCATACACCAAAATTTGCAATAAGGAAAGTTCCCCTTTTCTGAGACGGGACATACACGGTTACTCTTCTGCATTCATTGTATTTTGTATTCTCACTCTTTTTACATATCATATTATACAGCACCATGGAAGAGCATAGCATTATGTAAGTACAGTGAATATCCCATATTTTGGCACCTAATAACTTGAAAAACTAGCATGTCATTAACCCTTTCCAATCCACTGTCTGACGTCTAAAGACATTATGATTTAGGGCTGTACAGCTCTGATGTTGTAAGATGCCCCTCTTGGTTCTCTTACTGTATATTGCCAGCCTCTCTGCTGTCGGAGCCTATCCAATGTGTCACCTCATGCAGTACTGGCTTTAGCCAGCAGATAGCGGCGTTGTTTAACAGGAGAAAAAGAGTAAGCCCCCTAGGAAAGCCAAGATACAAATTGGATTGGAAAGGGTTAAAGGTTAACTAAGTAAAAACAAACAAACCAAAAACTTTTCACATGTCAAAGAGACATGCCAAAAGTATTGATTTTTTGAACTCCGGGTGCAGAGACGCTCAGTAATTGCTAAAACAAATGGGCAGAAGTGCTCCGCTAATTGTTCGTCAGGTTCCATCATTGCTCAGAGCAATGTACGGGACCCGTAGATGGTCCATGAAGTCTGCACACCACTGGACAAGCTCAGCTGCCTGTTTTAGTGATCACTGAGGGTCTCAGCACCTGAACTCCTACTGATCAATATTTAACATGTCATTGTGACAGGTCAGATGTTTTTTAAGCTTATTTAGGCTTTTGAATAGTGCCATACTTGGTCAACAGGAATTTAGACTTGGCAGATCTTCAGCAGCTCAAATGCTGCTCATAGAGAAGTCTCCATATGTACCTGTCTGCTCCAACATCAATGCATCAGCACCATGCCTGCATACTAGGGTAAGATTGCTGATACTTCAAATAGATTGACCCTGGTGATCTAGCAACGACAGCACTGAGGAGATGATGCCTGTGCCCGATATATACTCTACACAGAGGCTCCAAATATGTAGCCCAGACATGGAGCTAATGTGCATGCTTATGGCCACATGCATTTAAAGAAGCCAGGAGGTCACAATTAGGGACTTTTCACACATGACAGAATTAGTCTAAGCAGACATTTCTGTGTCACAATGTTATCCCTATGGGGATTGAATTCATTTTACAGTTTCATGGAAAAGGTAAAAAAAATAAATAAATCACCAAATAATTAAAGGGGTTGTCTCGTGAAATCAAGTGGGGTTATACACTTCTGTATGGCCATATTAATGCACTTTGTAATGTACATCGTGCATTAATTATGAGCCATACAGAAGTTATTCACTTACCTGCTCCGTTGCTAGCGTCCCCGTCGCCATGGATCTGTCTAAATTTGCTGTCTTCTGGCGTTTTTAGACGTGCTTGCGCAGTCCGGTCTTCTCCCTGGTGAATGGGGCCGCTCGTGCCGAAGAGCTGGTCCTCGTAGCTCCGCCCCGTCACGTGTGCCGATTCCAGCCAATCAGGAGGCTGGAATCGGCAATGGACCGCACAGAGCCCACGGTGCACCATGGGAGAAGACCCGCGGTGCATCGTGGGTGAAGATCCCGGCGGCCATCTTGGTAAAGGAAGAAAGAAGTCGCCGCAGCGCGGGGATTCGGGTAAGTAATAAATTTTTTTTTTTAACCCATCCCTTGGGTTTGTCTCGCGCCGAACGGGGGCCTATTGAATAAAAAAAAAACCGTTTCGGCGTGAGACAACCCCTTTAAGTGTTTACCATAAAAACAGGATTTAAATGAACAGTAACTTTTCATACAACTTCTGCTCATCTAACAGCCAATGCTTGTATAATCAATCTTGTAATATATTTACATGACTTTTTTTTTTGTTTTATTGCTGAAGATCAAGTTTAAAATGCCTGCCACTATGGGGTCTTCCTTCCAGCATGCTTTGCAATCCACTGCCTGTTGTTGGGGCATTCTGCTTCTCTAATAACAGGTAGGTTCTAGAAGTGGGTTTGGGCTATATTCACAGGCTGACCCGTGCACTCAGAATGAGCAGGGCTCTGCTTGCGTCAGATCGTTACAGATTTGTTGACATATAGGAAAGCGGACACGGAGAACTGGTCTGTGTATGACATTATATGACATACCATTTCTGCAAGTACTTTGCTGAATGTCGGACTCCTCAGTTACTTCATACAAAGGGACGAGCATTCAAAAGCTAGCTTGCAGCTGATAGGAGCAGAATTATGCAAGGCAACATGGGATGTATCAGAGAGGAAGTCCCCATCCCTACAGTACTGACCCCAAATGTAAGTGGATTGCAAACAGCAGAACAGCATAAAAACTGGAAAATCTAAGTGGAAAAGTGAATTGCTAGTACCCAAACTGGGTGCAAATGTAAGAATGCTACAGTTTGTTGCTGTTTAGAATTCGTGTGATGTTTTCTTTTTAATGGTATTGTCTCTTTAAAAGGAAGCGGGAACCGAGGAATAGAACTGAGCAGAAAGGGACAGGAAGTAGAAGGTGGACAGAAGGCAGCTAAGCTGTAGATAGGAGAAGAAACTCCCTACTTACCCTTGGTGCTATAGGACTGTAATAATTATCCTATGGACAGTTTTCCTCTGGTGAACAGGGAAAGGAGGCTGAATATAAAGTCAGTTCCAAGCGACTCCTCCACTCCCTCACTGCCCACGTCAAATCCCCGCCAGCGGATTGGAGAGAATTCATCCCTTGTCGGCTGAACACAGAGTTGCTGAAGGTATCCCATGCCAATGGCCCTAAAGACTGTTTGCTGCTTATTCCAGTTAACCAGGATAAGACTGTGATCTAAGCACCATTTACGCTGACTTTTGTAACTTTATTGACATACTGTGACAACACAGATTATCAAGCCAAACACAAGTCGGTTCCCTGTTCCACAGTTATTAAACTAGTTGCTCATTCTCCAACGACGACTCTTGATAGCTATGTGAGTTACCCTCCGAGCCCCCGGGCTACTGCAGCCAACAGGACCTGCTTTAAGACCTGGCCATCCTCTGAACCAATATGGCTGGAACCGGTTCATGAACCCCCCACTAAAGGACCATGACCTTGCTTATGGAGCTCGGTCTGGCGCTTTCTGCTCCAGAGTGCGGTACAGTTGTCACTGACCTGGAAAACCCTGAACCCATTGTCGGCTCCGTCATACATAAACAGCAGCGGCCAGTGAGGACCGGGGCGGGTTATGCCATTTTTTTTTTTTAACTTTGCTATGCTTTAAACAATAAGTCATTTTCTAATTACACATTTTCTTTAATTTCATATATGTAGGGGGGTGTGGCTTACCGATGGCAGGATAAGACGCTCTTCAGCTCAGCTCCCGTTCTGTCCACCACATTTTCAAGCCAGGCACCAGCATTTAGAAAAAGCAGGCACTTAAACCCCTTATAATGGTCAGGAAGAGGACCCAGCCCCACACTGCAGCGTCAGTGGAGAGAGACTCCAGCGGTATAAACCGCTTCCTCAGCTCCGCGGCCCCTGCCGACAGACAAGCGGCAGACAGGGAGGAGCATACCCCTGAGGCAGTGCCCGCATCTCCACCAGTGGAGGACCAGCGCTCACACCTCAACGGAGACAGCGGTATCCCCGCGGCTCACGCGGCTTCAGAGAACGGAGGTGAGGGAAGGGCGGGGGAGAGCTCAGCGGTCGCTGAAGTCCCGATAATGGCAGCCATGCAGGGACAAGAGGCACACCCTACCTTCACAGTGGCCCCAGGTTTCTCTGCCGATGGACTCCAGAGGCATGCAGATAGCACCCCACAGGTGGTGGGGGACGAGATGGAAGAGGGGGCAGCAGACCACAAAATGTGTGCAACAGCGGCTCCCTGCACGGCAGATGGAGCTGCTGACTAAAAAATGGCGGCGACCCAGGCAGCCCTGACATGTGAACCACCCAGCAGCACAAGCAAGAAAGGGAAGCCTGAACCGCACCATACCCCAGCTGACAACCACAAGAACAGTGTGAGTACCAGGGGTTCACACCCCACATACATATGCACCTCATACCAGAGTCCCCCAAATAAGGATAGGATCACTAGTGCACCTTTGTGGCATTCATCCCCCCCTCAGGACCCTTGGGGGAATGGCGCTCCTTGCTCCCCCCCCTCTCCGAACACGTACACAGAGGACAGTGAATGGGACTAGAAGGCTCACATTAGAGCACTTCCTACTAAAACTGAAATTAACTCTTCATTCTCTCACCTTGAACAGTCACATAAACAAGCAGTGACGCAGATTCAAAAGGATAACAACAGATCGATCACGGAGTACAAGCTATAGAAGAAGCATAGGAACATACTAGCTCAATTCTTGAATCTCACAGGCAAGTCATTATGACCCATTCCACCCAGATATCTAATATTCTTGCACAGATCGATGATTTAGAAAACAGACACTGGAGGAATAAAATCCGCGTGAGGGGCCTTCTAGAAGACATCACCAATACACAGCTGGAGCGGTGGGCCCAGGATTTTTTCGGGTCTCTTATCCAGAGACCCAGGGACAATCCTATTGAAATCGACCGTATACATAGAACACTCGGCCTGAAGACCCTCGACCCAAAACGCCCACGGGACGTTATTTGTCGTATACATTTTTACAAAGTTAAGGAGGACATCTTAAAACAAGCCACAAGAACAGAAAACCTGTCCTACCATGATGCGCCTATCCGCCTGTTACCAGACTAAGCTAGAAGAATCTTACAACTTCGCAAAGCTTTAAAGCCGCTGCTGAAGGCTCTTAAAGGGAAAGACATACCATATAGATGGGGCTACCAATTCCAGTTGGTGGCATGAAAGAATGGCAAATCCGCCACTTTTTGTATCACACGACCTTTTAGATCTAGCTCCCACTAGCTCTATGGGAGTCCTTTGGTCTTACCACGTTCCGTTCTTTGGGGCCCTGCAGGGTTTCACAGAGGGGAGAGCAAACCATTCTTGGCACCTTAATGACAACCTCCTTAAGGATCCTCTTTGTGTGGATGAAGTAAAGCAAACAATCCAGAATTACATAGCCGACCATGCTCAGGACTCCTCCTCCCATCCTATCCAACGGGAAGCCCTAAAATGTGTGATTAGGGGAGTATTTAAAAAGAAAATATACACAAGGACTTAGAGGTTTACTGACTAGATTGGGCAATCTCGAGTCCTCCAACAAGACAGTGGGGTAAGATCCTCTCCACCTTAGACCAGCAATCACTATACGCTAGAGATAGATGGTATGGGAGCTTTTACGAACACGGGAACAAATGTGGCCGACTTTTGGCCAGGGCTCTCCACCCCAGGACATCTACTCCTAATATACTCTCACTAAATTCTCCATCTAAGGGAATAATTCACTCCAATAAAAACACATTAGATTGCTTTAAACAATATTATCAAAAGCTTTATAACTTGCGGGGGGGCCGGGATGATGGACAGACCCAAGATACATCAGCAATTAAGGAGTACTTGGATAGGTTCGCATCGGGGGCGCTCCCTGTGGAGGCTGTTAATTATTTGGAGGGTAACATTTCTGAACAAGAGATAAAGGAAGCAATTAAAAATGTAAAATTAGGAAAGAGCCCAGGCCCGGACGGTTTTATCCCACGCTTCTATAAGATGTTTGGTGACCTCCTGAGCCCTTCCTTATCTGAGGCCTTTAACTCCATCTCTAGAGAATGCCCTTTCCCACCTCAGGCCGTACAGGCAATAATCACAATTATTTCCAAACAGGGGAAAGACCATACACTCTGTTCTAACAACCGCCCCATTTCCCTACTAAACATTGACACCAAAATGTTCTCAAAAATTCTGGCATCTTGCCTGAAACCCCTTATTAATCGGGAACAGTCAGGCTTTGTCCTGGGCTGTGAGGCAAGGAACACTACTTTTAGAACAATCTCATTGATCTCGCATGCTCACCTCTCGGGGACCTCCTTATGCTTATTATCTGTGAGAAGGCATTCGATAGGGTGCATTGGGGGTTCCTGGAGGCGACCCTGAGGAAGATTAGGTTGGGGCCCAGATTTATTGCCTGGGTCATGGAACTTTACTGCGACCCCTCAGCTAGAGTCAGAGTGAATGGTGCCCTTTCTGCCCCGCTTAAAATAAAGAACGGAACAAGACAGGGGTGCCCCCTTTCTCCCTCTATGTCCTGGTGATGGAGTCCCTGGCCAACGCCCTTAGGAACAACCCAGACATACGTGAGTTCCAATCAGATACTTCTGAACATAAGCTCTACCTTTTCGCGGATGACCTCAATGTATATCACAATCCCCCGGATCGCAATCCCAGTAGCCCTAGAGGAATTTGAGAGACTCGGTAAAATTAGCAATTTTAAAGTCAATATAAGCAAATCGGAAATTCTTAATATAACAATCCCATTAGAGGTCGTTTTGGCGGTCAGCAATTTCTCTGCTATGAAGTGGAGGAAGGACCACATTAAATACCTGGGCATTAATCTCACCAGCGACCCTAAAATCCTATTCGAAGCAAACTTTAAACTGATGATCAATAGTTTTGGAAGAGATCTGAAGAAATGAAGACCCCTTACGTTACTATGGTTTGGAAGAATTAATGCACTAAAGATGGATGCTCTGCCTAAGTTTCTATATCTCTTCCAGACTCTACCGATAAGAATCCCCAAAGTGTACCTGACAAAACTCTGCAAACTCTCAACAGAGTTTGTCTGGGGTGGAACGAGAGTGAGGGTTAAATTTAAGACCCTTATCAGAAGGAAGGGGGAGGGAGGAAAGGCTTACCCAGTTTCTCTGCTTATCACAGGGCATCTATATGCAGATGTGTCCTAGATATTCTTCACAATAACCCCGCCAAACTATGGGTGGAGCTGGAGTGTGAGAAATTCTCCGCCCTCACGATGGGCTCTTTCTGGCTAGCAGGACACCTTTACTTTCGCCACTTTTGAAACAGATCCTGGAGGCATGGAATGGTTTCGCCACTAGTTCGGGTTTGGTCTCTCGTCCTGGTCCCTTAACATCGCTGGTTGGTAACCCCGACCTTCCGGTCCTTCTAGAGGGTTCCCCTCTATTGACGAAGAGAGATACCCCGGCTCTAAGAGTCAGGGATGTAATGTGGACTCTTGGAGTTCGTCCAATGGACGAGATCCTGGATGGAAGGGGCCCTCGGACAGGAGCGTGGTTCCAGTACTTGCAAATTAGACATTTCATTTTGTCCCTGGGCCCTTTGGCCCTCCTCCGGACCCCCCTCTCCCAGTTTGAACAAATGTGTGTCTCCTCTACAACGGGCCCAGCAAGGGTCTCCCCATTGTACAGTCTTTTACTGTCTGTGGAGACATGAGATGGCCCTCCTGGATTTGTTGGGGGCTGGGAGAGAGATTTGGGGAGACCCTTTCGGGAGGAGGTTTGGAACAAGGCCTTCACATTAACACACATTGGCGACCTCCTCTAAATTCCAAGAGACTAACTACAAGATCCTATCTAGGTGGTACAGGACTCCTGCACGCCTGGCAAAAATGTTCCCCCTGACCCCGGACACTTGCTGGAGATGCCATGGTGGAGGGGCGATTTCTTGCATATTTGGTGGTCCTGCCCATTGGTCCTACCACTGTGGCAAGATATCATTAACCTCTATAATGCGGTTTACAAAGATAGCGTGATCCTCTCACCGCCGGCGGCCCTGCTGTCCATGATACCGGTACTCCTATCAAGGACCAAAAAAAGTATTCTAAAATTTTTTCTCATTGCCATGAGACAGACGATACCTAGCCTTTGGAAGTCCTCCTCTTGTGGATCTTGTGGTTGGAAGCCCTCGACAACATAAATCGAATGGAGGACCTGAGCGCAACAGATAAAGGTAACAACCAAAACTACTTTACCACATGGACGGCGTGGATTCTATTTAGGAACTCCACAGAATTGAAAATTTGGCTCCTCTTAGGTTTGACTGATGTGTTACGTAATTGGAAACTTGGCTCTGGGCCCCCGACCTCTGACGATAGACGCCCCCCCCCCCCTCTGACGATAGACGCCCCCCCTCCTTTCCTCACCCTATCCTACCCATGTTTCCCCCTTGTCCGGATATGTGTACTTGGTTTCAGCATCTACTTGCCTGCATTTTATATATTCTAAAGCCGACCCCATGGCCCTGGAGGTGTTAAGCCGAAGCCCAATAGGTGTGAGGTGGATTGGGACATCGACGGCAAGCCCAGGAACCCGGGCAACATATGTTCTTTTCTTCCTGTTTAAATAGGCTTCATCATTCTTTACTGCAACAGTTATTCCAACGATGCTGTAATATGTTCTTGCATTGGAAAACTCAATAAAATAATTTGAACTATAATTTCATATATGTATAGTTGTGAGTGTATAGAGTTGCTTAACAGCCGACAGGACCAAGGACAATATATCAATAAACTTTTCTAGACCTGTAAAGGAAAATCTGCATAGTCGTTCAGTGACCCATTCCTCTGTACCTGTTTTAGGCTTTTTCAAAAGAAAAAATTCCCAAAATTTTTTCCCCTAAAACTGCCAATGCGATGGTTGTGAATCTAAAGTCAAAACTAAGAAAAAATGTTTTTTCCCTGTGGTACTTGGCACATGTACTCTGAGTGGTGACTCCCATGCATGCACTATTAGCCTTCTCTGCATAATATAAGTCATTCAGCAAGCAAGAACAATATACAGTATGTTTGACATTCACCATACAAATATACAAAAAAGATTGTATCCATTACAGCTCATACACAATGTAGCTCTCATATTGTTCCAGTGCACAGGATGAATAGATATAGGATGCTCTGGAGTGCTAGCATTATGTAACTACCTCAATGCTTTACTTACGAAAATAATGGAAGATGACATAAGTAACGTATTGCTGTGTAGCAGTTGATGTACACAGAGGTGATGAACTAGCAGAGCGTTGCCAGAGCAAGGAAAAAACTGCAAAAAACGATCTTCAGACATATCACAGGTGGAGCCATGAGCTAGCCTCTAGTTCACCAAAGGAACGAGATGTGCTAAATTGGAAAGAGCTCAACCCTTTTGCCACGGTTATGAAATTTCTCAACATGGAGAAAACAGAAATCATCATCTGGTTTCCCGTCTCACTCAACACACCGGCCCTATCAATCACACCCGCTGTATATTTTTGCCCAGTCACATAAGTCCACTCTCTTGCTGTAACATCAGATTCCACCCTTTCCTTGAAACTCTACATAGAAGTCCTCGCCACTTCCTGCCATCTCCAACTCAAAAACATCTCTTAGACATGTTCTTTCCTCAACCCTAACTCAACAAAATGCTACTGCATACACTCCTCTCTCATCTAAACTACTGTAACATGCTCCTCTGTGGCCTCCAAGCCAACACTTTTGTGCCCATCCAATCCATGCTCAACTTTGATGTCCGACTAATCCACCTCTCCCTATTACTCCCCCTGCCTCTACCCTCTGCCTTCACTTGTAACCTTTCATCCAGAGAATCCAGTTCAAAATATTATCAATGACATTTAAGGTAGTCCACAACCTGTCCCACCCATACATCTCTGACCTAATATCCCGATACCCCATGCCAGTGTTAGGTTAGATGGCACCCTGTGTAGAATTCATTATGCTGCCCCATCATTAAAAAAAATGAAATATGTTGCACCTATAGGTATTCTGCGTACATTTGATCAGCATATCCACACTAGAAGAGCTCATTGAATGAACACTGTACCATAATCAAGCTCATGACATAAATACAGCACCCGGACTAAGCTGATAACATAAATACAGCACCAGAATTAAAGGGGTTGTCCCGCGCCGAAACGAGTTGTTTTTTTTTCAACCCCCCCCCCCCCCCCTTTCGGCGCGAGACAACCCCGATGCAGGGACTTAAAAAAAAAAACGCACAGCGCTTACCTGAATCCCCGCGCTCCGGTGACTTCTTACTTACCGGTTGAAGATGGCCGCCGGGATCTTCTCCCTCGGTGGACCGCAGGGCTTCTGTGCGGTCCATTGCCGATTCCAGCCTCCTGATTGGCTGGAATCGGCACGTGACGGGGCGGAGCTACATGGAGCCGGCATCCTGCACGAGCGGCCCCATTGAGAACAGAAGACGACCCGGACTGCGCAAGCGCGGCTAATTTGGCCATTAGACGCCGAAAATTAGTCGGCTCCATGGAAACGAGGACGCTAGCAACGGAGCAGGTAAGTGAAAAACTTCTTATAACTTCTGTATGGCTCATAATTAATGCACAATGTACATTACAAAGTGCATTAATATGGCCCCACTTGCTGCCGTGGGACAACCCCTTTAAGTGACTGTGTTGTAGGTACACTGATGGACTGATAGCAACACCCTGGAACATCAAAAGGGAGGAGACGAAGCCAGGAGGAGGATAATTCACTCAGCTCCACAAGACACTGCGGCATGAAGGAAGATGATCTCATGGCCAGGCGAACCTAAATAAGGTGATCAACCCCAAGACAAAACCACCTCCTCTGCTCTCCTCCAGTCTGCTCCTTACATGATCATCTCCAAGATTTCTCCCATGCATCATCTAAAGTGGATATAAAAAGTCTACACACCCCTGTAAAATTCCAGGTTTTTGTCATGTTAAAAAATCCAACCATGATGAATCATTTCAGATTTATTTTCACCCTCAGTGTGATCCATTATCTGTACAATTCCATTGAAAAACAAACTAAATGCATCTAGGGTGGAAGAAAAAACCAAAAAACTAAAATAATGTGGTTTCAATAGTGTGAACACCCTCTTTTATTTGTGGACGTGGTTGTGTTCAGAACTAGCCAATCACACTTAAGCTCATGTTAAACAGTAGTCAGCACTCCGCTGCCGGATTCTGATTTACCCCATATAAAGTTCCGATATTCTAGCAGGATTTTCCTGTTATTTTCTTAGTTGCAATTTTCAGCAAAAGCCGTAAAGCGCTTAGAACACATCAAAGGGATCTGATTGTTGGAAGGTATCAGTCATCAGAAGGGGGCCAAAAATGTCCAAGACATTACATATACCATGGAACACAGTGAAGATGTCATCAAGAAGTGGATTAAATTTGGCACAGTAGTAATATTACCAAGAAAGGACCGTCCGTCGGAAACTGATGAAAAGACCAGAAGAAAATTGGGATAGAAGGCTGCCAAGAGGCCTGCAGCAATGTTAAAGGAGCTGCAGGGATTTCTGGCAAGTCCTGGTTGTGTAGTGCATGTGACAACCATCTCCCTTATTCTTTATATGTCTGGGCTGGGGTGTCGAAGGGCAAAACAGAAGCCTTTTCTAACAAAGAAAAGCATCCAAGCCCGCCTATGATTTCCCAAACCTATGTGGAGTCTGTGGGAGAACATGTTATGTCTGATGAGACCGAGGGGGAACTTTTTTGGCCATAATTCATAAAGGTATCTTTGGTACAAAGCTAACACTGCGCATCACCAGAAGACCACCAGACCCGCAGTGAAGATGGTGGAGGAGGCATTATGTGTGGGGCTGTTTTTCTGCTGTTTGAAATAGTGCTTAAGTCAAAGGGGTGAAATTTGTGACCTGTTCCAAATATCAGTCCATTTTACCAGAAAACCTTTAGCCTTTTGCTATAAAAGCTGTGGATGAATTTCACCTTTCAGCACAACAATGTTCCAAAGCAGACCTCCAGATCAACAAAAGAATGGCTTTGCCAGATGGACAAAGTTTTTGGAATGGCCCAGTCAGAGGCAAGACCTGAATCCCACTGAAAAATCTGTTGGTTGCCCTGAAGAGGCTGGTATACATGAGATGCCCTTTTGCAAGGAAGAGGGGGCAAAGATTGCCAAGTCAAGATGTGCCATGCTGATAGAGACTTGCCCAAGAAAACTGAATGCTGTCATTAAGTCAAAGGTTACATCAACACAGTATTAGTTTCAGGGTGTGCATATTTATGCAACCACATAATTTTAGTTTTATTGTTTTGTTTTTTACATTTTCCACCCTAAATGATTACAGTTTGTTTTTCATTGGAATCTTTGATTTTTTTTTAACATGATAAAAACATGGCATTTTAACAGCTGCGTGTAGACGTTTTATATCTACTGTATATTCTGGAACTCGCTACTCCAACATATCAGACCCACCTGGAAAGCTTCAAAATGAACCTGAAAAGCCTACTGCCCCAAGTATCTGAGCAGCTTCTACTGCCACCTACCGTCTCCTTCCCCTTCCTTTGTACATTGCAAGCTCTCATGGGTAGGGTCTTCTCTCCTTTTGTACCAGTTTGTAACTTATTTAGTTAATGTTTCTTGTATTTAAACCCCAGTTCTCATATGTAAAGCACCCTCAAATTAATGGTGCTCTAAAAGAAGTAATTTCCGACACTGCAAACATTGCTGCTTATTTAGGGATTACAAATGACATAAAATGCAGTGGCCCCTTTTATGGATCTGAGGGGTTCGCATTCCCATGAAACCATATGTGACAGGTTGGAAGGTCCTCTTCAGTTGGCTTTCCTATTTCAAATCTCAAAAAAGTTGTAGGACCACTTATTTATTTTTAGTATGGATCCAATGGAGTGGATGATCTCGCTCGCTGATGAGTGGGTTGCAGGAATCTGGTGGGGAATGATCTGGCCACAGATGATACTTGACGGTTCTTTTCTTTCTATGGAAAATCCTTTCAGACGTGAAGCATTACTCATCATCTTCTAGAAAATTCTCAGAAATCTCTTAGTTTTACTTCAAACGAACAGAAAATAGACTCGGAGACACCCTAGCTTGGAAGAGGTTTTTTTTTTGCTCTTGGACTGTTCAAGTCCAGTGCTCAATAGGGCACAATATACAGTAATTAGTTTTTAAGAGAAACTGCCCCTTAACTTCAGCGGAGGCTAAGCGTTTATAATCCCTACAGGGAGTCTATTTCCTTAGTTCAAACAGAGCCGAGATCAATGGCAGAGAGAAAGTTTTCAGTGGAAAGAGTTAGTAACTCGCTTCCACCCCACCGCTGACAAGTGAAGAATGACACTTCGTGCTGAGTAGCCCATAAAAAAAAAGTTAATTCCGACACTCACCTTGAAGCACAGATAAAAGGCTGAATGATTGCTGATGGCGGAAAGTGCGGGCACAGAGACCGGTTCTAAATCATGGAGCGTTCAGCTAAAACGTAAAAAACCACAACCCCTCCAGCACCCCTCATCCTGCCAATGTTTGTTAAGACCATTAACCCTCACCCCTCTTATTTTCCCATTTTGCTCTGAATCAGTTAGAGCAGGTGCTACTACAGTAAGTAATGAAATACAAGACCGCGTTGCGATACACCAAGGTTCTACGTACCTTCAGAAAGGGCTTCGCATTTTGTGTGTCCTTTTTTTGCATACGGATAAATACCTGCTAAAGCCATGTTCATACAGCACAAGTCATGGCAAATTTTTTTCCGTTGCAGATTCTGTAAAAACCACAGCATGTGTGTACCGTACTTATGCCGATTTAGCACTTTTCAATGGGTAAATCTGCATGTGGAATTCCTGACAAAGGTTTCTAGCTGGCTGGGTCAGAAGGGGTAAAATGTCTCCTTATGGAGACCGCCTAGTAAGCATCATGAGACTTAAAAGGCCAAGCAATGCTCCTCTGGGAAATGTGGTAAGCAAATAGGAGATAAATATGGAAAAGACTGGCTTATATTCCCAGTCATAGGAGAAGGCCTGTTAGAAGGTCGGGCGTTGATTTATAGGAAATTTTATTAGCAATTGTAACATCTTCCATTTGCATATCATTTTTTTTTTCTGCATGTAGATTTCAAATCCACGTACAGAAAATGTATACTGCGGCGTGGATTCCTAATGATAGTAATGGAAAACAGATTTGCCACAGATTCCATATTCCAAATCCGTGGCAAATTTTCTGCCATGTGAACAGTGCAGATAGGGCAGAAACTGATTTGATTATCGAGCAAAGCCCATTTCAAACGACCATATTTTCGGTTCGTGTGCTATCTGATTCTGAAACACTATCTTTTCTCCTTAGGGAGAGAACCTAGACTGTGAGTGAGAAGACTCAAAAGGCCATTCATGCTCCTCTGGGTAATATGCAAATAAGGGAGATGGAAAAATACCTCCACAGTGCCACCTATTGGAAGGCAGCATCCCTTCAAGCCTTCTTAGTCTCCTCACTCACCATCTAGGTGAGTGAGGAGACTCAAAAGATAGTGTTTCTGACCCCCGTCCCAGGCCTATCACTAGCAAAGCCAGACTCCTACTGTACACTGATGAAGGGCAAATACCCTGAAACAGCTGTCTGTACATGGAGTTTTGCTTTGCTTTTAATT